>NC_088397.1:92615248-92938503 GCF_034236695.1 Oncorhynchus nerka | reverse complement strand
AAACTCACATTCAGTCACAGGTGTAAGCCACATCCAAGTACTTATAGGTTCCGACACAGGGGTCACCGAACACAGAGTTGGATACCTTGACGATACACTGGCGCTTTCCATCACACCTGTGTGTCAACAGGGAGAGGTTAACACCACAGCCAATGACTTCCAACAGCTAAATGCACACTGAAGGTTTCAGTACCTTTCTGCCATTTTGCTGGTGGTGGATTGGCTGAGGCAGTTGGTGTTTTTGAGTTGTTGATGTGGGCGCCCAATGGAACACACATCGTGTTGACGACGACCATAGTTGGCACGCTGAATACGGATCTCACCTCGATCTGAGGAAGAGAAAGGACAAACCTTGGTGTTGGTGTGGGCTAGTGACTAATATACACGTCACCACACGATTAAAACTGTACGGTAGTGTTGACCAGCTTACCACATAGTAGTTGAGAATCAGAGCCTTCACATATGATGCTGCTTACTGCAAAGACAACACAGGAGTTACACCACCGGCCAGACAAATTAAGACATACATTAGCCTGGTGAAGTGTTAGTGATGGGCACTACCAGGAAATGTTGATTTCAGGTGCATTTTCTAAAAGTCATTATAAACTCGTTAGCATGAACCAAAGTACAAAAAGTTAAGCGCGTCATCTTCCACCATTACCTTTTAGTTTCACTTCCTTATGAGCAGTTCTCGAAATGCTAACATTTTAAGGAAACTGGCTGGCTAGACCTAAACGGGTGAAAAAATAAAGTCAACCCGCTACACCTAATCTGTGCAGTTTGTGCCATCTGTCAGATTGGCTATAAACACTACAAAACTGTGGGAGTTGCGCTAGCTAGTTACCATTCACTGAAACATGGTAAACCAGATTAAGTGCACAAGCATCAAATAAGCTTGAGATACTTCCCTTCCATGTTCTTGCTGGCTAATTGAGCTAGATATGTCAATTTAACAACGAACAGCAGCAGCATATGAGACAAGTCAAAAAAAGTTACTGCAAAAAGGGTCAATGCAGATAGTCGGGTAGTCATTCAGCAGTTATGGCTTGGGGGAAGTAGAAGCCGTTCAGCGTCCTGTTGGTTCCAGACTTGGTGCATCCGTACCATTTGTTATGGAGTAGCAGAGACCAGTATAACTTGGGTGGCGCGAGTCATTGACAATGTAGGGCCTGCCGAAACACGGTGTCGAAATCATGATGCAGGGAGCGCGGCCTCTGATGTACTGGGTGGTACGCAATACCCTCTGTAGCACCTTGTGGTCAAATGCCATACCTAGTGGTGATGCAGCCAGTCAAAAAGCTCTCAATGGTGTAGAATTCAGAATCGGAGGGCTGATACCAATCCTTTTAGCCTCCTGGCAGGGAAGGGCTCAGCCCTCCGTTTCCTGTAGTCCACTACCAGTTCCTTTGGCATCTTGGCACCACACTGCCAGGTCTCTGACCTCCCTATAGGCTACTCAAACTAAAGAAGTTGCATATCCACAGCTTGCTAGGGTTAGTTAGCAGGTGAGGGTGGTTTACACTTGGAGAAACAAACGTTAACAAGCTGGTACCATAGGGGAACCAACCCATTATATTCATTTTCTAGCAATCAGCTGAGCTTACTTTTTTACAAGATTAAAAGTGGGTAGGAGAATTAAACAATGTCCCAATATGCCACAGTCATACCAACCCTACGTCGAATCCAAATATGGATGCCCACCACTAAATATTATTAGCACACATTCAGAGACTGACTTGTTTCTTGCTGTTGGACACAGGAGTATTTGGTGTCCAGGTACTTATAAGTCCCGACACAGGGGTCTCCAAAAACAAAATTTGATGCAGGGACAATACACTCGCTCTTCCCACCGCATCTGTGTGTTTCAAAGACAGGTTGAGGTTATGAGTTCATACAAGTAAACACAACAAGTTCCAGCACATTTCTGCCATCTTGCTGGTGGTTGTTTACACTACAGCCAAGGAGTTACAGGTTCTAGTACCTTTCTGCCATCTTGCTGGTGGAGGATTGGCTGAGGCAGTTGGTGTCGGTGAGTTGGTTATCAGGCGCCCAATAGAACAAACATCGTGTTGACGACGACCGTAGTTCGCACGCTTGATATGGATCTTACCTCCATCTGAGGGAGATGGAGAACAGTGAGGCACGAAGGAGAGCCAAGTATGGGTCTCTATGGTGTGGGCTAGTGACGCTAATCTACAGTATAAACGATCATAGGTGGTCAGTGAGTATACTGTTCAGCAGTGTGGACTAGCTTACCACATTGCAGTAAAGCATCAGAGCCTTCACACGTGATGCTGATTGCTGCCAGGACAAATAAACAGGAATTACACACCACTCACATTAGCTTGGTTAAGTAGTATCATCATTATTACATACAGTACCTCCATCTGTTAGTGTGCAGCAAGCTGTAGCCAGCACTGAAACATCACACAGCTAGTTCAGCAACATTCAACATCATATGCCCATGAAGCTACAACTCAGCATTGGTCTCATATTCCATGCTTTGAATACCTTTTTGGCCAAAAGGAAGTGAATGTCCCTCAAATCATATTACATGTACTTCTTTTTACTCACAAATACAAACATTTGGTCATATATATTTAAATTCTAATCTGCATCAGATACAGATTTTGTATACTCACATGTGACCACCGTCAGTCTCAACATGCGCATGATGCCAGGTACAGGAGTGGTACTAACAGAGAAAATGCAACTGATGATAACAAGATCCAATACACCTGGTATTTATGTTATGTGACATGTCTTAATTTACCCAGGTGTATCTATTTGTCTCCAGGTGCACCTCATTGCAATTAGGGGCCGGTGTTTGCCGGTCAAAACCTGGCTATTGAGTCAGTCTCATGGAGTTAGATAGAGGACTCTAGATGGATGAAATCCATGTTGGCATGAACATTGCCACTGAGGGCTTCCAACAAAGTAGCCATCTAGGTGGAGCTTCTTCGTTAAGGAAGAATCACACGGGCCACTTTCAGTCGCAAAACCTTTGAGCATTGCAGATATACATTTCATGAATAGAGACAACGTATTTCCTTAATAATCTCCATGTTGGGGAGACATATTTGTTCAATATAGCATATTTTTATCTGAACCTTCCAAAAGGTTGCATCCTGCCTAACGCTCCCCATTATTCAATCCGGGTAATCAGGAGGGATTAGCCAATTAATTATACTCTTCAGCAAACACTGCATAACTGTAGGTGGCATTAAATTGCCAACTTTGGCTTCATACAGTACCTTTTCAAACAACACACTCTGTGATGGTGTGCAGCCTTTAAGTTTGTTTGCCAACTCATAGAAATTATAGAAGACAATGGACTACTTTAATAAAATGAATATTGCCTCTATTGTCTCTAATGTAATTACATTTGTTATTTGATTTTCAATGGAGCTGCCCTTGCGCTCACGTACTCCATAATGGGACACATATAAAGATGATATACTGTGACTATCATTCACTATGGTCCGATCCCTACGATGTGTTGTTCTGGTGGCTGAGTGTGTGTCCTCTTCCTCTCAACTGTCCATTCTCAGGGCAGCTGGACAGGTGCCTTGCCCGTCAATGTTGCAGCCCTTTGGGTGTTGCACTTATCAGGCTTCACCGCCATGGACCAGAAAGGCTGGTCCTAGTCATTTTGTGCATTTATATGTTCCCAGTTGCCACTCCTGTGAAGGGAGACCGCTGCGCTTGAAGGCAGTTTGGTGACCACAGAACCCCAGTACAGGTACTCTATTGTAAACATTATTAAAGTGAACCGTGTTGAATGACTATGTACATATGGCAGCTGTCTCTATGGTACAGGGTAGAGTACCAGGTGGTATCAACCCAGTACCCTGCTTTTAACAGTGACTAAGTGTGGCCTGGGTGCTGGGAGGAGGCCGGCTAGAGGAGATTATTTCAACGTCCGATGGACTGGAGTAAGAAACTTCTATCTCCAGTTTCTCAGTCTCTAGGTCACAGCTTTGATGCTCCTGTACTATCACCTCCTTCTGGATGGTAGCGGGGTGACCAGGCCATGGCTCGAGTGGCTGAGGTCCTTGATGATCTTCTTGGCCTATCTGTGACACCGAGCACTGTAGGTGTCCTGGAGGGCAGGCAGTGTGCTCCCTGTGATGCGTTGGGTTGACCGCACCACCATTTGGGGAGCCCTTTGGTTGCAATTGCCGTACTAGGCGTTGACACAGCCCTACAGGATCCTCTCAATGGTGCACCTGTAGAAGTTCATGAGGGCCTTACAGGACAAGACACATTTCTTCAGCCTCCTGAGTTTGAGTAGGTGCTGTTGCGCCCCTTCATCACATGTTCTCTACGAATGGATCATTTCAGGTTGATTGTGATGTGCACGCCGAATAACTTGAAGCTTTTCGTCCTCTCCAGTGCGACCCTGTAGAAGTGGATGGGGACTAGCTCTCTCTGCTGTCTACTGTAATCCACAATCATCTCCATTGTTTTGTTGACATTGAGGGAGAGGTTATTTTCCTGGCACCATTCCGTCAGGGTCCTCACATCCTCCCTGTATGCCGTCTTGTCGTTGTTGGAAATCAGGCCTACCACTGCTGTCAGCAAACGTGATGATTGAGTTGCCACTCAGTCATGGGTGAACAGGGAGTACAGTAGGAGGTTGAGCACACACCCTTGTTGTTCCACAGTCATGAGGATCAGCGTGGTGAAGGTGTTGTTGCCTACCTTCACACCCGAGGTCGGCCCGTCTGCCCAGCTGCAAAGGGCGGGGCTTGAGACCAATTGTCCAAGCTTGGTGATGTGGTATGATTCTGCTATTTTCTTTACATTTGTGTCCGAAACACCCAACAGAAGCTAGCCAGCTAACTAGCTAGTAGTCAGCTTGCCACTGCTAGTGGTCATCAGCTACCTTTAGCAAGGACATATCTCGCCATTCTGCACAGCGCGACTCAAACCAGAGCAAATCGGGCTTATTTTTCTCCATATCTCTGGATTCCTACCTCAAGCTCTGAACCTTTTCACCTAGGTCATCGCAGCTAGCTAGCTGCTATCCGATTGGCTTCTCCTGGCTAACGTCTCTGTCCCGAAGCAACCACCAATTAGCCTGGAGCTAGCCTATGCTAGGCCCATCTCCCGGCTAGCTGAAGAGGTCAATCTGCCACTCCTTAAGCTACAATACCTATTTTGCCAAATGGCCTGGGCCCCTTTAATTGCCGATATGGAGCCCTGCCGATCCATCACGACTGGACAACTGACGTAATCCGCCCGAGGGGGTTTCAACTGGCTCCGCTGTCGCGACGTCCCCTGAATGCCCATCTGCTAGCCTGCAATCCGTGGCTCGCTAGCTGTCCAGAGCACACTGGACTGTTAGCTGAAGAAGTCCATCAGACCATTTTTTGGGGGCTACTGTACATATTTTGAAAATTGGCCTGTACCCTTTTACTACACAGAGTCCTGCTGATCCATGTCTCAATTGTCTCAAGGCTTAAACATCCTTCTTTAACCAATCACCTCCCTTTCATGTACACTGATTGAAGTGGATTTTACAAGGGACATCAATAAGGGATCAAAGCTTCCACCTGGATTCAGCTGGTCAGTCTATGTCATGTTTTGTATACTCAGTGTATATATACTGTAGATTTTTTTTTTACCCTGACATTGCTCATTCTGATATTTCTTAATTCCTTTATTAACATTTTGGGGATTTGTGTTTATTGTTTTGTAGGCAGCATGCCAAATTTCTTCAGCCACCTAGTAGAGACGCTGTTGTCATGTTGGTCCATGACGAGTCCGCAGTGAAGTGGTCGCTGAGAAACTTAAAACTTGTGACTCTCTCTACTGGTTGTCATGACACCACAATGCCAGTTCACACACCTGCTCCATACAGGTTGACTCGTCGTTGTTGGTTATCAGGCCTACTGGTTATCAGGCCTACAACCGTGGTGTTGTGCAAAGCCACGCAGTCATGGGTGAACATGGACTGGGGACACACTCCTGGGGGTCACCTGTGTTGAGTCACTGTCTACTTAACTTCTTATGGTATAGGGGACAGTTGCGTCCCACTTGGGCAAAAAACAGTGAAAATGCAGTGCGGCAAATAAAAAAAAATGATATAATGATATGTGATCGTTCTACAGTGGTCCCTGAAGCGTATGATCACACCCGTGTGTTTAGAACACTCATTTAGAATGCTCATTTAGAACGGCAGTTTCGAATGACGCAACAATCAGCGTTTGAGCTGGCCACACTTTTTTTCAGAAACTATTTACACAAACACAGTCCTTACAAAGTTATGTCCAGAATGTCAGCAGTTTATTTTTGGATGCATTGTTCAGATATTCACAGAAGTAAATATAGCATAACACAATCATCCTAACCAGAAAAATGTAGGCTACATTTGTCCTAGCGCTGAGGAAAGATTGACCCAACACAAGCAGTCATATTTTCTAACTCTCGGCTGACATAAACTACAATATGAATTAGCTAATAGCAATATATAATTAATCACATCACGGGTGAACTCACCATTGATCGAAATAACTAGGTAAAACACTTTATAGAAATCGAAAAGTAATCCGACGATTAGTTTCAGCGCGCAGCCATGCATTTTTTTCTCACAGAAACCGAAGATAATAAGAGAAGACGAGATGAGTTTGGTCTGTTTATAGTATGCATGTTGAAGGGGTGTGTCATCTACCGTCGTTCACATCCCACCATTAATTTCTGGAAGTCCTCAAAAAATTTGTGAACTCTTACTCACCTCATTTTGTTATAACATCTTTGGTCAAACAGACGTGAATCCCAGAATGCATTGTATGTCAACAAACATGGCTACACAGCTGGAATTAGCTTAGCTCATCATAATCAGTACAACCTTCAAAAAAAGTATTTTGCACACATAATATGTGCCCATTACAATCTGTGCAAGAATCGGAATGCATGATTTGTCACCTAGAATTGAAACATGTGAATAAAACCGTAAATACACAAATAATTGCCACACAAAACATTTTCTGATAGTGATTTATTGATACAAGTGGCGCGTGCCGGCAGTCAACCACGTAACCTCCCACTCTGGGCCATTCAGTGTTGTTTATGTATGTAGCTAGTGAGCTAAGCTGTAGGATTAACAATGTCTTTCAAAAGGAGACAACTCACAAATGTGGAAATTCTGGAGATTTTTTAAAATTCTGACAATGAGTCTGAGTATGAAATTCAGGAATTAGATTCTTACAGTGAGGAGCTGCCCCCCAACCTTGTAGCCATTGAGAACCCTGAATCTGAATTTCCCTTGTCCACTGACAAAGTACCATGTCCCTTTGAAGATGCTGGTGTGATGGAGGCAGACCGACAGTGGATAAAGTACAGGAGTTCTGTGGTAGCTGGAAGGCCACCAGTCATTTCACCCTCCTGGCCCTGCTGTTTGCTTTGATGAGTCCCAGTCTGGAGTGCAACGCCCCTTGCCATTTCCAACTGAGGCAGAGTGCTTCAAGTTGTTTCTGACAGAGGAGCTGGTGGGAGACATAGTTGAGGAGACCAATCGCTATGCCTTAGAGCTACAGGAGAAGAGAGAGCCAGGAGTGAGGGGGAAACTCACTAAATGGGTGACAACCACAATTAGTGAAATGTATACCTTCCTGGTGACAGTCCTTCTCATGGGGATAGTAAAGAAGAACTCCCTAAGAGAATACTGGAGCACAGATCCTATGTTTGCAACTCCCTTCTTTGCCACCCTCTTTTCCCAAGATCGCTTCCTAGTTCTGCTGCGATGCCTGCATTTCGTCAACAATGCTACTGCCAACCTAAATGACCCGTTACACAAAATAGGAAATGTTCTTATCAGCCTGACATCAGCATTTGGTCAGCTCTTTGTGCCATACAAGGACCTATGCATTGATGAGTTCCTGATGTTATGGAAAGGTAGGCTGGCGTTCCGTCAATATATTCCCTCCAAAAGGCACAGGTTTGGAGTCAAGTTCTTTGTCATGTGCGACGTGAAGACAGGATTTGTCCAGGACATTATAGTTTACACAGGGTCCACCACTGACATCAAACATTATGAGGGGCTTGGGGTGTCAGGGTCCGTGGTGATGACCATGCTGGCTCCTCATCTCGGCAAGGGACACACTTTGTACGTGGACAATTGGTACAGCAGTCCCACACTCTTCCAGCATCTGCTCTCCAACAGCACAGGGGCCTGTGGCACAGTCAGGTCGAACCGGAAGGGGATGCCGGCATTCGGATGCAGCAAGATGCAGAGAGGGGAGGTGGAGTTCCAGGAGAACGGTCAACAGCTGGCAGTAAAGTGGCATGACAAGCGAGACGTCCATGTCCTCTCCACTGTCCATACAGCAACCATGTCGGCCGCAGGAAGGTGGACCACCTGACCGGAGAGAGATTGATCAAACCAGATTGTGTGCTTGATTATAACCTCAAAATGGGGGACGTGGATAAGGCGGACATGATAAACAGCTTTGTGGAATGCACTCGGAAAATGACCAAGTGGTATAAGAAGATATTTTTCCATCTGATCGACACTGCTGTCCTCAACGGCAGCATAGTTCACCGCCAACTAACAGGTGAGATGATTACTGAACAAGGTATTTTTGTAATTGGATGTACAGTTCACATACAAATCCATTATGCAACTATAGTGACAATATCTCACCCACCTACCTACCCACTGCCTCATCATCCTCTAACTTTCCTCATCCTCCCCACTCCCTCATAGGTAAAGTAATTACCTACCAAAAATACAGAGAGAACCTCATGAGAGAGCTGCTAGAGGAGCACCACACCCCTCGGCGCCCATCCACTGGGGGCCGTCCTGCTGCAGACAATCCCCTACGCCTCACTGCACGACATTTTCCCTGCAAAGTCCCTCAAACTGCTTCTCAAGGTAGTCTCACACGGAGGCATTGCAAAGTCTGCCTGTCTGGCGCCAGGAGAAGTAAGCAGAGGAAGATGACAAAATACATGTGTTTAGCTTGTGATACACCTCTATGTATTTCACCATGCTTTGAGGAGAATCACATGCTCAAGCATTATTGAGCACATCTGCAGCAATAAGTGACTGACTGACCTGACAGGTGACCTGCCATGATACTATGCCTTTAGAGATGGGGGTGGAAATGCAGTTGTTGTTCAGTCACTGCATGGATATTAAATATGGGTTATGCATATTCAGTTTTTGTCCTCTAGTAAAACAAGTTGTTGAACCAACTACCAATATTGCAATAAAATAGATGACTATTACATATTGGCATATGTGTTTTCTTGCTGTGTTTTCATCCAGTAAAACTGTTAAAGAGTGTACGTTAGCATACAAAAGCTGTCCTCAATCTTCAGCTCCAAAGATGTCCAGCTCCAGTTATGATTATTGGCAAATAATGTTTCTAGTTTCTGAAAGTACAGAATAAAGAGGAATTATTCATTAGAATACAATATAAGGATATAGCAATAAAACAATACTACAAAGAAGTAACATAATAAACACTGCTATAAAAAATAGTTTATTGCATTGACAAAATCACAGATTTGAGTTATAACAGTAAGAAACTAACTTTTGAGCTCCACAAGGGGGCAAGGCAGGGCAGAACAGATCTATGCTGAATAGACCAAATAAACAAACCATGGTCATATTATTTATTTATTTAACTAGGCAAGTAATTTAAGAACAAATTATTATTTACAATTATGGCCTACTCCGGCCAAACTCGGACATCGCTGGGCCAATTGTGCGCTGCACTATGGGACTCCCAATCACAGCCAGTTGTGATACAGCCTGGATTTGAACCAGGGTGTCTGTAGTGACGCCTCTAGCACTGAGATATAGTGCCATATACCGCTGCGCCACTTGGGAGTCATAAGACCAGGGTAGCTTCAAAATACAACACAAGCTAATAGTTTTCTGATGCAACTAGCATTATTTTACAGAGCTAATAGAATAATGTAGCTAGGTAAGCATGATTGACAATAACACCATAAAGGTTATAAAATGTGTAACGTTACCTCACGTGTCCGCAGTTATAAGGAATATATTATGATCTACAGCTACAGCAGAAACGGCATACGGAAACTATTATTATAACTATTATAACATAATAAGGCACTTACTTTGATAGAAACGCAGCCTGGATTTCAACCAGGGAGTCTGTAGTGACGCCTCTAGCACTGATGTGCTGTGCCTTTGGCCGCTGCACCACTTGGGAGACATAAGGCCATGGTACCTTCAAAATGCAACACAAGATAATACTTCTCTGACGCATGTAGCATTGTTTTACAGAGCTAATAGAAGAATGTGGCTACATAAGCACGATTGACTATAACACCATAAAGGTTATAAAATGAGTAACGTTTCCTCACGTGTCCGCGGGGATAAAGAATATACACAAATATATTATGCTCCATACATACAGTATTCTACAATAGAAATGTGGAATGGAAAATGTGAACACGTGTGCAGATCCTGTTCTGACGGGAGATGAGCAAATGTCTGCAGACGTGAACTGCACAAACAATTGGGAAGTGCTTGGGGAATTTTGTCGGTGTCAGAAATGTCCCAAAAATGGTATTATCCGCAAAAGTAAAATTGACTATTTTTATGTGAATGAATGAGGAGGCTGAACACACCTAAATTCAAACAGTTTTTTAGAAAGTAAAAACTTGTTAGAAAATGAAGTTAAAACAACCTATAAATATAAACAGGCTGCGTGCTTTAGTTTGAGGGCAGCGCAGATAAAATGTACTGTTACGTATCAATCACATTCTGGACTGGAGAGAACATTCTAACATCACGTGCATAAAAAAACTCACGCTGGGGCGACCGTTAGAGATATTTGGAACTCACGCATGAAAGGGTTAAATCACACATGGAAGATACTTAATTAAAGCTACACTCGTTGTGAATCCAGCCGACATGTCAGATTTTAAAAAGGCTTTTCGGCGAAAGCATAGGAAGCTATTATCTGATGACAGCCCAATAGTAAACAAAGAGAGTAGCATATTTCAATCTTGCAGGCGCTACACAAAACACAGAAATAAAATATAAAACATGCATTACATTTGACAAGCTTCTTTTGTTGGCACTCCAAAATGTCCCATAAACATCACAATTGGTCCTTTTGTTCGATTAATTCCGTCCATATATATCCAAATTTCCATTTATTTGACGAGTTTGATCCAGAAAACAACAGCTTCCAAAAAACAAAATATTTCAAACTACTTTTGTAATACAAGTTTAGGTATTTTTAAACGTTAATAATCAATCAATTGTAGACTGGTCTATCTGTGTTCAATACCTGAAGATAACAAACCCTGCTACTTTTCACGTCTTGCTCAACTCTCAACAGTGTTACCCAGTTCCCAAATGGCCTACTTCTTCATTGCACAAAAGAATAACCTCAACCAAATTCCAAAGACTGGTGATATCCAGTGGAAGTGGTAGGAACTGAAAACAGGTTCCTAAGAATAAAATAATAATCTGAACGGTTAGTCCTTGGGGTTTTGCCTGCTACATAAATTCTGTTATACTCACAGACAAGATTCAAACCGTTTTAGAAACGTCAGAGTGTTTTCTATCCAAATCTACTAATATTATGCATATCTTATATTCCTGGCATGAGTAGCAGGAAGTTGAAATTGGGCACGCTATTTACCCATCGTGTCCGATTTTTAAATGTTTAAAATGTTTTATGTTTTATAGTGAAAACACAACTTAACGCAACCGCTGTATCAGATTTTTTAAAAACGTTACAAAAAAAGCATATCATGCAATAATCTAAAACGGCGCTAAGACGTAAATATATTTCTCCGCCATGTTGGAGTCAAGTGAAATACGAAATTACATCATAAATAGTCCCTTACCTTTGATGATCTTTCATCAGAATGCAGTGCAAGGACTCCTAGTTCCACAATAAATCGTTGTTTTGTTCCATAATGTCCATTACTAAAATTATATTTTAAAGGAGGAAGCTAAATGATCAAAAGATGGCGCAGACAGAGACGGTCGCCTCGCTTCAAGTCATTTGGAAATTATGCAGTAATTGGTGGTCGAAATTAGGGCACGAGTTTCCTTCCAGAGAGACATCAGACATTGTAACATTCTATGTTTTACGGAAACATTGCTCACTCGGGATATGTTGTCAGACGATACAGCCGTCGGGTTTCTTCATGCCCACAGAAAAACATCTCTCTGGTAAGTGGAAGGGCGGAGGTTTATGAACATACAGTAACTCAAGTCATTTTGTTCACATGACCTAGAAATCCTTACAATCAAATGCCGACTGCATTATCTCCCAAGACAATTCTCTTTGATTATAGTCAAAGCTGTGTATACCTCCCCCACAATATATCCTCAGGCCTCATTTATTGAAGCTGAGGATGTTAAGAAAGCTAATCTGAGAACAAGAAAACCAAAATTTTACTAGCACATTGACTTTCGTACCTGCTCGAGCAAAACACTCGACTGCTGCTAATCTAACTTCTGCAATGCATACAAAGCCCTTCCCCGCCCTCCTTTTGGCAAATCCAACCATGACCCCATCTTGCTCATACTGCCCTATAGGCAGCAACTCAAGCAGGATGTACCCGTGACTAAAACCATTCAACGCTGGTCTGACCCATCCACGCTTCAGATTGTTTTGATCACATGGACTGGAAAATGTTCCGGGAAGCCTCAGACAATAAAATCAATTTATACGCCGACTCTGTTTGTGAATTTATTTGGATGTGCATTGGAGAGCTTGTACCCACTGTGACTATTAAAACCTACCCCAACCAGAAACTGTGGATAGAAGGCAGCATTCGCGCAAAACTGAAAGCGCAAACCACCGCATTCAACCATGGAAAGAGGTCGGGAATAAAGCTGAATATAACCAGTATAGTTATTCCCTCTGCAAGGCAATCAAACAAGCAGCATGTCAGTATAGGGACAAAATGGAGTCGCAATTCAATGACCCAGACAAGCGACGTATGTGGCAGGGTCTACAGGTAATTACGGACTACAAATATATTCATAAAATGCCTGGATGTTTACAATTTCGGTGATTCTCTTAGAAATGGGTAAAAGTACTGTATAGCAACCCCAGGTGTAAAATAGTCAATAGCGGCTACTTCTCAGAGTGTTTTGAATTATGAAGAAGATTTAACCTGTCTAGGACTGGGGTTCCACTAGCTGACTGGGGTTTCGCTAGTGAAATATAACTAATATCACCTTGTATCTTCAATAGGGGCTGAGTTGAAAAACTACAAACCTCAGATTTCCCAGTTCCTGGTTGGATTTTATCTCATGTTTTTGCCTGCCATATGAGTTCTGTTATACTCACAGACATCATTCAACCAGTTTTAGGAAATTCAGAATGTTTTCTATCCCATACTAATAATAATATGTATATATTAGCATCTGGGACAGAGAAGGAGGTGGTTCACTCTGGGCACGCTATTCATCCAAAAGTGAAAATGCTGCCCCCTATCCCAAAAAGGTTAAACAAGGGTGTCCGCTGTCACCATATCAATTCATTATGGCCATTGAAATGCTAGCTATTAAATCATATCAAATAGCAACATTAGAGGATTATAAATCCAAGGCTTAAAAACAAAGGTGTCTATGTAGACTGCTAGATCCCTGCAATATCTCATTGAAGATCTAGATAACTTTTCTGGACTCTCTGGACTAAAACCTAATTATGATAAGTGTACAATATTACGTATTTGATCGTTAAAAAAATACAACTTGTACATAACTATGCAGTTCATATTTAAAATGTGCTGACGGTGAAGTAGTATATAAAACAACCAACAAACCAGACAAGAAACAGTGTGCCTATCTATATTTTTATTTAAACTGGTAAGTTGTCTGAGAACACATACTCATTTACAGCAACAACCTGGGGGATTGTTACAGGGTAGAAGAGGGCAGATGAATGAGCCAATTATAAACCGGGGATGATTAGGTGGCCATGACGGTATGAAGGACAGATTGGAAATTTAGCCAGGACACTGTGGTTAACACCCCTACTCTTGCGATCAGTGCCATGGGATCTTTAGTGACCACAGAGAGTCAGGACATCCCTTTAACGTCCAAAAGACGGCACCCTACTGCCTTTTGTCATTGGGATATGTTTTAGACAAGAGGAAAGGGTGCCTCCTACTGACCCTCCAACACCACTTCCAGAAGCATCTGTTCTCCAATCCAGGGACTTACCAGGACCAACTCTGCTTAGCTTAGCTTTAGAAGCAAACCAGCAGTGGGATGATGGGTGGTATGCAGGACTAGCTGGCTATATAATGAATATGAATTGGGTGTTTTGAGATTATTCAATATAAAAGCACTAAACATCTCTAGAATCTTCACTTATTCAAAAGTTTCATTTGAACCCTAAATGGTTCTCAAGTAAACTACTAAGAAAAGCTAATTCACTGTTTTTAGCCTTTTGCCTGTGTACAGATTTCATGTCTCATTTTTGATTGACTCTAAATGATACCTTTTTCAAAGTATCTCTTTTTCAAACAAGCATTGCAGAGCTGGCTACAATTTCAATTTCATCCCCATGAAAAGATAGAACAAACATTATGGCTGAATATAAATGTGCTGGGTGATGAAAGACCTGTATTTATGGGAAACAAGTTTGGAAAAGGGTATTTTGTATTTAAATGATATTGTAAATTGGAATGGTTGACTTCTTTCATGGAGTTATAAGAATTATTTGGAAAGGTCTACTCAGTCCAAGATGATAACCAATTGATTACAGCATTACCCCAAAAATGGAGGCAGGAGGAGGTAGGGAAGTGGTAGGGAAGTGGTCTGTCTGCCCAATATAAATGATCAGAACTTGCAGAGGAATACAAATAGCATAAATAGGAAAGTTTACCAGTTTCATTTGAGGACCAGGATGTTGATATGTCATTTATATTGCAAAATAGTTGGGAAGCGATATTTGATTTACCGATTCCATGGGACAGGGTGTATGAGTTGATTCAAGACTTGTGCTTTTCAGCTAATGCAGATTGTTGTGAGAATACAGATTCAATTGACCATTTATTTTAGTATTGCCCTCAAGTAGCTTCTCAGGAATGGTTGAAAATGCAAAACATTGATCTAAAATTGACACTAAATATCCTTTGAGATCTGGAGACCAGGTCAATTACTAATATATAGTTTCTATTCAATAGAAATTGTATGTTAATCACAGCATAGTTGAAATATATGCTGCGTAGAAATCCAAAGTGTATGGCCAGCAGAGACAGGTGGGATGGGCTAAGGGAAGCTGATGTTTGGGATGTGGAATTGGAGATAAGGGGGAGGGGAGTTGCTGGGCGAAGGATAGAATGACAGATGTAAAATAAACTCCAACAAAAATGCTCATAGATGGACATGGTTCCATACATCGTTGGCCTTGCTGTGAAATTGGCCTGTATGTTTCTCGTTCATTGGTGGTGCATGGGGCAGGGAATGGAATTCAATGTATTTCTCAGGGTGGAATCTGATGCTTGAGGGGCAGCGCTTGGAGGGCTGTATCGGTCAGGTCCCCATTTGACAGTGGGAGATCTGTCGATGTGCCGTTGACCCTTTGTGTCTCTGGCTAAGAGGCTGTTGGATGACGAATGTGATGTGGTTGGGCAGCTTCCCTGCAAGTATGTGTATTACCAGATTAAATAGTCGAACTGAATCTTCACATCAAGGGAACATTTGGTTCATGAGCCAACCACTTAACGATCAAGGTTTGTAGGGTCTACACATTGTATTAAAATGTTTACCCATCCAGGCCTGCTTTGTGACCAGATTAGCTGTTGATGCATACGAATTAGGACCAGTAAGAGAGAATAAAGGACACATGTTCAGTAATATTGGTGTGACATTTATTAATGTACAAGAGGCAACTAGTATCGTCTTCCTGCCGCTTCGTTATATTCAGACCAACAACCACAGTTCAGAAATTGTTTAAGTAATGCTTCAGCACAATGTACACAGGTTTACAATGGTCATTGAAGTTGATTTAGAGGTTGGAGGAAAACAGCACGACCTGATGAAGATATCCCAGAAGCCTTGTACATTTTCAGGTTCCCCAGGAAGATGTCCTGCAAGACAAAATCGTCAGCAGGGTAGCCTAGTGGTTAGAGAGTTGGACTAGTAACCGAAAGGTTGCAAGTACAAATCATGAGCTGACAATGTACAAATATTTCGTTCTGCCCCTGAACAGGCAGTCAACCCACTGTTCCTAGGCAGTCATTGAAATTAAGAATTTGTAAATAAAGGTAAAATACAACACGAATTCTAGTTCCCAGTCACGTGCACCTATACAAAACTCACATTCAGTCACAGGTGTAAGCCACATCCAAGTACTTATAGGTTCCGACACAGGGGTCACCGAACACAGAGTTGGATACCTTGACGATACACTGGCGCTTTCCATCACACCTGTGTGTCAACAGGGAGAGGTTAACACCACAGCCAATGACTTCCAACAGCTAAATGCACACTGAAGGTTTCAGTACCTTTCTGCCATTTTGCTGGTGGTGGATTGGCTGAGGCAGTTGGTGTTTTTGAGTTGTTGATGTGGGCGCCCAATGGAACACACATCGTGTTGACGACGACCATAGTTGGCACGCTGAATACGGATCTCACCTCGATCTGAGGAAGAGAAAGGACAAACCTTGGTGTTGGTGTGGGCTAGTGACTAATATACACGTCACCACACGATTAAAACTGTACGGTAGTGTTGACCAGCTTACCACATAGTAGTTGAGAATCAGAGCCTTCACATATGATGCTGCTTACTGCAAAGACACCACCGGCCAGACAAATTAAGACATACATTAGCCTGGTGAAGTGTTAGTGATGGGCACTACCAGGAAATGTTGATTTCAGGTGCATTTTCTAAAAGTCATTATAAACTCGTTAGCATGAACCAAAGTACAAAAAGTTAAGCGCGTCATCTTCCACCATTACCTTTTAGTTTCACTTCCTTATGAGCAGTTCTCGAAATGCTAACATTTTAAGGAAACTGGCTGGCTAGACCTAAACGGGTGAAAAAATAAAGTCAACCCGCTACACCTAATCTGTGCAGTTTGTGCCATCTGTCAGATTGGCTATAAACACTACAAAACTGTGGGAGTTGCGCTAGCTAGTTACCATTCACTGAAACATGGTAAACCAGATTAAGTGCACAAGCATCAAATAAGCTTGAGATACTTCCCTTCCATGTTCTTGCTGGCTAATTGAGCTAGATATGTCAATTTAACAACGAACAGCAGCAGCATATGAGACAAGTCAAAAAAAGTTACTGCAAAAAGGGTCAATGCAGATAGTCGGGTAGTCATTCAGCAGTTATGGCTTGGGGAAGTAGAAGCCGTTCAGCGTCCTGTTGGTTCCAGACTTGGTGCATCCGTACCATTTGTTATGGAGTAGCAGAGACCAGTATAACTTGGGTGGCGCGAGTCATTGACAATGTAGGGCCTGCCGAAACACGGTGTCGAAATCATGATGCAGGGAGCGCGGCCTCTGATGTACTGGGTGGTACGCAATACCCTCTGTAGCACCTTGTGGTCAAATGCCATACCTAGTGGTGATGCAGCCAGTCAAAAAGCTCTCAATGGTGTAGAATTCAGAATCGGAGGGCTGATACCAATCCTTTTAGCCTCCTGGCAGGGAAGGGCTCAGCCCTCCGTTTCCTGTAGTCCACTACCAGTTCCTTTGGCATCTTGGCACCACACTGCCAGGTCTCTGACCTCCCTATAGGCTACTCAAACTAAACAAGTGGCATATCCACAGCTTGCTAGGGTTAGTTAGCAGTGGAGGGTGGTTTACACTTAGAGAAACAAACGTTAACAAGCTGGTACCATAGGGGAACCAACCCATTATATTCATTTTCTAGCAATCAGCTGAGCTTACTTTTTTACAAGATTAAAAGTGGGTAGGAGAATTAAACAATGTCCCAATATGCCACAGTCATACCAACCCTACGTCGAATCCAAATATGGATGCCCACCACTAAATATTATTAGCACACATTCAGAGACTGACTTGTTTCTTGCTGTTGGACACAGGAGTATTTGGTGTCCAGGTACTTATAAGTCCCGACACAGGGGTCTCCAAAAACAAAATTTGATGCAGGGACAATACACTCGCTCTTCCCACCGCATCTGTGTGTTTCAAAGACAGGTTGAGGTTATGAGTTCATACAAGTAAACACAACAAGTTCCAGCACATTTCTGCCATCTTGCTGGTGGTTGTTTACACTACAGCCAAGGAGTTACAGGTTCTAGTACCTTTCTGCCATCTTGCTGGTGGAGGATTGGCTGAGGCAGTTGGTGTCGGTGAGTTGGTTATCAGGGCGCCCAATAGAACAAACATCGTGTTGACGACGACCGTAGTTCGCACGCTTGATATGGATCTTACCTCCATCTGAGGGAGATGGAGAACAGTGAGGCACGAAGGAGAGCCAAGTATGGGTCTCTATGGTGTGGGCTAGTGACGCTAATCTACAGTATAAACGATCATAGGTGGTCAGTGAGTATACTGTTCAGCAGTGTGGACTAGCTTACCACATTGCAGTAAAGCATCAGAGCCTTCACACGTGATGCTGATTGCTGCCAGGACAAATAAACAGGAATTACACACCACTCACATTAGCTTGGTTAAGTAGTATCATCATTATTACATACAGTACCTCCATCTGTTAGTGTGCAGCAAGCTGTAGCCAGCACTGAAACAACATCACACAGCTAGTTCAGCAACATTCAACATCATATGCCCATGAAGCTACAACTCAGCATTGGTCTCATATTCCATGCTTTGAATACCTTTTTGGCCAAAAGGAAGTGAATGTCCCTCAAATCATATTACATGTACTTCTTTTTACTCACAAATACAAACATTTGGTCATATATATTTAAATTCTAATCTGCATCAGATACAGATTTTGTATACTCACATGTGACCACCGTCAGTCTCAACATGCGCATGATGCCAGGTACAGGAGTGGTACTAACAGAGAAAATGCAACTGATGATAACAAGATCCAATACACCTGGTATTTATGTTATGTGATGTTTTGCTTGTGCATGGTCAAGCAGGCTGGTTCCTCTTGTGAAGCAGGATACATGTTGGTGATATATTCTGAAAAGGCTGCTTTCGATTTTTAGAACAGTAGGAGAAACTCCCATTGGCCAATGAATGGAGAAACATATAACGCCCAACAAACTTTTGACGAATCACATTCACGTTGTCATAAAGCGTCACGCGGTTGCTAAGCTAATCATCACGCAAAGTCGAGAAACCTGACTATTTTCCTCAATTCGATAATGTCACTATTCCAGAGCAATTCGATATTCTCAAACCTCTCGGATTACAGTTGCAATTGTTCACGGAATTCATGCTGAAGTTGTGTTTTTGAGCTAGCGCCCAATTGATTCCCATTCACTCCTTGAAGAGCTCTCCTTGTTCCAGAATGCACTGTGCAGCCCATTGGCAACGTATGGGCAACATACAAAATGGGCATTAATATGATGCCAAGGGAGTTTCCCCATCTACTCAAACGTATCTCTGGCACTGTCCCACATATTTCAGCAATGCACCAACATTGATCTGTCCCTCATTGAAATCAATTCTAAGTGGTAGATCAGTAGTGCGCTATTTCAATGCTGATTTACATTTTGTACACCAGTGTCCAACAGCTGAAACAGTATTTTTGGTCTGAAAATATATTTCACTGCAGTTTAGATGGTACAATGATGCGACACTATACTTTTGTCAAACTGAAATTAGGCGAACCAGAATATCAGGAAATGGCAGCGTGATCCATAGTTTATTTACATTATGTCCTGTGGGACTGTCGTTGTGGTACTGCTCTGCTCATCCCATAACAAACCAATGGACAATAGGAGACCGAATGCTATCGGATCATCTAATTGACCTTCACATAACTCTTACGGAATGTCCACGTGGATGGGGATATTGGACATGGTATCAAAGTGTACTGGGTGACAATGTATGTTTAATTTAGACATTAATTTTTCCAGTTCAGCAAATCCCCTTATTGTTTGGGATAACTTTAAATGTACCTTCAGAGGTCATTCAATTTTCAACAATAAAAAAGCAGTTTCTGGCTAAAGAGAGGACTAAAAAGGGAAATGCATTCTCTAATCGTACAGGAAGCAACAAAAAAAACTAGAGATTCAAAATAAATGGATGAACTTTTTTCTAGAGCATCTAATGTTCTCTATTACACAAACTTATCTGTGATTCTCCATTTTATATTTTAAAGGAGGAAGCTAAATGATCAAAAGATGGTGCAGACAGACGGTCGCCTCGCTTCAAGTCATTATTATGCAGCAATTTGTGGACAAAATTAGGGCAACAGTTTCCTTCCAGAGAGATATCAGACATTGTAACATTTTATATTTACGGAAACATTGCTCACTCGGGATATGTTGTCAGTCGATACAGCCATGTTTCTTCATGCAGACAAAACGTTGCTCTGGTAAGTGGAAGGGCGGGGGTTTATGAACATACAGTAGCTCAAGTCCGTTTGTTCACCTGACCTAGAGATGTTTACAATGAATTGCCGACCGCATTATCTCCCAAGACAATTCTTTTTGATTATAGTCACAGCTGTGTAAACCCCCCCCTTACCCAGGAAACCAGATATTCTCAGGCTGCATTTATCAAATCCAAACCATTTTTCTCATACCGCCCTATAGGCAGAAACTCAAGCAGGATCTACCCGTGACTACAACCATTCAACACTGGTCTGACCCATCGGAATCCACGCTTCAAGATTGTTTTGATCACGTGGACTGGAAAATGTTCCGGGAAGCCTCAGAAAATAAAATATTTTTATACGCCGACTCTGTGAGTGAGTTTATTAGGATGTGCATGGCAGAGGTTGTACCCACTGTGACTATTAAAACCTACCCCAACCAGAAACTGTAGATAGAAGGCAGCATTCGCGCTAAAACTGAAAGTGCTAACCACCGCATTCAACCATGGATAGAGGTCGGGGAATATAGCTGAATATAAACAGTGTAGTTATTCCCTCCGCAAGGCAATCAAACAAGCGGAATGTCAGTATAGGGACAAAATGAAGTCGCAATTCAATGGCCCAGACAAGATACGTATATGTGGTAGGGTCTACGGGCAATTACGTACTACAAATGTATTCATAAAATGCCTGGATGTTTACAATTTCGGTGATTCTCTTAGAAATGGTTAAAAGTACTGTATAGCAACCCCAGGTGTAAAATTATAAATAGCAGCTACTTCTCAGAGAGTTTTGAATTGTCAAGAAGAGTTGAACAAGGGTGTCCGCGTCACCATATCTATTCATTATGGCCATCCAAATGCTAGCTATTAAATCATATAAAAAAACATTAGAGGATTATAAATCCAATGCTAAAAAACGAAGGTGTCCATGTATGCCGATGACTCAAGTTTTATATTTAATCTGCTTGCTAGATCCCTGCAATGTCTCATTGAAGATGTAGATAACTTTTCTGTACTCTCTGGACTAAAACCTAATTATGATAAGTGTACAATATTACGTAATGGATCGGTATTCATAAAAAAAAATTAAATGTAGAGGTAAATACCTGTCTATTTATGGAAAATTTGCCCTGATTAACTCCTTAGTCATATCTCAGTTTACTCACTTACTTATGGCTCTGCCTACTCCTGATGATTTGTTTTTCAAATCGTACGAGCAAAACATATTTAGCTTTATCTGGGACGCTAAACCAGACAAGATACAGTGTACCTATCTATATTTATACATTTGTATATTTTTATTTAAACTGGTAAGTTGTCTGAGAACACATACTCATTTACAGCAACAACCTGGGGAATAGTTACAGGGTAGAAGAGGGGGGATGAATGAGCCAATTATAAACCGGATGATTGGGTGGCCATGACGGTATGAAGGACAGATTGGGAATTTAGCCAGGACACTGTGGTTAACACCCCTACTCTTGCGATCAGTGCCATGGGATCTTTATTGACCACCGAGAGTCAGGACACCCATTTAACATCCCATCCAAAAGACGGCACCCTACTGCCTTTTGTCATTGGGATATGTTTTAGACAAGAGGAAAGGGTCCCTCCTACTGACCCTCCAACACCACTTCCAGAAGCATCTGTTCTCCCATCCAGAGACTTACCAGGACCAACTCTGCTTAGCTTAGCTTCAGATGATGGGTGGTATGCAGGACTAGCTGGCTATATAATGAATATGAATTGGGTGTTGTGAGATTATTAAATATAAAAGCACAAAACATCTCTAGAATCTTCACTTATTCAAAAGTTTCACTTGAACCCAATCATGTTTGATTGACTGCAAATGATACCTTTTTCAAAGTATCTCTCTTTTTCAAACCAGCATTGCAGAGCTGGCTACAATTTAAATTTCATCCCCTGAAAAGATAGAACAAATATTATGGCTGAATATAAATGTGCTGGGTGATGAAAGACCTGTATTTATGGGAAACAAGTTTGAAAGGGGTATTTTGTTTTTAAATAATATTGTAAATTGGAACAGTTGAGTTGTATTTCATGGAGTTATCAGAATTATATGGAAAGTCCAAGATTATAACCAATTGACCACAGCATTTCCCCCAAAATGGAGGCAGGTGGCAGCAGGAGGTGGTAGGGAGGTGGTCTGTCTGCCCAATATAAATGATCTGAACTTGCGGAGGAATAAAAATAGGAATGTATACCAGTTTCATTTGAGGACCAGGATGTTGTCATTTAGATTGCAAAATAGTTGGGAAGAGAGATTTGATTTACCGATTCCATGGTGTATGAGTTGATTCAAGACTTATCCTTTTCAGCTAATGCAGATTTGTGAGAATACAGAATAAATTGACAATTTTTGTATTACCCTCAAGTAGCTTCTCAGGAATGGTTGAAAATGCAAAACATTGATCTAAAATTGACCCTAGATATAGTACCGGAGATCTTTTTCCTCAACCTGTAGAGCCTAATCAATAGAAATGGTATGTTATTCACAGCATAGTTGAAATAAATGCTGCGTAGAAATCCAAAGTGTGTGGCCAGCAGAGACAGGTGGGATGGGCTAAGGGAAGCTGAGGTTTGGGATGTGGAATTAGAGATAAGTGGGAGTGGAGTTGCTGGGCGAAGGATAGAATGAAAATAAAAAAACACATTTGAATGACACTGAGGGGCTTTGTTGATACATTTGAGGCTGATGCCATGCAGGTGTTTGTACAAATGCATACACTCATTCAAATGCTCATAGATGGACATGGTTCCATTCCATCCATCGTTGGCTTGGATGTTTCTTGTTCATTGGTGGTGCATGGGGCAGGGAATGGAATTATATGCATTTCTTCTCAGGGTGGATTCTGATGCTTGAGGGGCAGCTCTTGGAGGGCTGTATCGGTCAGGTCCCCATTTGACATTGTGGGAGATCTGTCGATGTGCCCTTAACCCTTTGTGTCTCTGGATTAGGGCTGTTAGATGACGAATGTGTGGTAGTTGGGCAGCTTCCCTGCAAGTATATGTTTATTACGAGATGAAATCTCTGGCTGAATTTACACATCACTGGAACATTTGGTTCTTGAGCCAACCACTTAACGATCAAGGTTTGTAGGGTCCACACATTGTATAAATGTCTTACCCATCCTGCTTTGTGACCAGATTAGCTGGTGATGCATACAAATTAGAACCATGAAGGCTGCTGGTGTCATAAGTACTACCTGTCAGTGAGTTGAGACCCGGGTACAATTGATTTAAAAATAGTTTGACTATCCAGATCATACCGCCTGAGGTGGACAGGAAAGTGATGACAATGAGTATTTAACTTGTCTACAACTGCCTAAAGGTGGGCACAGATTACAGACATCAAGACAAAAGCACGGTAACCCCAGGTACAAATGAGTCCGGTGAAAAGCTTGTAAGAGAGAATAAAGGACACATGTTCAGTAATATTGGTGTGACATTTATTAATGTACAAGAGGCAACTAGTATCTTCTTCCTGCCGCTTCGTTTAAGTCAGACCAACAACCACAGTTCAGAAATTGTTTAAGAAATGCTTCAGCACAATGTACACAGGTTTACAATGGTCATTGAAGTTGATTTAGAGGTTGGAGGAAAACAGCACGACCTGATGAACATGTCCCAGAAGCCTTGTACATCTTCAGGTTCCCCAGGAAGATATCCTGAAAGACAAAATCGTCAGCAGGGTAGGCTAGTGGTTAGAGAGTTGGACTAGTAACCGAAAGGTTGCAAGTACAAATCACCGAGCTGACAATGTACCAATCTGTCGTTCTGCCTCTGAACAGTGGGTTGTCATTGAAAATAAGAATTTGTTCTTAACAGACTTGTCTAGTTAGATAAAATACAAATTCTAGTTCCCAGTCATGTGCACATGTACAAAACTCACATTCAGTCACAGGTGTAAGCCACATCCAAGTACTTATAGGTTCCGACACAGGGGTCACCGAACACAGAGTTGGATACCTTGACGATACAATGGCGCTCTCCATCACACCTGTGTGTCAACAGGTAGAGGTTAACACCACAGCCAATGACTTTCTACAGCTAAATGCACACTGAAGGTTTCAGTACCTTTCTGCCATTTCGCTGGTGGTGGATTGGCTGAGGCAGTTGGTGTTTTTGAGTTGTTTATGTGGGCGCCCAATGGAACACACATCGTGTTGACGACGACCATAGTTGGCACGCTGAATACGAATCTCACCTCGATCTGAGGAAGAGAAAGGACAAACCTGGGTGTTGGTGTGGGCTAGTGACTAATATACACGGCACCACATGATTAAACTGTACGGTAGTGTTGACCAGCTTACCACATAGTAGTTGAGAATCAGAGCCTTCACATATGATGCTGCTTACTGCAAAGACAACACAGGAGTTACACCACTGGCCAGACAAATTAAGACATACATTAGCCTGGTGAAGTGTTAGTGATGGGCACTAACAGGGAATGTTGATTTCAGGTGCATTTTTATAAGTCATTATAAACTTGTTAGCATGAACTAAAGTACAAAAAGTTAGGCTCGTCATCTGCCACCGTTACCTTGTAGTTTCACTTCCGTATGAGCAGTTCTCGAAATGCTAACATTTGAAGCACACTGGCTGGCTAGACCTAAACTGGTGAAAAAAGTCAACCCACTACACCTAACCTGTATTTCTATGCAGTTTGTGCCATCTGTCAGATTGGCTATAAACCCTGCAAAAATGTGTGAGTTGCGCTAGCTAGTTTCCGTTCACTGAAACATTCAGTGGTAAACCAGATTAAGTGCACAAGCATCAAATAAGCTTGAGACGCTTCCCTCCCATGTTCTTGCTGGCTAATTGAGCTAGATATGTAAATATAACTAGTAACAGCAGGAGCATATGAGACAAGTTAAAAAAGTAACAGCAAATCGGGTAGTCATTCAGCAGTTATGGCTTGGGGGAAGTAGAAGCCGTTCAGGGTCCTGTTGGTTCCAGACTTGGTGCATCCGTATCATTTGTTATGGTGTAGCAGAGACCAGTATAACTTGGGTGGCGCGAGTCATTGACAATGTAGGGCCTTCCGACACACGGTGTCGAAATCCTGATGCAGGGAGCGCGGCCTCTGATGTACTGGGCCGTACGCTATACCCTCTGTAGGACCTTGTGGTCAGATGCCATACCTAGTGGTGATGCAGCCAGTCAAAAAGCTCTCAATGGTGTAGAATTCAGGATCGGAGGGCTGAAAGCAATCCTTTTAGCCTCCTGGCAGGGAGGGGCTCGGCCCTCCGTTTCCTGTAGTCCAATACCAGTTCCTTTGGCATCACACTGCCAGGTCTCTGACCTCCCTATAGGCTACTCAAACTAAACAAGTAGCATATCCACAGCTTGCTAGGGTTAGTTATCAGGTGTGGGTGGTTTACACTTGGAGAAACAAAAGTTAACAAGCTGGTACCATAGGGGAACCAACTCATTATATTCCTTTTCTAGCAATCAGCTGAGCTTACTTTTTTACAAGATTAAAAGTGGGTAGGAGAATTAAACAATATCCCAACATGCCACAGTCATACCGACACTACGTCAAATCAAAATATGGATATCGGTGCCCACCACTAAGTATTATTAGCACACATTCAGAGACTGACTTGTTTCTTGCTGTTGGACACAGGAGTATTTGGTGTCCAGGTACTTATAAGTCCCGACACAGGGGTCTCCAAAAACGAAATTGGATGCAGGGACAATACACTCGCTCTTCCCACCACATCTGTGTGTTTCAAAGACATGTTGAGGTCATGAGTTCATACAGGTAAACACAACAGGTTCCAGCACATTTCTGCCATCTTGCTGGTGGTGGTTTACACTACAGCCAAGGAGTTACAGGTTCTAGTACCTTTCTACCATCTTGCTGGTGGAGGATTGGCTGAGGCAGTTGGTGTCGGTGAGTTGGTTATCAGGGCGCCCAATAGAACAAACATCGTGTTGACGACGACCGTAGTTCACACGCTTGATATGGATCTTACCTCCATCTGAGGGAGATGGAGAACAGTGAGGCACGAAGGAGAGCCAAGTATGGGTCTCTATGGTGTGGGCTGGTGACGCTAATCTACAGTATAAACGATCATAGGTGGTCGGTGAGTATACTGTTCAGCAGTGTGGACTAGCTTACCACATTGCAGTAAAGCATCAGAGCCTTCACACGTGATGCTGATTGCTGCCAGGACAAATAAACAGGAATTACACCACTCACATTATCTTGGTTAAGTAGTATCATCATTATTACATACAGTACCTCCATCTGTTAGCGTGCAGCAAGCTGTAGCCAGCACTGAAACAACATCACACAGCTAGTTCAGCAACATTCAACATCATATGCACTTGGACCATGAAGCTACAACTCATCATTGGTCTCTATACTCAAGCATTTCAGTTATACTAAGTGTATTATAGTCAAGTTCAGCATTTGGTCTCATATTCCATGCTTGGAATACCTTTTTGCCCAAAAGGAACTGAATGTCCCTCAAATCATATGACATGTACTTCTATTACTCACAAATAGAAACATTTGGTCATATACATTAAAATTCTAATCTGCATCAGATACAGATTTGTATACTCACATGTGACCACCGTCAGTCTCAACATGCGCATGATGCCAGGTACAGGAGTGGTACTAACAGAGACAATGCAACTGATGATAACAAGCTCCAATACACCTGTTATTTATGTTATGTGACATGTCTTAATTTACCCAGGTGTATCTATTTGTCTCCAGGTGCACCTCATTGCAATTAGGGGACGGTGTTTGCGGGTCAAAACCTGGCTATTGAGTCAGTCTCATGAAGTTAGATAGAGGACTCTAGATGGATGAAATCCATTTTGGCATGAACATTGCCATTGAGGTCTTCCAACATTTTAAAGTAGCCATCTATGGCAATCAGGCCTACCACTGTTGTCAACAAACTTGATTATTCAGTTGCCACTCAGCCATGGGTGAACAGGGAGTACAGGAGGAGGCTTAGATCAGACCCTTGTTGTTCCACAGTCTTGAGGATCAGAGTGGCGGATGTGTTGTTGCCTACCTTCACACCCGAGGACGGCCCGTCTGGGGGCTACTATACATTTTTTGACAAGTGGCCTGGACCCTTTTACTACACGGAGACCTGCTGATCCATCATGACTGATTTGCCGACGTAACCGCACGGAGGGGCTACAAATGACTTCGTCCATCGCAAAGTCCCTCTAAGGCCCTTCTGCTAGCCTGCAAGCCCAGGCCCGCAAGCTGTCTGAATCGCTGTGCCTCCAGCTCGCCCAGCTACTCAATGGACCCACTGATCACTTGGCTACGCATGCCTCTTCCTAATGTCAATATGCCTTGTCCAGTGCTGTTTTGATTGGTAATTATTGCCTTATTTCATTGTAGAGCCTCTAGCCCTGCTCAATACGCCTTAGCTAACCCTTTAGTTCCACCTCCCACACATGCAGCGACCTCATCTGGTTTAAATGATGTTTCTAGAGACAATATCTCTCTCATCGTCACTCAATGCATAGGTTTACCTCCACTCTATTCACATACTGCAATACCTTTGTCTGTATATTATGCCTTGAATCTATTCTACCGTGCCCAGAAACCTGCTCCTTTTACTCTCTGTTCCGAACGTTCTAGACAACCAGTTCTTATAGCACTTATCCCTACCCTTATCCTCCTCCTCCTCTGGTGATGTAGAGGTTAACCCAGGCCCTGCTGTGGCTAGCTCCACTCCCATTCCCCAGTCACTCTCATTTGTTGACTTCTGTAACCGTCAAACCTTGGTTTCATGCATGTTAACATTCGAAGCCTCCTCCCTAAGGTTGTTTTATTCACTGCTTTAGCACACTCTGCCAACCCGGATGTTCTAGCCGTGTCTGAATCCTGACTTAGGAATACTTCCGAAAACCCTGAAATGTCCATCTTTAACTATAACATTTTCTAACAGATTGAAACTCCGCCCCCTTTGGATGTTCTATCTACTGCCGAGACAGCCTGCAGAGTTCTGTCTAACTATCCAGGTCTGTGCCCAAATAATTTGAGCTTCTACTTTTAAAAATCCTCCTTTCCAGAAACAAGTCTCTCACCGTTGCCACTTGCTACAGACCACCCTCTGTCCCCAGCTGTGCCCTTGACACCATATATGAATTGATTGCCCAATCTATCTTCAGAGCTCGTGCTGTTAGGTGACCTAAACTGGGACATGGTTAGCCTCTTACAGCTCCACCCCTACTTGTGCAATTTCCGCCTGAAGACATACCCAAATCTAACAGCCTGTAGCTCAGGCACAGAACCAAGGATATGCATATTCTTGGTATCATTTGAAAGAAAACACTCTGAAGTTTGTGTACATGTGAATTGAATGTAGGAGAATATAACACAATAGATCTGGTTTAGATATTTTTATTTTTGTATCATCATCTTTAAAATGAACAAGATAAAACTAACATTCAGATAGGGGACAATTTTTGTGAAAAATATAAGAGGGCAACAGTACTTTTGTTTCAGAATGATAACTTCCAAAATGAGTGTGCTACATTACATTTATCATGAAGTCACCCAGGTGTCTCACACAAGTAGCCCAAATGTACCCAAGTGGCCAAATTGGTGAATGTATACATTTTGAAACAAATAACTATATACAAAATACCAAAATGGTATTCTAACACACACCCCCCCCAAAAAAAAATGAAAAAAAATGTTTTTTTTAATTATTGATTAAAAAATATGAAAAAAAGATATATACAGTATAGACATATACAAAATAACATGGGTAACTATTTACACACTTTCAATATTTGGAAGACCCTCAGTCCTCTATCAAATCAAATACATTTATATGGCCCCAGCCTAAAACCCTAAACAGCAAGCAATGCAGGTGTAGAAGCACGGTGGCTAGGAAAAACTCCCTAGGAAGGCAAAAACCTAGGAAGAAACCTAGAGAGGAACCAGTCTATGAGGGCCAGTCCTCTTCTGGCTGTGCCAGGTGGAGATCACAGTGGTTGTAGAGGGTGCAACAGGACAGCACCTCAAGAATAAAAATGAACAGTTTAGGGTTCCATAGCCGCAGGCAGAACAGTTGAAACAGGAACAGCGGCAAGGCCAGGTGGACTGGGGACAGCAAGGAGTCATCATGCCAGGTAGTCCTGACGCATGGTCCTAGGGCTCAGGTCCTCCGAGAGAGAAAGAGAGAATTAGAGAGAGCATACTTAAATTCACACAGGACACCGGATAAGACTCCCATTCGGAGTCAGTGTCACTGTGAATGAAAATGTTCAGTTAGAATAGTTTCACATATGAGCCCTGTTTCAACAGGTATAATAAACAGATATATATTGAGAGTTGAAGGTTGAAGGTGAATATATTATTATTACCTGCTAGAGCTACTGTCTCTTTTATATTATGACATTTCAGCTACATATACTGTCTCTTATATTATGACAGACCAGCTAGATCTACTGTCTTTATTATATTACAACAGACCAGCTGTATCTACTGTCTCCATTTCACTTTGGCCATTGATGCGGTCCTGCCCTCTCCTCAACAGCCTCAAATAGTGTCAGGATTTGGCCAGGGTTGTTCCGGTTTTTGGTCACTAGATGCCCCCATTGTGCCTTTTGACCTTTTGTTTTCCCTTGATCCCCATTATTATTTGCACCTGTGCCTCGTTTCCCCTGATTGTATTTAAACCCTTTGTTTTCCTCAGTCCTTTGCTCTGTGTTTGTATGTTAGCACCCAGCCCTAGTATTCTGTTAACTCTTGTTGATCCCGGTGGATGCTCTTGTGGAATTCTGTTTTTTGTTCTTATTTTTTTGAGTATCTTTTGAGGCTTTTTGTGCTATACCTACCACCTTGTGGATTTACCTTTTTTGTCTTGGAGGATTACCTTTGTTCTTGTGGAATTCCTTTTGAGGTTGTGGAGTTACATGTGTTCCTGAAGGACTTCACTTTTTACTACATTAAATACACCGTCTCAAGTACTGCTGTGTCTGCCTCATCTTCTGGGTTCTGCCGACTATTCGTGGCTTAGTTGGTTAAGTGACTGTTTCTCACTCCGGCGACCCGGGTTCGTAACCGGGTCCTGACAGAAACACAGAGCCAAAAATGAACCCAGAGGCAGCCAGTTCCCAGGACCTTGTTGCCATGCTGTCCCACCACCAGGAGACTGTCCAACGCCACGAAGCCGCCCTGGTTCAGCAAGAGGCCTTAATGGCTAGACATTCTCATCTTCTGTCGGAGATGCTGACTTCCATAAAGCAGATATCTGATCGACTTACCTCGGCAACAGTTCCCGTCCCAGTACCTCAGATTCACGTACCCATGGCAGTTAACCCTCTGGCTGAACCTAGTCTTCCACCTCCCCAACGGTTCTCAGGTGATCCAAGTGCTTGTAAAGGGTTTCTCACCCAATGTTCTCTCTCCTTCGAGCTGCAACCCTCGTCGTTCCCCACCGACCGGTCTAAGATCGCATATATCATCACCCTGCTGTCGGAAAAGCCCTGGCCTGGGCTACTGCTGTGTGGGATGCCCATAGTTCCTGCTGTGCCAGCTACTCTGCCTTTGTTGAGGAATTCAAACGAGTGTTTCAAGGCCCAAGCAGTGGTCCTGACTCAGCCAAACAGCTCCTGACTCTCCACCAAGGTCGGCGCAGCGTGACGGACTATGCCATCCAGTTCCGCACGGTGGCAGCAGCGAGTGGTTGGAACAACGAGGCGCTCACTGTGTGCTTTCTGAAAGGCCTTTCCGACACTATCCAAGATGAACTGGCCACTCGGGAACCACCGGACAATCTCGAGTCCCTGATCAAGTTGGCCTCACGCATTGACCAGCGTCTGAGAGAGAGAACTCAACCGTAGACCTCTAGCCCCTATCAGTCCCAGCTCCGAGTCCCCACCTTTATCCTCGCTGGCTCCACCGGAACCCATGCAGATTGGACGCATCTCCCAGGCTGAGAGAGACCGCCGGATGAGGGAGCGACGCTGTCTATATTGCGGCAAACCGGGCCATTTCCGTTCCACGTGTCCCGGGCTCCAGGGAAACGCTCTGTCCCGTACAGACCGGGGGGAACTGTAACGGGAAAGATAACCTCCTCCCATCCGTCCAACTCCCGTCTGCTCATTCCAGTCACCCTTTCCTGGGACAACCACAAGCTTCACCTTCAAGCCTTGGTAGACTCTGGAGCCGCAGGTAACTTCATGGATGGTGTCTGGGCGAAGGAGAATGGCGTTCCCTTTGAACCTCTAAGTGACCCCAAGAGGATTAATACATTGGATGGAAGCCCTTTGGGATCTGGACTTGTCACTCATGTCACTACCTCCTTGCGACTTTCAGTTTCACAACACAAGGAATTGATGAACTTTCATTTGATCTCCTGTTCCGAGTTCCCTCTCGTCCTTGGATACCCCTGGCTTCACAGCCATAACCCTCACATCGACTGGTCTGTGGGCACTATCAAGCAGTGGGGTCCTACGTGCCAAGCTACATGTAATTCCCCGAGTTCTACTCCCGAGTCTTTAGAATCCATCGACCTGACCCGAGTTCCCGAGTGTTACCATGACCTCAAACTGGTATTTAGCAAACAGAGGGCCACCATGCTACCACCCCATAGACCTTATGATTGCCCCATCGAACTGTTTCGGGCACTTGCCCCCCAGGGGTCGGATCTTTTCCCTATCTCCACCCGAACGAGCTGCTATGGATACCTACATCAAGGACGCTCTGGAAGCAGGCCTCATGCGTCCATCCACCTCCCGGCGGGAGCAGGGTTTTTCTTTGTGGCCAAGAAAGACGGTGGATTACGTCCTTGCATCGACTACCGGGGACTCAATGCCATAACCGTCCGTAACCGTTACCCGCTACCCCTTATGGCCACAGCCTTCGAGCTGCTCCAGGAAGCAGTTGTTTTCACTAAGCTTGACCTGCGGAACGCATACCATCTTGTGCGGATCAGACCTGGTGACGAGTGGAAGACCGCGTTCAACACGCCTACTGGTCACTATGAATACTTGGTGATGCCCTTCGGCCTGACCAACGCCCCAGCGGTGTTCCAAGCGCTCATAAACGATGTGCTTAGGGATATGCTTAACATATTTGTGTTTGTTTACTTGGATGACATCCTCATCTTTTCGAGCTCTCTTCAAGAACACACAAAGCATGTCAGACAAGTACTCAAACGCCTCCTAGACAGCCATCTGTACGTTAAGCCGGAAAAATGTGAATTCCATTCATCCCGAGTACAATTCCTGGGATTTGTAGTGGAACCCGGTCGAGTCCAAATGGACCCCAGGAAGGTAGGGGCGGTAGCGGATTGGCCCACCCCAAATCCGTTAAGGAAGTTCAGCGTTTCCTGGGCTTCACAAACTTTTACCGCAAGTTCATCAAGAACTTCAGCTTGGTGGCAGCCCCTCTCTCAGCTTTAACCAAGGGTGGCAATGCAAGGTTTTTGTGGGGAAGAGAAGCTGAGACGGCCTTCCAAGGACTCAAGCAGCGCGTCCTCTCTGCTCCCATCCTGATACTACCGACTACGGATGAACCGTTTGTGGTGGAGGTAGACGCCTCAGAGGTTTGTGTTGGAGCTGTCCTGTCTCAGAGGGGTGAAGACAAGAAGCTTCATCCGTGCGCTTTCTTCTCACACCGGCTTACCCCGGCTGAGAGGAACTACGATGTGGGGATCGTGAACTCCTAGCGGTTAAGATGGCATTGAAGGAATGGAGACACTGGCTCGAGGGGCTTCTCATCCGTTTCAAGTGCTTACGGACCACAAAAATCTGGAGTATATCCAGCAGGCGAGCGGTTGAACTCTAGACAAGCTAGATGGTCTCTTTTCTTCAATCGATTCCAGTTTATCCTCACCTATCGGCCCGGGTCGAAGAATCTCAAACCGGATGCCCTGTCCCGAGTCTACGCTCCTGCCATTCGAGATGACACGGACATGCCTGTCCTTCCTGCTGCTAAGATCGTGGCTCCGATTTCGTGGCAAGTTGAGGATACCGTGAGACGAGCTCAAGCTATCGAACCGGACCCGAAAGGGGGTCCTGCCAATCGGTTGTTTGTCCCCAAGGCAGTGAGGACTCAGGTCCTTCTGTGGGGGCACTCCTCTCGCCTCACCTGTCACCCGGGCGTAGGTCGCACCTTGGAGTTCATCCAGCGTAAGTTCTGGTGGCCTACCATAAGAGAAGACGTTGCCTCTTTCGTCAATGCCTGCCCCGTGTGCTGCCAGGGCAAATCTTCTCACCTCCGCCCTCAAGGACTCCTTCACCCTTTACCTATTCCCCACAGACCCTGGTCCCATATCTCGTTGGACTTTATTACTGGCCTTCCTCCATCCCATGGCAATACTACTATCCTAGTCATAATCGACAGGTTTTCAAAGGCGGCCAGGTTCGTCCCTCTGACTAAGTTACCTTCTGCCAAGGAGACGGCTGAGTTGGTAATTAATCATGTGTTCGAGTCTTCGGCATTCCTCAAGATATGGTTTCTGACAGAGGTCCCCAGTTCGCCTCAAGGTTTTGGAAGGCCTTCTGCCAACTCATGGGTGCTTCTGCCAGTCTATCTTCAGGGTACCATCCGAGTCCAACGGCCAAACAGAGAGGATGAATCAAGAGCTGGAAGCCACCCTCCGATGTATGACTCGTAACAACCCGTCCACATGGTCGTCCTTCATTGTTTGGGCCGAATACGCGCACAACACCTTGCGCTCCTCCTCCACTGGTATGTCCCCGCACGAGTGTCAGTTTGGCTATGCCCCTCCATTGTTCCCGGACCAGGAGGCAGAAGTCAGAGTGCCTTCAGCCTTGAAGTTCGTCAGACGCTGTCGGCTTATGTGGAGGAAGACCCGTCTTAATCTTATGCGTTCCTCACAGAGGTACCAACAACAAGCCAACAGACGTCGCCGTCCCGGGCCTACCCTGCGCCCGGCCAGAGAGTCTGGCTCTCCACAAGAGACTTACCACTACGGGTGGAGTCTCGCAAGCTGTCCCAAAATACATCGGTCCCTTTAAGGTTGCCAGGAGAGTTAACCCAGTTTCTTATCGCCTACACTTACCCAGATCCCTTAAGATTAATCCCACATTTCACATTTCCTTATTAAAACCTGTTGTTTTTTCTCCCCTTGTCCCGGCAGACAGACCTCCCCCTCCGCCTCGTGTCATTGGAGGCCAGCCGGCTTATACCGTACATCGGATACTGGATTCCCGCCGGGTGCAGCGGTCCTGGCAGTTTCTGGTGGACTGGGAAGGCTACGGTCCCGAGGAGCGCTCCTGGGTTCCTGCCAAAGACATACTGGACCCTGACCTCATTCGTCAGTTCAGGGCTCTCCACCCTGAGAGAGCTGGTAGGAACGTCAGGAGCCGTTCCTAGGGGGATTCTGTCAGGATTTGGCCAGGGTTGTTCCGGTTTTTGGTCACTAGATGCCCCCATTGTGCCTTTTGACCTTTGTTTTCCCTTGATCCCCATTATTATTTGCACCTGTGCCTCGTTTCCCCTGATTGTATTTAAACCCTTTGTTTTCCTCAGTCCTTTGCTCTGTGTTTGTATGTTAGCACCCAGCCCTAGTATTCTGTTAACTCTTGTTGATCCCGGTGGATGCTCTTGTGGAATTCTGTTTTTTGTTCTTGTTTATTTATTTTTTGAGTATCTTTTGAGGCTTTTTGTGCTATACCTACCACCTTGTGGATTTACCTTTTTTGTCTTGGAGGATTACCTTTGTTCTTGTGGAATTCCTTTTGAGGTTGTGGAGTTACATGTGTTCCTGAAGGACTTCACTTTTTACTACATTAAATACACCGTCTCAAGTACTGCTGTGTCTGCCTCATCTTCTGGGTTCTGCCGACTATTCGTGGCTTAGTTGGTTAAGTGACTGTTTCTCACTCCGGAGACCCGGGTTCGTAACCGGGTCCTGACAAATAGGCTATATTAGGCTATAAATATTCCTCCACAATCGCTAAATGAAGCATCCTACAACAATGTCTCACCTTCCCAATCAATTTATTCTATGGGTTAAAAGACAGTCAATAAACGAAACAGCGGGCAAATCATTGGTGCACAATGATGTCATGACTTGTCTTCAAATCGGTTTCTTTCAGTCAATACGTCCCGCGAAATGGCCCATCAGGTTTGATTGTGTTACAAACAAACCAGTTGATTGCAGTGAAAACAAACTTGACTGGAAAAGTCACGTTCTGTGTGGGTTATTTACCTGGAATGTGTGTTCGAAAATGGAATGAGACGGAATTCACGACACAAGCGGTTCACAAAATGTTTTGTGTTAGACTATAAAAACAGATTTTATCATACAAAAGATCATTCATTGTGTAACAATGAGTATTGGAATTGCAAACAGACGAAGATCGTCAAAGGTAAACTATTTATTTTAATGCAGTTTGTGATTATGTTACGCCTGTACTGGTTAAAATCGTTTTTTTTTATTTTTATGGGGCTCTATGCTCAGATAATCGCATGGTATTCTTTCGCAGTAAATCCTTTTTTAAATCTGACAACTCAATTGGATTAGCAAGATTCTAGGCTTTCGATACATGTGAGACACTTGTATTTTCATGAATGTTTAATGTGACTATTTATGTAGCGATCACCATATGTTGTGGAATTTCAGCCCGCTAGCGGGTTCTGTGCGCAGAGAGGTTGGCACCCTGGCTATCCTACAATCTAAGCTTGATGCCCTCAATCTCATACATATTATCAACAAACCTACCAGGTACAACCCCAAATCCGTAAACACGGTACCCTCATAGATATCATCCTAACCAACCTGCCCTCCAAATGCACCTCTGCTGTTTTCGACCAGGATCTCAGTGATCACTGTCTCATTGCCTGCGTCCGTAATGGGTCTGTGGTCAATCGACTAACCCTCATCACTGTCAAATGCTGCCGAAAACACTTCAGCGTGCAGGCCTTTTTAATCGACCTGACCCGGATATCCTGGAAGGATATTGACCTCATTCCAACAGTAGAGAATGCCTGGTTATTCTTTAAAAGTTCTATCCTCACCATCTTAAATAAGCATGCCCCACTCAAAAAAATGTAGAACCAGGAACATATACAGCCCTTGCTTCACTCCAGACCTGACTGACCATCACAAAAACATCCTGTGGCGTACTGCATTAGAATCAGATAGCCCCCGCGATATGCAAATATTCAAGGAAGTGAGGAACCAAATCCACAGGCATTTAGGAAAGCTAAGGATAGCTTTTCAAACAGAAATTTGCATCCATGTAGCACAAACTCCAAAAAGTTCTGGGACACTTAAATCCATCGATAATGAGAGCACCCCCTCCCAGCTGCCCACTGTACCCAGGCTAGGAAACACTGTCACAACCGATAAATATATGATAATTGAGAATTTCAATAAGCATTTTTCTACGGCTGGCCTTGCTTTCCACCTGGCTACCCCTACACCCCCCAGATTAACTTGCCCAAGCCTCCCCCGTTTCTCTTTCACCCAAATCCAGATAGCTGATGTACTGACAGAACTGCAAAATCTGGACACCTACAAATCAGCTCGGCTTGACAATCTGGACCCTCTCTTTCTAAAATTATCCGCAGAAATTGTTGCAACAACTATGACTAGCCTGTTCAAACTCTATTTCGTATCGCCAGAGATCCACAAAGGTTGGAAAGCTGCCACGATCATCCCTCTCTTCAAAGGGGGAGACACTCTAGACCCAAATTGCTACAGACCGATATCCATCCTACCCTGCCCTTTTTAAGACTTTGAAAGCCAAGTAAACAAACAGATCACCGACCATTTCGAATCCCACCGTACCTTCTCTGCTATGCAATCTGGTTTCCGGCTGGTCATGGGTGCACCTCAGCCACGCTCAAGGTCCTAAACGATATCATAATCGCCATAGATACGAGACAATGCTGTGCAGCTGTATTCATCGACCTGGCCAAGGCTTTCGACTCTGTCAATCACCACATTCTTATTGGCAGATTCAAGTCTTGTTTCCTCAAATGACTTACTCGCCTGGTTCACCAACTACTTCTCAGACAGAGTTCATTGTGTCAAATTGGAGGGCCTTACAAAGCATGTAGAGGTCTAATTTTTTATCATAGGTACACTTCAACTGTGAGAGACGAAATCTAAAACAAAAATCCAGAATATCACATTGTATGATTTTTAAGTAATTAATTTGTATTTTTATGCATGACATAAGTATTTGATCACCTACCAACCAATAAGAATTCCGTCTCTCACAGATCTGTTAGTTTTTCTTTCAGAACCCCTCCTGTTCTCCACTCATTACCTGTATTAACTGCACCTGTTTGAACTCGTTACCTGTATAAAAGACACCTGTCCACATACTCAATCAAACAGACTCCAACCTCTCCACAATGGCCAAGACCAGGGAGATGTGTAAGGACATCAGGGATGGAATTGTAGACCTGCACAAGGCTGGGATGGGCTACAGGGACAATATGGAAGCAGCTTGGTGAGAAGGCAACAACTGTTGGCACAATTATTAGAAAATAGAAGAAGTTCAAGATGACCGTCAGTCACCCTCGGTCTGAGGCCGCATGCAAGATCTCACCTTGTGGGGCATCAATGACCATGAGGAAGGTGAGGGATCAGCCCAGAACTACATGACAATGACCTGAAGAGAGCTGGTACCACAGTCCCAACGAAAACCATTAGTAACACACTACGCCGTCATGGATTAAAATCCTGCAGCGCATGCAAGGTCCCCCTGCTCAAGCCAGCGCATGTCCAGGCCCGTCTGAAGTTTGCCAATGACCATCTGGATGATCCAGAGGAAGAATGGGAGAAGCTCATGTGGTCTGATTAGACAAAAATAGAGCTTTGTGGTCTAAACTCCACTCGCCGTGTTTGGAGGAAGAAGGATGAGTACAACCCCAAGAATACCATCCCAACCGTGAAGCATGGAGGTGGAAAAATCATTCTTTGGGGATGCTTTTCTGCAAAGGGGACAGGACGACTGCACCGTATTGAGGGGAGGATGGATGGGGCCATGTATCGCGAGATCTTGGCCAACAACCTCCTTCCCTCAGTAAGAGCTTTGAAGATTGGTTGTGGCTGGGTCTTCCAGCATGACAACGACCCGAAACACACAGCCAGGGCAACTAAGGAGTGGCTCCGTAAGAAGCATCTCAAGGTCCTGGAGTGGCCTAGCCAGTCTCCAGACCTGAACCCAATAGAACATCTTTGGAGGGAGCTAAAAGTCTGTGTTGCCCAGCGACAGCCCCGAAATCTGAAGGATCTGGAAAAGGTCTGTATGGAGTGGCCCAAAATCCCTGCTGCAGTGTGTGCAAACCTGGTCAAGAACTACAGGAAACGTATGATCTCTGTAATTGCAAACAAAGGTTCTGTACCAAATATTAAGTTCTGCTTTTCTGATGTTTCAAATACCTATGTCATGCAATAAAATGCAAATTAATTACTTAAAAATCCTACAATGTGATTTTCTGAATTTTTGTTTTAGATTCCGTCTCTCACAGTTGAAGTGTACCTATGATTAAAAATGACAGACCTCTACATGCTTTATAAGTAGGAAACACTGCGGATTATGCAGGTTATCAAATACTTGTTCTCCCCACTGTATATCAACCGGGACTGTAGCTTCTTCAATAGGAGAGAGAGAAAATGGCAGCTCCAAGCTGTTGCTCATGCAAAAAGCTGCTGGCACCCAGCCATCCACTTACGCAATGTGATCTTTCTCGCTCATTTTTCAAAATAAAAGCCTGAAACTATGTCTAAAGACTGTTCACACCATGGGGAAGCCATAGAAAAGGGAATCTGGTTGATATCCCTTTAAATGGAGTGAAGGCAGGCTATGGAACATGGAATTTTCTAAATAGAAGCCACTTCCGGGTTGGATTTTCCTCAGATTTTCGCCTGCAATGTCAGTTCTGTTCTACTCACAGACAATATTTTGACAGTTTTGGAAACTTTAGAGTTTTCTATCCTAATCTGACAATTATATTCTGGGCCTGAGAAATAGGCAGTCGGTACTTTTTTCATCAAAAACATCAAAATACTGCCCCCTACACTCAACAGGTTAAAGAGAATAGCTTACATTTTTTGGTGAGGGATATGGATTTCAGTAAAGACACAGATAAATATTTTTTTTGAAAATGGCCACTCCACCACCTCTACCCTGTCTGTCAGCCCTGAACACAATATAACCCTTAAAATGTCATATCAGAGTCCAGATTGTCCCCAGAGATCCAAGTTTCGGTCAATACCAGAACGTCTGGATTCGTCTGCAAAGGTCAGATCTGGATGTAATCCAATTAAGTAAGCTTCTAATGTTCCGATGCATCAACCCAAGTCCTTTACAATTTTTAAAGTTACCTGAATCTCCAACTCAAACAAGCTACGCTCAATAAGCTGATGCAGGCCTTGTCTGATGGTTGCTATGGCTATTAGATTGCATAGAACTGCACCATTTAGTATCTCGCTATTAGCCTTAGGCCACAGCCAATGGCAATATTACTTACTTTCAGAGTAACCACTGATGGAATGTTATAGACATACATGGGTTTTGGTTGCTGTCGGTCAACAGCCGAATCCTTCAATGTGATTTGAAAACCGAGGGGTATTCAAGTTTATGGAATTCACATTTGACAATGGTCAATGGAAAATAGCTCAAATTTGTTTAAGTGAATGTTAGCTCTCATTTCAGAGTTTGATGCGACTGGGTTATCTTTTATTAGCTGTTGATTTCTAAAATTCCCATTACATGCTTGGGTAGGAATATAACCCTTGAGGTTCAGATAGGTTCTACATAGAACCCTAAAGAGCCATTTTTGTCTGAGTGTAGATCACTTTCGTTCCCAGTTCTGATTGTTCTTCTAAAAATGATTTTATTGTTTTCTGTTCTGTTCCCTGAACCGTTTCAAACCCCTGCTTTGGACTAGGGCCCCCATCTCCAGGGTGTCTATGGAAGTAGAAGCTGAATACCTCATGTCATCTCTAAGCCTGAGAAGAGATTAGATGTGGGTTTTTTGTTTTTAACAGAAGAAATAGGATGTTTTTTGTTTGGTGTTTAATTGTTTGTGTGTGTTGCTAGTTTGTATGGAATTTTATTCCCCAAACCACACAATGTTTCCATTTCGATTGATCTATTTTATATTCATCCCAGAATGTGGTGGCAATACACCTTTTTGGGGTGTAGTTGTCGTGGTAATTTCCTGCATTACTAAGTGAAAAGAGTTTACAAACCACACACAAGTCAGAGTTATATTTTAAACTTAATCTTTTAATAATATATGAGCTTCACCATAGCCCTGTGACTCTCAGATCAATTCAGTTTCTATAAATGAATTCTGAGAGTGTCAACATAATGGCCACTGAGATATTTTATAGCAAAGATCCACCCCCTATTCGACATGACAAACCACAGGTCTTAGGAAAACTGCACAAAGGAAGACTTTTACCTGAGAGGGAGTATCCCATAGCCAGACCGCATTAGCTATAAATTATCGTTCAGTTTGCTCTCTAAGACAAGGTTCTACTTCTCGTTCTTGATACTTCCTATTACCAAAACATTACCTAATCCAATGGCATATATCAATTGTCAAATCTAGATACTCCCATTTCAAATACACTTCCTCCTGTACAAGCTCACGGAGGAGAGTGAGCCTCTAGGTCTTATACTAGGTCAAGAGAAGGGCAACATCAGAGGGGACATACAATGGTTCCAGACACTGCCATACTCCTCCCCCAAATGGGAAAAGTAGGGAGTGACTGGCGCACAGACATTGTGGAGCCAACTAACTGGTTCCCCATTAATCACGCCATCCCTTCACATGGTTTAGGAATAGTTACAGACACATTCACAGATAAGACAAACCTGACCTCTCTGGGCCCCAAGTGACTGAGCCCTAGCTGAGAAGGGATAACTGCAAACTGCCAACCCTATAGTCCAAAGAGATACATTCTAATGACAAGTATCTCACAAGCATATTATGAAAATAAAACATCTTATCTATGTTACCCAACTATTTCTGATTCATCCCCAACATAGTCTACCAATAAACCAATAATAATAATAAGAAGAAGTCTACAGATCCCCCATGATGTGTGTTAGAGCTGATTTGAACATATTTGTATAAAAGACTGGTTACATTTTTTCCAGTCCCATCTTTCAGCTTTTTACCAAAACAGAAGGATCTTGACCTACTATGGCTAAATTATAGTGCAAAATGACGCTTCCTATTCCACTAAATGATTTAAATCATATCTTACTCCCATTACACAGGTTGGTCTTGAACCTTAACACAATTGGGGCATCTTGTTATGAATGAGTTTAGGAGGACTCTGATATTTTCTTCCCAATAACAAAAAGCACACACACTTGTTCTTGTTTTTGCATACATGAGGACATTTTTCTTACGTCATTTTATTACAGTTTGATGACACATAATGAACACCACAATCAAGGGGGGTTCTGACACGTTTTTATTTCATAATGTAATCAAGCCCTTCATAATACAATGCTAATTACATCGTGTTTCATTCTCATCCTGTCCATTTGGTTGTTCAAGTTGTAATATTTGGAGAATCACTTCATATGAATCAAATCTTTTTTAATAAATGATTGTTGTAGTGTTGTTAATTTACACACTACATCAGTCTAATGGATGTAAAAAGGACAACATGGAGACCATCAACAGGCACAAGAGGAAAACAGAATAACATTGTATTCACCGCTGACTGTGATTTGACGGAGGTCCTGAACATTTTCTACAGGAACACACCTACTCTTATCTGTCCTGTGCTGCTAGGTGAGGTGGGTTGTTGTAATGTGTTGGGACATTCATTTTCTACAGGAACACACCTACTCTTATCTGTCCTGTGCTGCTAGGTGAGGTGGGTTGTTGTAATGTGTTGGGACATTTATTTTTTTAGTCTCCCCCTCAGTTCGCTCAGCAGGGAAACAAACAATCTGGTCGTGCTCACTGCACATCCCTTTCAATTCCATTAACCCGCACAACCCAGGAGCTCTCTGCTACCTAAAGGTGTCAAGGACAGGAGTAATGCGATCAAGGCTAGGGCTCAACCCTAAATCAGGCATGTTCTTTCAACAGACGAACAGAACGACCATTCAAGATTTCTCTCTCTCTCTTTCTCTCTTTCTCTCTGTCTCTCTCTCTCTCTCTCTCTCTCTCTCTCTCTCTCTCTCGCTCTGTCTCTCTGTCTCTCTGTCTCTCTCTCTCTCTCTCTCTCTCTCTCTCTCTCTGTCTCTCTCTCTCTGTCTCTCTGTCTCTCTGTCTCTCTCTCTCTCTCTCTCTCTCTCTCTCTCTCTCTCTCTGTCTCTCTCTGTCTCTCTCTCTCTCTCTGTCTCTCTGTCTCTCTCTCTCTCTGTCTCTCTCTCTCTCTTTCTCTCTCGCTCTCTCTCTCTCTCTCTCTCTGTCTCTCTGTCTCTCTGTCTCTCTGTCTCTCTCTCTCTGTCCCCTGTGCGTGTGCTAATATGTCCGAACTCAGAAAATAATATGATTCCCAAAAATAACATGTTCGCTGTGGTAGAACTTTATTTGATTGGCAATTTTCTGCATTTACAAGGTAATGAAGGTGTCATCAAGGCAAAGGCTAATTTGAAGAATCTAAATACATTTATTAGATTTTTTTACAGGATTTTTGTTTACTACATGATTCCACATGTGTTATGTCAAAGTGTTGATTTCTTCACTATTATTCTACAATGTAGAAAACAGTAAAACATTAAGAAAAAGCCTTGAATGAGTAGGTGTGTTTCCCAACGTTTGACAGTCATTGTATATAACTGGCCTCATTGCCAAAATCCCAAATTATCCCTCTAAGGCGCTTACAGACAGGCAAACACAACTGAACAGCAAGAAATTCAGCCTACCTTGCGTAGGGACCAGCAGTCCTGGTTGTTGTCCATTGTTTGATTGTTTGAGAAGATTAACTCTGCTCATTGGTCAACCATGTGACGGTTAGGTTAAAAACCATTCCAAGATGGCGTAGCAGTCGGACGTGTGTTTTGTCTTGTCCCGTCCTGTATAGTGTAAATATAGTTTTTCCTCATTTTTTTCTGTATATATTTCGTACATATTTTAATCTCACTTTCCAACTACAGGCTGAATATACTCTCCTGCAACCCGCATCACCCAATGTGGTACGGATCTGCTTTTTCTATACTTTAGAATCGGAACCCTCATCAGAAGCTAGCCAGCTAACTAGCTACTAGCTAGTAGCTAGCCACTGCTAGCGGTCTTCAACGCTAACTAGGACACCAGCGCGACATCTACCCAAAGCATATCAGACTGCTTTTTCTCTACCACATCTCCGGATTCCTACCGCAAGCTCTGAACCTTTACACCGGATCATCGCAACTAGCTAGCTGCAATCCGAGTGGCTACTCCTGGCTAACGTCTCTGTCCCAGAGCAAGCACCAGTTAGCCTGGAGCTAGCCTCGAGCTAAGCCCATCTCCCGACTAGCCGAAGAGGTCCAACAATACCTATTTTTGCCAATTGGCCTGGACCCTCTACTGCCGACACGGAGCCCCGCCGATCCATCACGACTGGTCCGCCGACATAATCGTCCGAGGGGGTTTCAACAGGCTTTTCCGCTGCGACATCGCCAAAGATCCATCTGCTGGCCAAGGCCCGCGAGCTTTCTGAATCGCTGTATCTCCAGCTCACCGCATGAAGAGGAATAAACAGACTCACCCCATCGCGACGTCCCCCAAAGGTTAACTCTCTAGCCCTCGCTATCTCCCTGCTTGCTAATTCGGCCTGCTAACGGCTAGCTTGTCAAGCTCCGGTCCGCTAACTGCTACCTTGTCTAGCTCGGGCCTACGAACTGTTAGCTTGTGAGCACAGGCCTGCTAACCGTCTGAACCACCGCGTCCCAATCACTCTCTGACCCCATTTACTTTCTATCTCTTTTTGATTTTTAATTTGTTTATACCTTCCGGAAACCTGCCTCACCCAATGTGATACGGAATCGCTATTACTTTTACTCTTATTTTAATTTTTATGACACACTCAAGAACCTCCAGACGCTAACCAGCTAACTAGCTACAAGCTATTTAGTCATTGTTAGTTTTTTAAAAACCTGGATAACACTCGCCAGCCCAGCCCCCCTGCCCATCCACCGCTGCCCCCTGGACACTGATCTCTTGGCTACATAGCTGACGCACGCTGGACTGTCCATTAATCACGGTACTCCTTTCTGCTTGTTTGTCTTACCTGTCGGCCCCGTTGCCTAGTCAACGCCATTTTGCCTGCTGTTTGTTGTGCTAGCGGATTAGCCTTGCCTACGGTTTTTAGCTAGCTTTCCAAATTCAACACCTGTGATTACTGTATGCCTCGCTGTATGTCTCTCTCAGATGTCAATATGCCTTGTATACTGTTTTTCAGGTTAGTTATCATTGTTTTAGTTCACAATGGAGCCCCTAGACCCACTCTGCATACCCCTGTTACCTCCTTTGTCCCACCTCCCACACATGCGGTGACCTCACCCATTAGCATGTCCAGAGATACAACCTCTCTCATCATCACCCAGTGCCTGGGCCTACCTCCGCTGTACCCGCACCCCACCATACCCCTGTCTGCGCATTATGCCCTGAATATATTCTACCATGCCCAGAAACCTGCTCCTCTTATCCTCTGCCCCCAACGCTCTAGGCGACCAGTTTTGATAGCCTTTAGCCGCACCCTCATACTACTCCTTCTCTGTTCCGCGGGTGATGTGGAGGTAAACCCAGGCCCTGCATGTCCCCAGGTACCCTCATTTGTTGACTTCTGTGATCGAAAAAGCCTTGGTTTTATGCATGTCAACATCAGAAGCCTCCTCCCTAAGTTTGTTTTACTCACTGCTTTAGCACACTCTGCTAACCCTGATGTCCTTGCCGTGTCTGAATCCTGGCTCAGGAAGGCCACCAAAAATTCAGAGATTTCCATACCCAACTATAACATCTTCCGTCAAGATAGAACTGCCAAAGGGGGCGGAGTTGTAGTCTACTGCAGAGATGTAATGTCATACTTAGTAATGTCATACTTTCCAGGTCCATACCCAAACATTTCGAACTACTAATTTTGAAAATTACTCTCTCCAGAAATAAGTCTCTCACTGTTGCCGCCTGCTACCGACCACCCTCAGCTCCCAGCTGTGCCCTGGACACCATTTGTGAATTGATCGCCCCCCATCTAGCTTCAGAGTTTGTTCTGTTAGGTGACCTAAACTGGGATATGCTTAACACCCCGGCAGTCCTACAATGTAAGCTAGATGCCCTCAATCTCACTCAAATCATCAAGGAACCCACCAGGTACAACCCTAACTCTGTAAACAAGGGCACACTCATAGACGTCATCCTGACCAACTGGCCCTCCAAATACACCTCCGCTGTCTTCAACCAGGATCTCAGCGATCACTGCCTCATTGCCTGTATCCGCCACGGAGCCGCAGTCAAACGACCACCCATCATCACTGTCAAACGCTCCCTAAAACACTTCTGTGAGCAGGCCTTTCTAATCGACCTGGCCCGGGTATCCTGGAAGGACATTGACCTCATCCCGTCAGTTGAGGATGCCTGGTCATTCTTTAAAAGTAACTTCCTCACCATTTTAGATAAGCATGCTCCGTTCAAAAATGCAGAACCAAGAACAGATACAGCCCTTGGTTCACTCCAGACCTGACTGCCCTCGACCAGCACAAAAACATCCTGTGGCGGACTGCAATAGCATCGAATAGCCCCGTGATATGCAACTGTTCAGGGAAGTCAGGAACCAATACACGCAGTCAGTCAGGAAAGCTAAGGCCAGCTTCTTCAGGCAGAAGTTTGCATCCTGTAGCTCCAACTCCAAAAAGTTCTGGGACACTGTGAAGTCCATGGAGAACAAGAGCACCTCCTCCCAGCTGCCCACTGCACTGAGGCTAGGTAACACGGTCTCCACCGATAAATCCACGATTATCGAAAGCTTCAATAAGCACTTCTCAACGGCTGGCCATGCCTTCCGCCTGGCTACTCCAACCTCGGCCAACAGCTCCGCCCCCCCGCAGCTCCTCGCCCAAGCCTCTCCAGGTTCTCCTTTACCCAAATCCAGATAGCAGATGTTCTGAAAGAGCTGCAAAACCTAGACCCGTACAAATCAGCTGGGCTTGACAATCTGGACCCTCTATTTCTGAAACTATCTGCCGCCATTGTCGCAACCCCTATTACCAGCCTGTTCAACCTCTCTTTCATATCGTCTGAGATCCCCAAGGATTGGAAAGCTGCCGCAGTCATCCCCTCTTCAAAGGGGGAGACACCCTGGACCCAAACTGCTATAGACCTATATCCATCCTGCCCTGCCTATCTAAGGTCTTCGAAAGCCAAGTCAACAAACAGGTCACTGACCATCTCGAATCCCACCGTACCTTCTCCGCTGTGCAATCTGGTTTCCGAGCCGGTCACGGGTGCACCTCAGCCACGCTCAAGGTACTAAACGATATCATAACCGCCATCGATAAAAGACAGTACTGTGCAGCCGTCTTCATCGACCTCGCCAAGGCTTTCGACTCTGTCAATCACCATATTCTTATCGGCAGACTCAATAGCCTCGGTTTCTCGGATGACTGCCTTGCCTGGTTCACCAATTACTTTGCAGACAGAGTTCAGTGTGTCAAATCGGAGGGCATGCTGTCCGGTTCTCTGGCAGTCTCTATGGGGGTGCCACAGGGTTCAATTCTCGGGCCGACTCTTTTCTCTGTATATATCAATGATGTTGCTCTTGCTGCGGGCGATTCCCTGATCCACCTCTACGCAGACGACACCATTCCATATACTTTCGGCCCGTCATTGGACACTGTGCTATCTAACCTCTAAACGAGCTTCAATGCCATACAGCACTCCTTCCGTGGCCTCCAACTGCTCTTAAACGCGAGTAAAACCAAATGCATGCTTTTCAACCGATCGCTGCCTGCACCCGCATGCCCGACTAGCATCACCACCCTGGATGGTTCCGACCTTGAATATGTGGACATCTATAAGTACCTAGGTGTCTGGCTAGACTGCAAACTCTCCTTCCAGACTCACATCAAACATCTCCAATCGAAAATCAAATCAAGAGTCGGCTTTCTATTCCGCAACAAAGCCTCCTTCACTCACGCCGCCAAGCTTACCCTAGTAAAACTGACTATCCTACCGATCCTCGACTTCGGCGATGTCATCTACAAAATGGCTTCCAACACTCTACTCAGCAAACTGGATGCAGTCTATCACAGTGCCATCCGTTTTGTCACCAAAGCACCTTATACCACCCACCACTGCGACTTGTATGCTCTAGTCGGCTGGCCCTCGCTACATATTCGTCGCCAGACCCACTGGCTCCAGGTCATCTACAAGTCCATGCTAGGTAAAGCTCCGCCTTATCTCAGTTCACTGGTCACGATGGCAACACCCATCCGTAGCACGCGCTCCAGCAGGTGTATCTCACTGATCATCCCTAAAGCCAACACCTCATTTGGCCGCCTTTCGTTCCAGTACTCAGCTGCCTGTGACTGGAACGAACTGCAAAAATCGCTGAAGTTGGAGACTTTTATCTCCCTCACCAACTTCAAACATCAGCTATCCGAGCAGCTAACCGATCGCTGCAGCTGTACATAGTCTATTGGTAAATAGCCCACCCATTTTCACCTACCTCATTCCCATACTGTTTTTATACTGTTTTTTTATTTTTATTAACTTTTCTGCTCTTTTGCACACCAATATCTCTACCTGTACATGACCATCTGATCATTTATCACTCCAGTGTTAATCTGCAAAATTGTATTATTCGCCTACCTCCTCATGCCTTTTGCACACATTGTATATAGACTGCCCATTTTTTTATACTGTGTTATTGACTTGTTAAGTGTTGTCTGTTCACACTGCTATGCTTTTTTTTCTGTTCACACTGCTATGCTTTATCTTGGCCAGGTCGCAGTTGCAAATGAGAACTTGTTCTCAACTACCCTACCTGGTTAAATAATGGTGAAATAAAAATAAAAATAAAATAAAAGGTTAAATAAATAAAAATACTAAATACAAAAAAATAATAATATTCACAACCTCTTGCTAACTGCTTGCGAATGCTACTCCCATTGAAGTCTATGACACTCACTTTTTACTGCACCCTGACTGTAAGCGTCTTTAGGTGTAAAGCCAGGAGCCGCTTTTGGATATGCTCTAACGCAGTTCCAACTCCGACGCCACCAAAACGACATACATCTGTATGATTTAACTTTTGGAAAGTTGAAAGGTGAAAGTTTGACTTCACAATCAAGATATTATTAGTATGTAACATTGAAGAGTATAGAAAATAGGACCTCTTTTATATGAATTGAAAGATGTTTTAAAGCATGTTCGATGTCAAATTCAACAATTATATTTTATTTAAATAGGCCAATCAGTTAAGAGCAAGTTCTTATTTACAAAGACGGCCTACCCCAGCCGACGGTAGGCAAATTGTGCGCCACCCTATGGGACTCCCAATCACGACCGTTTGTGATTGGAATCGAACCAGCGTCTGTAGTTATGCCTCTAGCACTGAGATGCAGTGCCTTAGACTGCTGCACCACTCGGGACCCCAAATAAAAATACATTTATTCATTATTGTAATGAAATCTTAATTTTAAAAGGTGTATTGTATTTTGACCTTTAAATGACAATGCCAAGCAAGAAATTATATTTTAGAGTTGTACCTACGTTTGATTAAAAAAAAGTAACATTTTAATATCATAATATTAAACTAGCCTTTGAATGAAAAATATGAATTATTCTAAACTGCAGAAGAAGTTGAAATGGAAACAGAAACAAGTTATGACAAAAACAACGACAAAAAGAAGATTAGTTATATTGTGCTGGTTCTTATGCAAAACTGGGTTGAATGGAAATGACGTGTGTCTGAACCCGGCACCTCTGTGAAGCAGCATATTTCTGGACAACAGCAGTTCCAATATTTTGGACCATGGCACTTTGATCTGATGTATCCCCATGCTCTGAATGCAAAGTAGGCCCCCGCCGTGTCTGTCAAGTAGAGCACAGATTCCCTGTTGGCTAGCTTGGCTAGTGCAGTGCAGAAAAACATGTAGCAATTTTGGAGAGAAAAATATACAGACAAATCCTCTCGCACTGTTTCATTAGAAGACATTGAAAGTTACATAGGCCTATGTCTCTGTCAGAAAACACACTTCCAGCCTGTACATGAAATCTGTATAGATATATGCATCAGACATGCATATGTATATATATGCATCAGAAATGTTGCTAAAATAGATGGTGTAGTTAAGAGTGTCCGGGTGTTTGTATAAAACATGAACACCCACAGTGTTCTCAATGTAAGATTACCCAATAGTCATACCGTCATGGAGTGGTAACATGATTCTCTGGCTATATCACTCACCTGTATCGTCTTCTCACATCCCAACAGTACGCTAACATGGGACTCTCTCTTGTGGTTCTCCATATATCTGTGATTTTACGGCTCTTTCTCACTCCCCGTCTGCCCGTCGTACAGTAAATGTTCAATTATGACTAGCTGTGGTGAGTGAACTGTGTTAGAGAGCGAGAGAGAGTTATCCTGCAGGATAAAGCATGTAAACACTCTATTGGGGATATAACTGAGAGATAAAAGGTTCAGTGAGAGGGCTGTCCTGAGGCATGGTCAGTCAACCTGGCATCTGCACAGGGATATGTTCTGTCAACCTGGCATCTGCACAGGGATATGTTCTGTCAACCTGACATATGCAGGGATATGTTCTGTCAACCTGACATCTACACAGGGATATGGTCGGTCAACCTGGCATCTGCACAGGGATATGTTCTGTCAACCTGACATCTACACAGGGATATGGTCAGTCAACCTGGCATCTGCACAGGGATATGTTCTGTCAACCTGACATCTGCACAGGGATATGTTCTGTCAACCTGACATCTACACAGTGATATGGTCTGTCAACATTATATCTGCAGGGATATGGTCTGTCAACCTGATATCTACACAGTGATATGGTCTGTCAACCTGACATCTACAGTAGAATGGTCTGTCAACCCTACATCTACACAGTAGTATGGTCTGTCAACCTGATATCTGCAGGGATATGGTCTGTCAACCTGATATCTACACAGTGATATGGTCTGTCAACCTGATATCTACACAGTGATATGGTCTGTCAACCTGATATCTGCAGTGTTATGGTCTGTCAACCTGACATCTACACAGTAGTATGGTCTGTCAACCTGATATCTGCAGTGATATGGTCTGTCAACCTGATATCTGCAGTGTTATGGTCTGTCAACCTGACATCTACACAGTAGTATGGTCTGTCAACCTGATATCTGCAGTGGTATGGTCTGTCAACCTGATATATACACAGTGATATGGTCTGTCAACCTGATATCTACACAGTGATATGGTCTGTCAACCTGACATCTGCACAGTGATATGGTCTGTCAACCTGATATCTACACAGTGATATGGTCTGTCAACCTGATATCTACACAGTGATATGGTCTGTCAACCTGATATCTGCAGTGGTATGGTCTGTCAACCTGATATATACACAGTGATATGGTCTGTCAACCTGATATCTACACAGTGATATGGTCTGTCAACCTGACATCTGCACAGGGACATGGTCTGTCAACCTGACATCTGCAGTGATATGGTCTGTCAACCTGACATCTACAGTAGAATGGTCTGTCAACCCTACATCTACACAGTAGTATGTTCTGTCAACCTGATATCTGAAGTGATATGGTCTGTGAACCTGATATCTACACAGTGATATGGTCTGTCAACCTGATATCTACAGTAGTGATACGGTCTGTCAAGCTGACATCTGAAGAGAGATGGTCTGTCAACCTAATATCTACAATAGTATGGTCTGTTAGCCTGATCTCTACAGTAGTGTGGTCTGTCAACCTGACATCTGCACAGTGATTTGGTCTGTCAACCTGATATCTGCAGTGATATGGTCTGTCAACCTGATATCTACACAGTCATATTGGTCTGTCAACGTGAAATATACAGTAGTGTGGTCTGTCAACCTGATATGTACATAGTGATATGGTCTGTCAACCTGATATCTACAGTGATATGGTCTGTCAACCTGATATGGTTGTGGATTGAAAAATATGTCCCAAAGTACGTAAGATTCTCAGTTCTTTCATTTGCATGTTACAGACAGAACAACTTCAGCAGCTGTAAAGCTTACAGAATTTATTAATTTAACATTGCCTAACAAGTATTTCACTGAGAACATATTCTCTTTAATATCCTTGGGATGAGATGTTCCAACCAAGGTCCTGACCTTCAGTGGTTTAGTCATATAGCAGACACTCTAAACCAGAGTGATTTACAGTTATTGTATTCATCTTAAAATGTCCACATAGCGCAGTCATAGTAAGTACATTATTCCTCATTAAAGCAGCTATCAACAAAGTCTAGGTAGCCAGTTAGCTAGTTAGCTAGTTAGGTTGGAAAAAGTCAAGTGTGAGTGTTAGTTCACTAAAGGTTAAAATGTGTTTTTTATTTTTGGAGGGGGTGAATATTTAAGATACAATACGACGAGGTATTGTTTCAGATGTTATTCAGAAGATGGGCAGGAACTCTGCTGTGCTGGTTTCATGGGGGCAGCTGATTTCACCATTGGGCAGCCAGGACAGAGAAGAGAAGAGCTTGGACAGTAGACATCACATGGCATGTAGCAAAAGGCTTAGCCAGTAGGGTCAAATGGCTACTTGAACGAGCCTTAAATCAGTGAAAAAAGACGAAGTCCTGTTAGTCCACGTATCAAACTCCACGGAGGGCCGAATGTTTGCGGGTTTTTGATCCTCACTTGTACTTGGTTGATGAATTAAGGTCACTAATTAGTAAATAACTCCTATCACCTGGTTGTGTAGGTCTTCATTGAAAGAAGAAAAAAAACGCAGACACTAGGCCCTCCATGGAATTAGTTTTGACACCCTCTGTGTTAGACCTTAAACAAGGTCAGTTTCTGTCTGTGGCTAGATTACAATTTTCCAAAGTAGTTTCAGAGGTTGCAGAATACTGCAAACCTTGGATATGGAAATATTGGCTTCTGAAATTGAAAGGGTTTTGTGACACAGAGAGCAGGCTGCATGAGGCTTATCTAGCCTAGCTGTAGAACTTGGGATTCCATTACATTATACAGGCAGAAACTTTCTACTGTTCACCAGCAGTTTGGTTTGGCTCTTTGGAGCCAGCGTTGCCTGGGTCGTTCATTAGCATGCAACGGAAAAAAGTTATTAGTGTTTCTTATTGCACATGTCCCTCCCCTTTTTCAGTCTGTTTTCTTCTGTTTGATGCCTAGTGAATACTACCCTAGTATCCTCAGTTATGCATAGGCAAGAGTACTGTAGAGATTTAGATGCAAATGTGTGTTTAGCTTTAGGGGAAAACAGTTCCAAATATAACTGCTGTTCCCTGAAGGAGGGAACGACGTATTACATACTATGGGAGTCAATGACCAATCACCAGAAGAAAACTGAAGATGTGCAGTAGACTTGTGATTTGTCGCTTGCATGTCAATATCAGACTGGACATTTGTAGTTAAACATCACAACAATGACAACAATAGTACAATATTTAATAAATTAAAGTACCTGATGATAGACACAAGGAAGAATATTAGATCAAATCAGGATTGGAGACAGGATTGTGTAGTGGCACTGGGGAAGGGTACCAAAACATTTCTGCAGCATTGAAGGTCCCCAAGAACACAGTGGCCTCCATCATTCTTAAATGGAAGAAGTTTGGAACCCTTAATGTGAAAAAATATCTAAAAACCTATTTTTGCTTTGACATTATGGGGTATTATGTGTTGATTGATGATGAAAAAAAATGAATGAATTAATTTTAGAATATGGCTGTAATGTAACCAAATGTGGAAAAAGTCAAGGGGTCTGAATACTTTCTGAATGCACTGTATTTTCGAGTCTGAAATGTCAGACCTCATACAAGAAACTGCATGTCCAAAACAACAGAATATCTGTCATGACTTGGTAAAGAGCACAGGAACGCTGCATAGCATCAATCAAAGTCAATGAACTATCCCAAGGCTCAAACCCACAGGGAACTGTAGTAACCCGGATAAATGCTCAACCTGCACGCTGCCTAACACCCACTCATGGACCCAGCCATAAGAACACTATGAGTCAGACTGGGCACTTACCAACACATGCTGGCCCTCCAACATCGAAAGGAAACGCCTCAGTGTTAGCAAAATAGTCCGTGGCTCTAGGTAATTGATATGCAGTGAACTTTTGCGCTGTTGCCCAATTCCCTCTTCCCTCACTCCCCATCCCGGTGAGGATGCGTCTGTCGCGATCACCCTGCGAGACACTACCTGACAAATTAATAACCCCTGCAACAATAGTCACTGGTTCCTCGAAGGAGTCAACGCCCTGAGGCATGACAGGGATACCTTGAGCAGTGATGAGATGTGTCCAGACGCTAAGCAATCACCCAGCGCTGAAACAGGTGCATCAACAGAAGTCCCAGAGGTACAACAGCTATCATAGAGGCCATCAGACCCAATAACTGCAGGCACGAGCTAAAAAGCACAGAGTGCCCTAGCTGAAACTGTGCCAGACCGAGCCGGAATGCGACCCACCTCTGTTGGGACAAAAACACATGATTCAGAACCGAGTCCAGAATGAGACCCAGAAACTTTTCTTGTGATTCACTAGGAACCCCAGAGACTGAATATGGGAAATCAGTTAGGAGTGTGGAGATCCAACTGTTCCCTCGACTCCGCTATGGCCGGGCAATCATCCAGATAGGCCAATACTCTGATCCCACCACACTGGAGCCAAAGCCGCAACCACCAACATGGAAAAGTTGACTGGCGATAGGGAGAGTCTGAAAGGAAGGACCACACCCTCGAAATTAAACCTCCGAAACTTTCTGTGGGGAGGATGTACAGCGACATTAAAATACGCATCCTTCAGATCTATGGCGTGAACTAATCACTAGGACACACCGACTGCAATAGCCAGCAAAGTGGGAGCATTTTAATCTTGCAAACTTTGAGGAGCAAGTCAAGGATGGTTACACAACATTCCAGCGCTAATGGGAACTAAGCTGTATGTGAATGGAAACAAAGCTAATGGGAATTGTCTGTACCAACCACTCTGTACTTCTGAAAAGTAACCTGCTTTTGAAGGAGAGAGGAAATAAGACAGGAGCTAGGACCTCGGGACCTTTGATGTAATGACACAACGAAAAGGAGGAGGACACATAATGAACTGCAGACCGTACCGCCTCACCCCCGTCCCCATTACCCATAATGAAACTTTGCATGCCCACCATTGGACAGAGCATGTTGCCAGTCTCCCACACATTATCTCCTGAAGGGGCAGAGAGCCACCCTGAGGACTTAGATGATTCATTTTTGTTTTGTCATGTTTGTTTTCATATCCCCCACTCTTGACAACCCTACGTCTGAATTTGGGGAATGAATTGTGTTTGTTATGTCCACACTTGGACGATAACGCACTCGCGATACCTGTGAACACAGAGAAACCTTGGGTAGAAACAATATGCTTTTCATTCTGGAACTTGGGTACTTCAGCAACCAGTAACTTGAGGCACTTGGGAGCAGCGTTGCCACAGTAAAGGCTTGGGGATGAGTGTGTCGAGAACAGTGTGTCGGGCCTCAAGCCTCAAGGTCATGAGGTCTGCTTCGTCCCCTGCGCCGCGTAAGAATTTGCTTTCATCCCGCTATCCTATGGCCGAGCATGGCGCCTGTGCCAAGACATTCGCAGCTGCCCAGAATCCCTAAGACGGTCAAAAACCGACCTAAAAGCTGCCCCAGTGCCCATGTAAACCCGCCTCTGGCCTGGACCCTTTCCTTCATGCCTCAGCAACTGCCGAGCCTCACCCACAAAGGATTTTCACGGGAAAAGGACGGGTAGAGCTTGGTCCTGTTTTTGTTTCTCCTCAAAACGGGCCTGTAAGTACTCCACAGCTTAGCCAAACAACCTTTTTGGCGAAACTGGCTCATCTAAATGCATCGGTTGGTCCGGGACTACGTCAACCAGAGGTGGCGCCAAGATAGTTCAGTGGAACAGACATAAAAATCAGCTGTCACGTGGATTTAGTGGAGATTATCTGAAGCCGGCTTCCCCGCCTCCAAGGTCCTGCAGCAAATATATATAATACATCTGCAGCATTGTGACCACATTAAATGACCGTGCAGCGACCTCTGGAGATAAGTAATTCACCAGCTTTCCATTCAGCGGTGTTGTGCAAACAAGCCCCTGTACCTCCATACCCTCCATATAAATGAAGGTGAATACCAGGGACAGGAAGTAAACACCTTCCCCCAAACCTGGAGGAACTGTGGGGCAAAAGACGGCCAATCAACAACCAGGTGATACGACAACATGCAGTGCCTTGCAAAAGCATTCATCACCCTTGGCGTTTTTCCAAATTTGTTGCATTACAACCTGTAATTTAAATGTATTTTTATTTTGTATTTAATGTAACAGACAGACACCAAATAGTCCAAATTGGTGAAGTGAAATTTAAAATAGAACTTGTTTTAAAAAATGTAACAAAAAAAAAACAGAAAAGTGGCGAGTGTATATTTATTCACCCCCTTTGCTATTAAGCCCCTAAATAAGATCTGGTGCAACCAATTACCTTCAGAAGTCACATAATTGATTAAATAAAGTGCACCTGTGTGCAATCTACGTGTCACATGATGTGTCACACGATCTCAGTATATATACACCTGTTCTGAAAAGCCCCCAGAGTCTGCAACAAACCTAAGCAAGGGACACCACCAAACAAGCGGCACCAAGGAGCTCTCCAAACAGGTCAGGGACAAGGTTGTGGAGAAGTACAGATCAGGGCTGGGTTATAAAAAAATATCTGAACCTTTGAACATCCCACGGAGCACCATTAAATCCATTCATGGAAAGAATATGGCACCACAACAATCTGCCAAGAGAGGACCACCCACCAGAACTCACGGACCTGGCAAATTAATCAGAGGGGCAACAAAGAGACCAACGATAACCCTGAAGGAGATGCAAAGCTCCACAGCGGAGATTGGAGTGGCTGTCCATAGGACCACTTTAAGCCGTTCACTCCACAGAGCTGGGCTTTACAGAAGAGTGTCCAGAAAAAAGCCATTGCTTAATGAAAAAATAGGCAACACCTTTGGTGTTCACCAAAAGGCCAAAGATATGGAAGAAGATACTCTGGTCAGATGAGACTAAAATTGAGCTTTTATGCCATCAAGGTAAACACTATGTTTGGCACAAACCCAACACCTCTTATCACCTCTTATCACCCCAAGAACACCATTCCCACAGTGAAGCAGGGACTGGGAAACTGGTCAGAATTGAAGGAATGATGGATGGCGCTAAACACAGGAAATTTATTGAGGGAAACATGTTTCAGTCTTCCAGAGATTTGAGACTGGGATGGAGGTTCACCTTCCAGCAGGACAATGACCCTAAGGATACTGCTAAAGCAACACTCGAGTGGTTTAAGGGGAAACATTTAAATGTCTTGGAATGGCCTAGTCAAAACCCAGACCTTAATCCAAATGAGAATCTGTGGAATGACTTAAATATTGTTGTACACCAGCGGAACCCTTCCAACATGAAGGAGCTGGAGCAGTTTTGCCTTGAAGAATGGGCAAAAATCCCAGTGGCTAGATGTGCCAAGCTTATAAATACATACCCCAAGAGAGAATTGCAGCTATAAATGCTGCAAAAGGTGGCTCTACAAAAGTATTGACTTTGGGGAGGGTGAATAGTTATGCATGCTCAAGTTCTGTTTTTTAACTTATTTCTTGTTTGTTTCACAATAATACTTCAAAGTGTTGTGTTTATCAAATGATACAAACCCCCCCAAAATATATTTTAAATCCAGCCTGTAAGGCAACAAAATGCCAAGGGGGGTGAATACTTTCGCAAGTCACTGTACATAGCAGACACATACAGTATAACAGTACTTATATTTCAACCAATTCGTTATCTTCATGTATTCTCTATGGGTATGAGAAACAACTAATGTTCCCATAGATGTTGTAGCTAGCTGTGCTTGCCAGCAGCCAACCCCTCCTGTTGTTAGACAGTCTGTCAACGTCAACAACGTGGGAAGAAGCAGAGAGCAGGAAGCAGGAAGGAGGAGATGGGCCAGTAAAACACTCTATTAAACCCAGGAAATATATACTCTCAGTCTGTGTCCCAAATGGCATTCTACTCCTTATGTAGTGAGCTACTTTTGACCAGGGCCCAAAAGGAATAGGTGTGCCATTTGGGATGTACTCTCAGAGTGGATTTTTACCTCAGAGTGGATTCCTGCTGACACAGTGGGTTAAAAGCTTGGTCAGAAATGGAGGTGTCTGATGAAACCCCACCAGTGAATAGATCCGCAGATTAGCATCAGATTAGGCTCCAAACCATGAAAGATGACGGTTTGATTTAAGGATATTTTTATCAAAGCAGATTAAAACAGTGGTTCAAAGACGTTAATGATAAACAAAAAACAATATGATCCAATCATCTTCCTATTGTTATTTTATTTATTTTATTTTTTTTACATCTGTTAAAGTTGAAGCCAGTATAACAGTTCAAATCAGATCAAGATTACGGATCTGCTTGTTATGTGCAAATGATATTATTGTAATGAAACTTCTGTACTTTCTTTAAGAGGTCTTTTGAGGTCTCAATAAGGACTGCAATAAGGCCGACCTGGAACGCCCCTATTCAGACCTGGTTAGGTGGGACTGGTAAATAGCCCATTGTCAGCCAAACAATTAATGGTTCTAAACCACTAATAATCTACAATATACCACATATTGTTACAATCCACTTTTCTAGAATTTCTTCAAATCTTTTCAAACAGACATGTTTTTTTATCCTTTAGTTTAGGGAGTGCTGAAGAGGACATTTTCTTTGTTTTGTTTTCTCTCTGCCTTTCTTCTTCCTTCAGAAGTAGCTGACTGTGTGTGTGGGCTGTGAAGATAAATTGTTTGCTACATGTTCCTTTAAAATAAAGGCGAATGGAAGGCATTGCTTTAATGGCAGTGCTTAAATCATATTTCACACCGACCTCACTTATCTTGGTGGCCTGTTGCTTAAGAACTGTCACCTGCTGCTATATCTGCCCTGATGCCTCTCAAAACACACATTCACACTCCGATGTTTGGTCCAAACGTGAAGAGCAGAACCGAGCTAAGGCACCCTTCATATTTAACGTATTTTGAAATGCCTATTATTGTTATGATCTAATTTAATATTTATTTATTTATGATCTAATTTAAAAACTCTTGCTTTAATATTTCGGCATTAGCCGTTTCGGATTCTTTCGAAACTGCCATAGTAATGTTTATGCCTTTATTTACAATATTAATCTCAGGTCCACTTCTAAATCTGAAAAGATAAAGCATACTACTTGTGAGGGGCGTCGCACCTGGTAGTACTGTAGGCTTTTATACGTTACCCGTAACCAGTCTGTGACTTAATTTGACCATTGGAAAAATGGTTCCTGCATAAATACTGCAATGTGGGTTTGATTGAAATGAGCCCATGGACTCGGATGGTGTTAACCTTGCTTTGAACAGAAACCATGTTGTGTGTTTTTCCATTTATACTTGCCTCCCCTCTGGGCGATCCATCATAGATGTGATAGATGTGTTGTAGGTTACATTGTACTCTTGATGTGTGGCACATGCTGACAGGACTGTAAAAAGCTGATAGAGTGAAGTATTTTCATCTTTCCAATTCACATTTTAAGCGGCACAGCGCTGAGGATGGAGCTGTTGGCTGGCTTTCAAATTAGGGAGGCATGTAATGTATAGTCGAGAAACAATGGTTGAACTTTGCAGCGTGCTGACTTCAACAGTGCTGGGCAAAGTATACGATTTATCTCAGTTTGAAGTTTGGGAGAGCAGATGGTTGTGTTTCTTTTGCAAAACAGCAACTATGGTGTTTAGAATCGCAAGAATGCCAGTGGCAATTCGTAGAAAGTTAAGATAAGAAAGCAAATCAAGTGAAGTTGAAAAATGTTATTTGACGTGGAACAAAATACCCCCCCCCCTAAACTAAATCAAACAACTTCTCTATTTAAAAAAATAAACTGGCTCAAGGGGAACCTGGGAGGGCTGGTCTTTCAGTACGTCTCGCAAGTCTTCAGATGTAAAATCCTTAAGTTCCAAGAACGTTTCTATCACAATAAAGTCTAGTTTCTTTGACTTCTTTGAGAAGTAAATGTGACAATAAACGTCACATTATCAACCATTTTAACAAACATCTTTTGACTGGCAGCAAACATTTACTACAAGCTGTGGTGCATCCATCCGCTACCGTCACTTGTTTTCTCAGTTAGTTTTATCGTCTCCGCATAGGAGCTTCCATTGACCGCCCTAACTTTTGCCACCTCAATCTCCTTCACTCTTACAGGGCACTCCAGGAACTCCGGATCATGATCCCCACCACAATTGCAACACCGTCGTTCTTCTACACACAGTTTGTCAATATACTCTGTCCTTCTGCACACATTTGAAACATGGGAAAATCCTTTCGAATTTTTTGTACGAACGCTCTTAAAGTTTATCTTACATAACCCATCTTCACATGAGGTGGTGTTTGCTCTTCATCAAAAAACAACAAGACCGACGGACTTTCTTCATTTCCCCCATTCACCCTCAACGGGTCAGACGTCGGGTACCAACTACACCAGGAATTCTCCTCAGGTATTCAACCTGAACATCTGTCGTCACAAACTTTCTCACTCATACTTCATTCACAATTCATTCAGGATTATCCGTAATCATGGTAGCAACCACATTAATATATGTTTAGAAAAATATTATATTCTCATTTACAATAAAAAGGGACTTCAAATGACACAATACAATATTTAACATTTCTAAAATCATCTAAAACAGTCAAATCAAACAGAAAATTCATTCAACAAATGTGTAGAGTTACAAGCTTGATGTGGTAATTGCATGAATATGGGACCAAATACTTTTTACTTCTTTAATACATGTTACAAGTGAATTTGTCAAAATATTTTTATTATGTACAAAAAGTGCTGTGATTTCTAAATGGTTCAACCCGATATGATTGACATTCAAAATAAAACTGACAGTCTCTGCACTTTAACCTCATAGTCATTGTATCATTTCAAATACAACGTGCCGGAGAACAGAGGCAAAAACAATACATTTGGAGGTCACTGTATATAGCACTACTTTAAAAAAAGACCAATCCCCACCCCATTCCACGGCCTGGGAGGACGGGACTATTTCGTTCAACACACCCTGTTACTCTTATGCAGTGAAACCTCATATGCTCAAGTACATCTCTGCAGCTGCCTCCACAACATCTATTCTCTGTGATTGATGTTCCATTTCTGCAGTACATTTGATAACCATGGCAATGAATGCTAAGAAGCCAACCTTACTGAAGCACAAATTCATGTCACTCTGTATTGGCCTAGGCCTGGTACTCACCCTTTACCTATCATCCTCTACTCTTTTCACTGACACCTTCTGTTCTACCCTGACAACCTCAACCTGTCTCTCTTGCACTGGGCACTTCTTATCCCCAGCAACATGGGCACCCCTCACAATCGACACAGTTTTTTCCACCTACACTACACATTCCTTTTCCCATGCCCTCCTGCAAACATCTCGGAATCTCCCTCCTACGCAGTGCTGCAACATGACCATAACTTGGCATCTGAAACACCTTAGTGGGTTCGGCACAACATTTCTCACTGGATAACTGACATATCCTAACATGACTTTAACAGGTAAATACTCTCAGTTCTCAGTTTCATCACGCTCACCACCAGGTTTGTGTCGCACCAAACGGCGGGCATCACAGACAAAGGGAATGTTCAATTTCAGTTGCTCAATCTCAACACTTCACGAACACCCCAATCACTCCTTTCAAAAGCACCCTGCTCTGGAGAGCAAAGCAAGTCTCAGGTCTTGTCCCTAGTCACGTGATGCAAAGTGCCTCCGCCCTCTGGACCGAAGATGAAGGTAAGTCCACTTTGAGCCTTCACCAATTTAAACAGTACCCAACTTGTTTTCTACCCAGCCTGAGACTACATATGGATCAGCCAAAAGGCAGGGATCCACTTTCTCAAAAGATGTCACAGCCACTGGGTCCGAATGTAAGGCGGGTATACTGGCGGAAGAGAAGTCAGGCGCAGGAGAGCAAGGACTGTGTTACAATGGGGCAGTTTAATGATAAAAATCACCGTCCACAAAAAACAATATATACAATGGGACAAAGAAAAACAGATACAATGTGCACAAGCACTGACAATAAACAATACCGGACAAGGACATGTGGGAAACAGAGGGTTAAATACACAACATGTAATTGATGGAATTGAAACCAGGTGTATGGGAAGACAAGACAAAACAAATGGAAAATGAAGAGTGGATTGGCAATGGCTAGAAGACTGGTGAGGTCGACCGCTGAACGTCCCCCGAACAAGGAGAGGGACCAACTTCGGAGGAACTCGTGACACCGAATCATCATTTGCATGACCATTGGTGTGAAGCTCAGACTCGGAAGTCCTCACGACACCTGCCATCACAGGTAATTCATCCTCACTCTCGTCAGGTTCAATTTCTGAGCCATCAGAGACAGCATACTACGGTTTGTACTTTGCACTATTCTTCCTAAACACACATGACCCCACTTCGCTCGGCTCTCCTTCTCCTTGCTGTCCATAACAACGTCTATCCGTTCACCAAGCACTTTCTGCGCATTCATCTGCTATAATGCTTGCAGATGATGCACTAATGGCATTTCTCCACAACCCAACATCTGATCGTTAGCCCAATTTACAAGTCTGTCTACCTCTGGCCTCTCCATGCTTCTCTTCCATTGTTATAAGTTTGGGGCTGTATGTCTCAGATGAATATCTCCAACCATGAACCGCTATGTCTCACAAAAACACATGTGAAGCAAGCACTTGTCTCCTCCCAGTGCTGATTTTTCAATTAAGTGCTTGTTGTCATTCAACAAGAAACAAGTCGTTTTCATGCACATTTGGTCACTTGAGAAATAATGCACCAAACATCTTAGATGTAAAATTGTGTGACTAAGACCTCCTTGGCAAAAACTTCAAACTTATTTTCAGATTTCTTGATGCATCTTAGATTAAATCTGACTATTTTGAGGAAGTGTATACTGGATACGGCATCTCAAGAGGGACAAACAGTACTATTGACGCTTTTTTTCTGTTTTTCCAAGTGAGGTTCTTTTAAGGCACAGACTTTCACTACTCCTAGCCGAGTTCTGCTACGAGCAAACCAAACCCAGTATGCAGAAGCATTCATAAGACCACCCATTCGAAAGGTGAGACTCTCACGAACACTTACATGTCGGTTGTTTTTCTCTAGGATGCCCACAAACCTCACAAAACTCACCTGAAGATAGCCTGGTAACAGTTTAACATTTTTATGGAAGTACACTGGGGAGAACAAGGATTTGATACACTGCCGATTATGCAGGTTTTCCTACTTACAAAGCATGTAGAGGTCTGTAATTTTTTATCATAGGTACACTTCAACTGTGAGAGACGGAATCTAAAACAAAAATCTAGAAAATCACATTGTATGAATTTAAGTAATTAATTTGCATTTTATTGCATGACATAAATATTTGATACATCAGAAAAGCAGAACATAATATTTGGTACAGAAAATACCTTTCTGACCTCAGGAGGCTGAAGAAATGTGGTTTGTCACCAAAAACAATCGTACATTTTTACAGATGCACAATCAAGAGCATCCTGTCGGGCTGTATCACCGCCTGGTACGGCAACTGCTCTGCTCACATTCATAAGGCTCTCCAGAGGGTAGTGAGGTCTGCACAACGCATCACCGGAGGCAAACTACCTGCCACCCAGGACACCTACGCCACCCAATGTCACAGGAAGGCCAAACAGATCATCAAGGACAACAACCAACCGAGCCACTGCCTGTTCACCCCGCTATCATCCAGAAGGCGAGGTCAGTACAGGTGCATCAAAGCTGGGACCGAGAGACTGAAAAACAGCTTCTATCTCAAGGCCATCAGACTGTTAAACAGCCATCACTAACATTGAGTGGCTGCTGCCAACATACTGACTCAAATCTCTAGCCACTTTAACAATAACAAATGGGATGTAATAAATGTATCACTAGTCATTTTAAACAATGCCAGTTTATATAATGTTTACATACCCTACATTACTCATCTCATATGTTCATACTGTACTCTATACCAACTACTGCATCTTGCCTATGTACATACTGTACTCTATGCCATCTACTGTATCTTGCCTATGTATATACTGTACTCTATACCATCTACTGTATCTTGCCTATGTACATACTGTACTCTATACCATCTACTGTATCTTGCCTATGTACATACTGTACTCTATACCATCTACTGTATCTTGCCTATGTACATACTGTACTCTACTCATCTTGCCTATGCCGTTCAGCCATCGCTCACCCATATATTTATATGTATATATTCTTATTCACTGCTTTGCACTTGTGTGTATAATGTAGTTGTTGTGAAATTGTTAGATTACCTGTTAGAAATGACTGCATGGTCAGAACTAGAAGCACAAGCATGTCGCTACACTCGCATTAACATCTGCTAACCATGTGTATGTGACCAATACAATTTGATTCGATTTATTTAATCTACAGTATAAAAAAACGACACAGAAAATAAATGATTTGCAGTGTTTATCAGATGAGATTGTCGTTATCACAAAAATAACTTAATAGGACATTTGTAGGTTTGCTGCATATTTTTTTTTATCCCATCTAAGTTGTGCCATGATTAAAAAAAACGTTGGGACCATAAAACCTGAGAGAAGAAGATCCGGTTTTAGAGACAAGCGGGTTTCTGCATTGTAAAGGTGCAACCACGAACACAAAGCCATGCTGTTTATTTAGGCAGAGGCAGTGGTATAGCTAAGCCTAGTCAGACTTGCCTGTGCTCCTGGTGCTCACAGGCAAAGTAAAATGATACAAATGACTTTGCTCATGATGCGCATCCCTCAACTGATACAAATGACTTTGCTCATGATGCACATCCCTCAAATGATACAAATGACGTTGCTCATGATGCGCATCCCTCAAATGATACAAATGACTTTGCTCATGATGCACATCCCTCAAATGGTATCAACAGCCTGAGCACACTGGACTTGAAACAACCGTACAGAGATCCATAGAGATCTCATTAAATTCCTAATTCCTAATTATATGAATGTAACTGGTTAAAAAACCACTGGCCTCGTGGAATGAGGCCTCTTCTCTATTCCTCTCCATGACAGACAAGCCCCATGGGCTGTTTACAATGGTGGCTCATTTAGACAAATACCCTGTTGTTCTCATCAAGAACATACGTGTGCGTGCGTGTGCGTATAATGTTGTGATGAAGTGTGCGTGTGTTGTTTACGCTTGTGTCAACTGCCAATGGGATTTCACCTCAGGCTTTATCCATGCTGTCAAAACACTCAGGCTTTGTCCATGCTGTCAAAACACTCAGGCTTTATCCATGCTGTCAAAACACTCAGTCTTTATCCATGCAGTCAAAACACTCAGGTGTTATCCATCCAGTCAAAACACTCAGGCGTTGTCCATGCTGTCAAAACACTCAGGCGTTGTCCATGCTGTCAAAACACTCAGGCGTTGTCCATGCTGTCAAAACACTCAGGCTTTATCCATGCTGTCAAAACACTTACAGATCCGGGTTTCCTATAGCCTTTGTAGTGTAAAGTATACTGTTCAATCCCACATGTAGGTTGGCGTCCCTAATGGCACCCTATTCCCTACATAGTGCACTACTTTTGACCAAAGTACTATGCACTATAAAGGGAATAGGGTGCCATTGAGGTGGTCCTACAGGAGTAGCGTTAGCATGTCGGCTGTTTCCCCACAGACATTCTTGTTATGTCCCAAATGACTGCCTATAATTCCATTCATACAGCTCCATGGACCCTGGTCAAAAGTAGTGCACTATTTAGGGAATAGGGTGCCATTTGGTAGAGTTGTAATTCTGAAGGTGATGATTTCATCAAAGCATTGTTAAATAACAACAAAGTGGAGGAGGTGAAATAGGACATGACTGTCTTTGAATGAAAATTCAAGTGATATTTAAGCTATCAGACTTCAAGTTAATATTGAGTGAGTGCTACATCGAAACGCACAATGCTCAGATGGTGTTCTGGAGCGCTAGGGACATTTCCAACAAACAAACATTCTGATAAACAGATGTTTCGAACGCAACGTGTGGGAAAAGATTCAGGCTTTAGGGCATTTTCAGGGTTTGATAGCGAAGTAAAAACATTTTAATTTTTTTTAAGAGTTTGTTTTCTGCATCATAAATGGCATCTTATTCCCTATGTAGTCCACTGCGTGTGACAAGGGCAAATGGCACACTATTCCCTATGTAGTGCACAGGGCTCTGGTCAAAAGTAGTGCACTATGTAGGGAATAGAGTGCCATTAGGGACTTAGTCCCTCTCTGTCTTTGGAAGTCTAGATGCCATGATGAAAGTGATTCTTTCAAACACACATCTCCCCAACTATCTAGCCCAAGCTTACACTATCTATCTTTTTCACTTCAATGAGACAAAATCAACGAGCCATCTAACCACTCATGCTCAGTCAAGTGTTAGACATCTATCGTTCTCTTTTGTCATGTTCTAATATTTTGGTGGCGAAAACAATGTTTTCACCATGATCACCGCCATACACCTTTATCAACTCACACCCCATAATCACCACGCCACACCATAATCACCCCGCAAACCATTATCAACTCGCACCCCATAATCACCCCAGTCCCCATAATGACCCTGCAGCCCTAGAATATTTCTCTAACCTCTTAGGTGATGATATCACACTATGTTGTGTGACTGACCCTGTTAGCGCTTCGTAAAGCTATCATTCAGAAATTGAGTTCATGGGGAGATGGATTCCAACAAAGCATTTTAGGGATTGAGGCAGATCCCTCTTCCCAGTGCGATGTGTTTGAAGAGGCTGTTCCCGGCGGTGTTATGTGTTGAAAGAGGTTTGGTGAAAACAGCGAGGAGTCCCTGTGAGTGTCTGATTCCACAAGAGACTGAGGAGATTAAATCTGTATCTTTGATCCCCGTGCTGTCTGTCCTCCTGTGCGTCTGAAGCACACTTAAGGAGAGACACCTCCTTCTTGGCTCTGTAGCTCAGCAGCTCTGTAGCTCAGCAGCTCTGTAGCTCAGCAGCTCTGTAGCTCAGCAGCTCTGTAGCTCAACAGCTCTGTAGCGCAGCAGCTCTGTAGCTCAACAGCTCTGTAGCGCAGCAGCTCTGTAGCTCAACAGCTCTGTAGCGCAGCAGCTCTGTAGCTCAACAGCTCTGTAGCTCAGCAGCTCTGTAGCTCAGCAGCTCTGTAGCTCAGCAGCTCAACAGCTCTGTAGCTCAACAGCTCTGTAGCTCAGCAGCTCTGTAGCTCAGCAGCTCAACAGCTCTGTAGCTCAGCAGCTCTGTAGCTCAGCAGCTCTGTAGCTCAGCAGCTCTGTAGCTCAGCAGCTCAGCAGCTCTTTAGCTCAGCAGCTCTGTAGCTCAGCAGCTCTGTAGCTCAACAGCTCAACATCTCTGTAGCTCAGCAGCTCTGTAGCTCAGCAGCTCAGCAGCTCTGTAACTCAGCAGCTCTGTAGCTCAGCAGCTCTGTAGCTCAGCAGCTCAACAGCTCTGTAACTCAGCAGGTCAGCAGCTCTGTAGCTCAGCAGCTCTGTAGCTCAGCAGCTCTGTAGCTCCACAGCTCTGTAGCTCAGCAGCTCAGCAGCTCAGCAGCTCAGCAGCTCTGTAGCTCAGCAGCTCAGCAGCTCAGCAGCTCTGTAGCTTAGCAGCTCTGTAGCTTAGCAGCTCTGTAGCTCAGCAGCTCTGTAGCTCAGCAGGGAATGTGTATGCTGATGATTCAACCCTACACCTGTCAGCAACCACAGCCAGTGAAATCCCTGCAACCCTAAACAAAGAGTTTCAGTCAGTTTTGGAATGGGTGGGCCTGAACATCTCTAAAACTAAGAGCGTTGTTTTTGGTACTAATCATTTTAGACCTCAGCTGAATCTGTGAATGAATGGTGTGGCTGTTGAACAAGTTGAGGTGACTAAATTAATCGGTGTTACCTTAGATTTTAAACTGTCACGGTCAAAACGTATAGATTCAATGGTTGTAAAGATGGAGAGAGGTCTGTCCATATTAAAGAGATGCTTTACTTTTGTTTGATACAACACTCCACAATGCAAGTACTCTTTTATTCTTACCTTTATTTAACTAGGCAAGTCAGTTAAGAACAAATTCTTATTTTCAATGACGGCCTGGGAACAGTGGGTTAACTGCCTGTTCAGGGGCAGAACGACAGATTTGTACCTTGTCAGCTCGGTTACTAGTCCAACGCTCTAACCACTAGGCTACCCTGCCGATTAATGTCCAGTGATATGCTCAAGTGCTGCAAATAAAAACCTAGTTAATTTGTAGCTGGCCCAGAACAAAGGCATATTTTGCTCTTCATTGTAATCAGAGGGCTGATATTAATACTATGCATACCAGTCTCTCCTGGCCGGTCTCTCTTATCTTCTTGTTTTTTACATGGGGCGGCAGCATAGCCTAGTGGTTAGAGCGTTGGACTAGTAACCGGAAGGTTGCGAGTTCACACCCCCGAGCTGACAAGGTACAAATCTGTCGTTCTGCCCCTGAACAGGCAGTTAACCCACTGTTCCCAGGCCGTCATTGAAAATAAGAATGTGTTCTTAACTGACTTGCCTGGTTAAATAAAGGTAAAATAAAAAAATAAAAATTGTGTTGGAAATTCCTAATTACTTGCATAATCAACTTACACACAGCACTGATACACACACTTACCCCACCAGACATGCCAACAGGGGGTCATTTCACAGTCCCACCAGGTCCAGAACAAATTCAAGGAAACATACAGTATTATACAGAGTCAGGAGTGCATGGAACTCCCTTCCATCTCACATACAGTAAGTGAACAGTTAACCTGGTTTTAAAAAACAAATAAAGAAACGCCTCTTCCTAATGTGACCTACTGGTTGTGTGTATGTACTGACATGTTACCTACTGGTTGTGTGTATGTACTGACATGTGACCTACTGGTTGTGTGTATGTACTGACATGTTACCTACTGGTTGTGTGTATGTACTGACATGTGACCTACTGGTTGTGTGTATGTACTGACATGTTACCTACTGGTTGTGTGTACTGACATGTTACCTACTGGTTGTGTGTACTGACATGTTACCTACTGGTTGTGTTTATATACTGACATGTGACCTACTGGTTGTGTGTATGTACTGACATGTGACCTACTGGTTGTGTGTATGTACTGACATGTTACCTACTGGTTGTGTGTACTGACATGTGACCTACTGGTTGTGTGTACTGACATGTTACCTACTGGTTGTGTGTACTGACATGTTACCTACTGGTTGTGTTTATATACTGACATGTGACCTACTTGTTGTGTGTATGTACTGACATGTTACCTACTGGTTGTGTGTACTGACATGTTACCTACTGGTTGTGTGTACTGACATGTTACCTACTGGTTGTGTTTATATACTGACATGTGACCTACTGGTTGTGTGTATGTACTGACATGTGACCTACTGGTTGTGTGTATGTACTGACATGTGACCTACTGGTTGTGTGTATGTACTGACGTGTGACCTACTGGTTGTGTGTACTGACATGTGACCTACTGGTTGTGTGTATGTACTGACATGTGACCTACTGGTTGTGTGTATGTACTGACATGAGACCTACTGGTTGTGTGTACTGACATGTGACCTACTGGTTGTGTGTATGTACTGACGTGTGACCTACTGGTTGTGTGTACTGACATGTGACCTACTGGTTGTGTGTATGTACTGACGTGTGACCTACTGGTTGTGTGTACTGACATGTGACCTACTGGTTGTGTGTATGTACTGACGTGTGACCTACTGGTTGTGTGTATGTACTGACATGAGACCTACTGGTTGTGTGTACTGACATGTTACCTACTGGTTGTGTTTATATACTGACATGTGACCTACTGGTTGTGTGTATGTACTGACATGTTACCTACTGGTTGTGTGTACTGACATGTGACCTACTGGTTGTGTGTATGTACTGACATGTGACCTACTGGTTGTGTGTATGTACTGACATGTTACCTACTGGTTGTGTTTATATACTGACATGTGACCTACTGGTTGTGTGTATGTACTGACATGTTACCTACTGGTTGTGTGTACTGACATGTGACCTACTGGTTGTGTGTATGTACTGACATGTGACCACCTTGTTGTGTGTATGGACTGACATGTGACTGTAGGTTTATAGGTCTGTAGGCCTGTCGATCTGTAGGCCTGCAGGTCTGTAGGTCTGTAGCTCAGCAGCTCTATAGGTCTGTAGCTCAGCAGCTCTGTCAGTCTGTAGCTCAGCAGCTCTGTAGGTCTGTAGCTCTGTAGGTCTGTAGCTCAGCAGCTCTATAGGTCTGTAGCTCAGCAGCTCTGTAGGTCTGTAGCTCAGCAGCTCTATAGGTCTGTAGGTCTGTCGGTCTGCAACTCTGGAGGTGTGTAGCTCAGCAGCTCTGTAGGTCTGTAGTTCAGCAGCTCTGTAGGTCTGTAGCTCAGCAGCTCTGTAGGTCGGTAGGTCAGCAGCTCTGTAGGTCTGTAGCTCTGTAGGTCTGTAGCTCAGCAGCTCTATAGGTCTGCAGGTTTGTAGGTCTGTAGGTCTGTCGGTCTGCAACTCTGGAGGTGTGTAGCTCAGCAGCTCTGTAGGTTTGTAGCTCAGCAGCTCTGTAGGTCTGTAGCTGAGCAGCATTGTAGCTCAGCAGCTCTGTAGGTCTGTAGCTGGGCAGCTCTGTAGCTCAGCAGCTCTGTAGGTCTGTAGCTGGGCAGCTCTGTAGCTCAGCAGCTCTGTAGGTCTGCCGGTCTGCAACTCTGTAGGTCTGTAGCTCAGCAGCTCTGTAGGTTTGTAGCTCAGCAGCTCTGTAGGTCTGTAGGTCTGTAGCTCAGCAGCTCTGTAGGTCTGTAGGTCTGTAGCTCAGCAGCTCTGTAGGTTTGTAGCTCAGCAGCTCTGTAGGTCTGTAGCTGAGCAGCACTGTAGCTCAGCAGCTCTGTAGGTCTGTAGCTCAGCAGCTCTGTAGGTTTGTAGCTCAGCAGCTCTGTAGGTCTGTAGGTCTGTAGCTCAGCAGCTCTGTAGGTTTGTAGCTCAGCAGCTCTGTAGGTCTGTAGCTCAGCAGCTCTGTAGGTCTGTAGGTCTGTAGCTCAGCAGCTCTGTAGGTTTGTAGCTCAGCAGCTCTGTAGGTCTGTAGCTCAGCAGCTCTGTAGGTTTGTAGCTCAGCAGCTCTGTAGGTTTGTAGCTGAGCAGCACTGTAGCTCAGCAGCTCTGTAGGTCGGTAGGTCAGCAGCTCTGTAGGTCTGTAGCTCTGTAGGTCTGTAGCTCAGCAGCTCTATAGGTCTGCAGGTTTGTAGGTCTGTAGGTCTGTCGGTCTGCAACTCTGGAGGTGTGTAGCTCAGCAGCTCTGTAGGTTTGTAGCTCAGCAGCTCTGTAGGTCTGTAGCTGAGCAGCATTGTAGCTCAGCAGCTCTGTAGGTCTGTAGCTGGGCAGCTCTGTAGCTCAGCAGCTCTGTAGGTCTGTAGCTGGGCAGCTCTGTAGCTCAGCAGCTCTGTAGGTCTGCCGGTCTGCAACTCTGTAGGTCTGTAGCTCAGCAGCTCTGTAGGTCTGTAGCTGGGCAGCTCTGTAGCTCAGCAGCTCTGTAGGTCTGCTGGTCTGCAACTCTGTAGGTCTGTAGCTCAGCAGCTCTGTAGGTTTGTAGCTCAGCAGCTCTGTAGGTCTGTAGGTCTGTAGCTCAGCAGCTCTGTAGGTCTGTAGGTCTGTAGCTCAGCAGCTCTGTAGGTTTGTAGCTCAGCAGCTCTGTAGGTCTGTAGCTGAGCAGCACTGTAGCTCAGCAGCTCTGTAGGTCTGTAGCTCAGCAGCTCTGTAGGTTTGTAGCTCAGCAGCTCTGTAGGTCTGTAGGTCTGTAGCTCAGCAGCTCTGTAGGTTTGTAGCTCAGCAGCTCTGTAGGTCTGTAGCTCAGCAGCTCTGTAGGTCTGTAGGTCTGTAGCTCAGCAGCTCTGTAGGTTTGTAGCTCAGCAGCTCTGTAGGTCTGTAGCTCAGCAGCTCTGTAGGTTTGTAGCTCAGCAGCTCTGTAGGTTTGTAGCTGAGCAGCACTGTAGCTCAGCAGCTCTGTAGGTCTGTAGGTCTGTAGCTCAGTAGCTCTGTAGCTCAGCAGTCACTGGAGTAAAACTTTCAGAAATGCATCCCATATGTCACCCTATTCTCATCCCTACATAGTACACTATGGGGCCTGGTCAAAAGAAGTGCACTATGTCAGGGATATGGTTTGGGACTCAGCCTCTATCCAACGGCATGGATACACACCAACTATTTTACACAAGGGTGGTTGGACTTGGAAATAAACCTTTTTCAAAGCTTTCCCAGGGCTATTCCCAAACTGATATCGATGTTATTTTTTGCAGTATGTAAAACTTCTTTCCAGCAGAGAATAACACATTTGGCACTTGTATCTTAACCAGCTAGAAAAGGACTGCTTCCAACTTGAGCCGGGCAAAGTGATGGTCTCTCCAGGAACATGAAAGTAGCAGCTATTTCACTAGGAGTATTTAACTAGGAGTTGTTCACTAGGAGTATTTAACTAGGAGTTGTTCACTAGGAGTTGTTCACTCGGAGTTGTTCACTAGGAGTTGTTCACTAGGAGTTGTTCACTAGGAGTAGTTCACTAGGAGTAGTTCACTAGGAGTTGTTCACTAGGAGTTGTTCACTAGGAGTTGCTCACTAGTAATAGTTCACTAGGAGTTGTTCACTAGGAGTGTTTAACTAGGAGTTGTTCACTAGGAGTTGTTCACTAGGAGTTGTTCACTAGGAGTATTTAACTAGGAGTATTTCACTAGGAGTTGTTCACTAGGAGTTGTTCACTAGGAGTTGTTCACTAGGAGTAGTTCACTAGGAGTTCTTCACTAGGAGTATTTCACTGGGACTATTTAAAACTTCTTCGGGGATCGATGTCCCTTCCACGGGACGGTTGAGCTAACGTAGGCTATTGCGATTAGCATGAGGTTGTAAGTAACAAAATAATTTCCCAGGACATAGACATACCTGATATTGGCAGAAAGCTTAAATTCTTGTTAATCTAACTGCACTGAATACCATGCTATTGTTTGAGGAGATTGCACAATTTTGAACATATTAATAAAAATATTAGGCACGTTGGGGCAGTCCTGATACCAAATTTTGAACAGAAATATAATGGTTCATTGGATCAATCTAAAACGTTGCACATACACTGCTGCCATCTAGTGTCCAAGATCTAAATTGCACCTGGGCTGGCATAAAACATGATGGCCTTTCTCTTGCATTTTAAAGATGATGGTACATAAAAATACAAAAGAATGGTTGATTTTGTCTTTGTATTATCTTTTACCACATCTATTGTGTTATATTCTACTCCATGCCTTTCACATTTCCATAAACCTCAACATGTTTCCTTTCAAATGGTACCAAGCATATGCATATCCTTGCTTCAGGGCCTGAGCTACAGGTGTAGTTCACTAGGACTAGTTCACAGGTGAGGATGACAAAACAAGACAGTGGCAGTTAAGGAGGGAGGATGGGGATGCTGACAGTAAAGTGTATCATTAATGAGAACATCCAATGAGCCACAACTAGAAACCACACTTGTTGCCAAAAAAACTAGGATATATCCAAATTGGCACCCTATTCCCTACGTAGTGCGCTACTTCAACCAGGGCCCATTTAATGAAAGTACTAAAATCCAGGTCAAGGCCGTTTGAAGTCAGTTTAACCTTGTTTCATTGGCTGACATTTAATCAATGTTGTTTATTAGACAGCAGGATTGTTTCAAACATGTGGGCACAAGGGTCGACAGATTGAAGCCACGCTACATGGACGGAGAATCCCATATGGCTCAGAACTCTGGTCAAAAGTAGTGCACTATAAAGGGAATAGGGTGCCATTTCAGGTGCAGGTGGAGTGGATCTAGCAGGATCTGACATACAGAATTGTTCAGAAGTATAAGACCCCATTAACCCTTAGCCTATAATCTAATTAACATAATAATACAAATTCCCCATCAAAATGCGTCTGTTTAAACTAGAGATATCTGGTTTTTTTGTATGGGCTGTGTCTCAATCGACCGCATCCGCCGATGTGGTGAAAGCTGGGAGAGCTAGAAAGATGGTCTGTCAGGCCACGATATATCCCAAAAATCGGTGTTCTCACAAAAAAGTCTGAATGGTTTGGCCTACAGAGTATTATGGCTACTCTGGCAAACACAGTGGCATTCTCCGTTTTGCTCTAGGACAGCCACAAGCATCACAAGACTCATCTGAAGTAAGTACTGCCTCTTCTGCAGAGAGCACAGCATCCCCCTGTTATTTTTATTTTACCTTTATTTAACTAGGCAAGTCAGTTAAGAACAAATTCTTATTTACAATGATGGCATAGGAACAGTGGGTGTGCATCAAATAATTGAGCATATTAAGTTTGTATAAAAGTCTAGATGTTAAATGGGTAAATAGTTAGCTAGCTCATTACAGTAGTCTGCAGGCTAACTCAAATGAGCTGCTAACATAGCTAGCTAGCCATCTAGCTGACTGTATTGTTAGCTAGCTCATTACAGTAGTCTGCAGGCTAACTCAAATGAGCTGCTAACATAGCTAGCTAGCCATCTAGCCGACTGTATTGTTAGCTAGCTCATTACAGTAGTCTGCAGGCTAACTCAAATGAGCTGCTAACATAGCTAGCAAGCCATCTAGCCGACTGTATTGTTAGCTAGCTAAGATAATTAAATATCACCAGCTCTCTAACTTCATATTAGTTAGCTATCTTGATGTATTTATCATTGTAAATTAATAACACAAACTCCAAAAGCATTTGTAGGTGGCTAGCTAACAAACAGCCATGGAAGAGGGTGATAGGATTAGCAGCTCCAGTTCAAATGAAAGCAAATCAAATCAAAGTTTATTTGTCACGTGCGCCGAGGACAATCGGTCTAGACCTTGATAAACAGAGAGTAGCAGTAGCGTAAAAGAAGGGTTGGTGGGTGGTGGGTTGTGGGACACAATGTAGATAGCCCGGTTAGCCAATGTGCAGGGGCGCTGGTTGGTCGGGCCAATTGAGGTAGTATGTACATGAATGTATAGTTAAAGTGACTATGCATATATGATAAACAGAGAGTAGCAGCAGCATAAAAGAGGGGTTTAGGGGGCGGCACACAATGCAGATAGTCCGGGTAGCCAGTTGTCAAGAAAGTAAGAGAGTAGGCTACCCTGGATAGGGCAGGTACTTTGCTGTAGTTTTAGTCCCTATAGAGACAAATTGAGGAGAGAGATAATAGCAACATAATATTCAGTGCAGTCTTATTTGAGTATAATGAAGCCTGTTTCTTCGTGGTATTTTCTGTCCTAAGACAGAGAGTTGCGAAACCCTGTCTGCAGATGAGAAAGGTCAAGCAATGTTCCAAGAGCAATAGTTCTACATCCTGGTCCTGGAGACTCAAAGGGGTGGACAATTTTTGTTTTTGCCTCAGCACTACACAGCTGATTAAAATAATCAACTTATCATCAAGCTTCAAGTGTGTATTTATGTATTCATTTGTGACGCTATACTTGATACGATCCTGCTGTTGTCACATGCTACACATGCATGTACAGTATCATACCCATGTCTTTTGATGGAGACGAGGCTTTTCCTCTCCAGAAAAAAACGAATGCGGCTCCCTCCCTGGAGCGGCTCCCTCCCTGGAGCGGCGAACCTCCCTGGAGCGGCGAACCTCCCTGGAGCAGCTCCCTCCCTGGAGCGGCGAACCTCCCTGGAGCGGCGAACCTCCCTGGAGCGGCGAACCTCCCCAGGAGGAACTTTGATCCTCAACTACCGCCTCTTCCGAGTCGGGTTGACCACCGAGTGCACCTTCTGCGTTCTTATGTCCCAGTGGCAGATGTACCGGCGAGTCATCGGGGTCCAATCTGCTAATGCAGAGGCTTATGCGAAGGCTACCTGTGTCCTGCATAACGTCATGAGGATGGACTCGAGGACCAGGAGGGGGCCATCAGCTCTCCATCGTGGGCCAGAGGAGAGGTCTGATGCTCTGCAGGATGTTGCCAGGATGGAGGCCAACAACGAAACAGGGGAGGCAATCTGTGTGCGGGAAATCATCACCTCCTACTTCTTCGAGGAGGGTGCTGTTCCCTGGCAACACCTTGTGCCATAGACTACAATATGCACATCCAAAGGCTCTATTTTAAGAACCACCCACATTTCAGTAAAAGAGCATTCTACCATTTACGTAGCTACAGTATGTCATCTGCAGTTATTCAATTCCTAGTTTCTCTCCCTTTGATTGCTACTTATCAGGTGAGGGTGCTGTTCAGGTAAGGGTAATGTCTGCACAAAGAGTCTCTTTCAAAGACTCCGGTGTATAACTGTGTGTCTTGTGGCTCCTTCCACGTTCAAAGAACAGACAAGAGGACCAACCATGTAGAATAGTAGAACACTCCATAATTTATATTCATGTAACTACACTATATTGTGTGTGTGTGTGTATGTGTGTGTGTGCATGTTTTTCAGTATAAAGTACTGTGCAGCCACTAAGTGTGGACACTGTGGACACCAGGTGAGGCCACAAGACACACAGATTATTGTTGAATACTGCCTCTTTAACTACCCTCCCTGTCTTCATCTCTCATCCCCCCCCTTCTCCCTAAACCCTTATATCAGACGGTGTCAGTGAACACCTCCCCCTATCTGAATTGCCTGCCACATAGAGGGCACAGCATGATCTGAAGTGAGAGATCACTTGGTCAGTCTAACAGGAAGTATTATTAAAGAGATGTTTTACATTGAAATGCAGATAGAGATGTTGTCGTCCCAGGGTTAATGATCCAAGGTCAGTTTTCTTGATGATTATGATGACTGACATAGTGTTATTAAAATTAAAAGGGCTTAATCATGCCATCTCTCTCTTTATCTGTCTCTCGTCTGCAGTTATGTTTTGATGTGAGAAGTATGCATCTCACCACCACCTCCCCACCATCCCTCCATCCCTCCACCCCCTCCCCATCACCTTTGTCTGTTGCCAGTTCTTTTTGTTCGTTCAACCCTACCAGCGGGGTTCCCTTGCTCTTGTCTTTGCTCTAGTCCCTGTTTTCTAGTTTCCCGGTTTTGACCTTTTCTGCCTGCCCTGACCCTGACCCTGAGCCTCACCCTGAGCCTGACCCTGAGCCTGCCTGTCGCCCTGTAACTCTGCCTGCCCTGACCCTGAGCCTGTCTGTCGCCCTGTACCTCTGCCCGCCCTGACCCTGAGCCTGCCTGTCGCCCTGTATCTCTGCCCGCCCTGACCCTGAGCCTGCCTGTCGCCCTGTACCTCTGCCTGCCCTGACCCTGAGCCTGCCTGTCGCCCTGTACCTCTGCCCGCCCTGACCCTGAGCCTGCCTGTCGCCCTGTACCTCTGCCTACCCTGAGCCTGCCTGTCGCCCTGTACCTCTGCCTGCCCTGACCCTGAGCCTGCCTGTCGCCCTGTACCTCTGCCAGCCCTGACCCTGAGCCTGCCTGTCGCCCTGTACCTCTGCCTGCCCTGACCCTGAGCCTGCCTGTCGCCCTGTACCTCTGCCCGCCCTGACCCTGAGCCTGCCTGTCGCCCTGTACCTCTGCCCGCCCTGACCCTGAGCCTGCCTGTCGCCATGTACCTCTGCCTGCCCTGACCCTGAGCCTGCCTGTCGCCCTGTACCTCTGCCTGCCCTGACCCTGAGCCTGCCTGTCGCCCTGTACCTCTGCCTGCCCTGACCCTGAGCCTGCCTGTCGCCCTGTACCTCTGCCTGCCCTGACCCTGAGCCTGCCTGTCGCCCTGTACCTCTGCCTGCCCTGACCCGGAGCCTGCCTGTCGCCCTGTACCTCTGCCTGCCCTGACCCTGAGCCTGCCTGCCGTCCTGTACCTCTGCCTGCCCTGACCCTGAGCCTACCTGTCGCCCTGTACCTCTGCCTGCCCTGACCCTGAGCCTGCCTGTCGCCCTGTACCTCTGCCTGCCCTGACCCTGAGCCTGCCTGTCGCCCTGTACCTCTGCCTGCCCTGACCCTGAGCCTACCTGTCGCCCTGTACCTCTGCCTGCCCTGACCCTGAGCCTGCCTGTCGCCCTGTACCTCTGCCTGCCCAGACCCTGAGCCTGCCTGTCGCCCTTTACCTTTGCCCCACTACTCTGGATTATCGACCTCTGCCTGCCCTGAACCGGAGCCTGCCTATCGCCCTGTACCTTTGCCCCACTACTCTGGATTATCGACCTCTGCCCGCCCTGACCCGGAGCCTGCCTGTCGCCCTGTACCTTTGCCCCACTACTCTGGATTATTGACCCCTGCCTGCCTTGACCTGTCGTTTTCCTGCCCCTGTTGTTACAATAAACATTGCTACTTCAACACAGTCTGCATTTGGGTCTTACCTGAAACGTGATAGAATGAATGAATGAATGAATGAGTGAATGGTGGAGATGGGGAGGGCCGGAGAGGTGTGTCTTATGGCGTGGGGGTAAAAACTGTTGAGAAGCCTTTTTGTCCTAGACTTGGCACTCCGGTACCGCATGCCATTCGGTAGTAGAGAGAACAGTCTATGACTGGGGTGGCTGGGGTCTTTGACAATTTTTAGGGCCTTCCTCTGACACCGCCTGGTGTAGAGGTCCTGGATGGCAGGCAGCTTAGCCCCAGTGATGTACTGGGCCGTGCGCACTACCCTCTGTAGTACCGTTCGGTGAGAGGCCGAGAAATTGCCATAACAGGGAGCGATGCAACCAATCAGGATGCTCTCGATCTTGCAGCTGTAGAACCTTCTCAGGACCCATGCCAAATCTTTAGTTTCCTAAGGGGGAATAGGCTTTGCCGTGCCCTCTTCACAACTGTCTTGGTGTGTTTGGACCATCCTAGTTTGTTGTTGATGTGGACACCAAGGAACTTGCTAGAAGCGATAATTACTACGACAAAGCATTTTAAAAACGACTTTAGGCCCGTAGAGTCCTTTAGATAAATTCGCTCAGAGGTTGTTTAAAAGTAAACTGCGTTCTAATTGCAACTTTTCTTATGGATAACATGAAATGAAAATTAAATGAAATGACATTAAATGTGAATGATAGGCTACATATGTATCTGTTGGAGATGAAGTAGGCTATTCATTTCTATGCCATTGGAGGCTAATGTAGCCTCGCATTTGATGCAATACATATACAGTATATTGAAATGATGATATCACTGGAGTCATTGCAAATCAGTTATGTCAATTGTGTAGTGTACATGGAGCTGTCAAGCGGATTAAAAAAATAGCCTATTACTTTAGTTTGTTATAGCTGTCACGCCCTGATCTGTTTCACCTGTCCCTGTGATTGTCTCCGCCCCCTCGAGGTGTCGTTTCTTTCCCCAGTGTATTTATCCCTGTGTTTCCTGTCTCTCTGTGCCAGTTTGTCTTGTATGTTTAGTTAAGTCAACCAGTGTGTTTCTTCCCCGTACTCCTTTTCTATTCTCTTTTTGCTGGTTTTGACAACTGCCTGACTCTGGACTACTTACCCACCTGCCTGATCATCCTGCCTGACTGATCATCCTGCCTGACTGATCATCCTGCCTGACTGATCATCCTGCCTGACTGATCATCCTGCCTGACTGATCATCCTGCCTGCCCTGACCTTGAATCTGCCTGCCTGATCATCAAGCCTGCCCTGACCTTGAATCTGCCTGCCCTTTGGTACCTATTGGACTCTGAACTGGTTTGGACTTTTTGCCTGTACATGACCATTCTCTTTTCTAACCCCTTTTTGGATTAATAAACATTGTAAGACTCCAAACATCTGCCTTCTGTGTCTGCATCTGGGTCTCACCTTGTGGCTTGATAGTAGCCTTGTGTTGTTTTGCCATTATTAATGGCCCTCTTTCATTAAATAAATTGGAAATTATCATTTGTGATCATGGTCACAGCTCTAAAGCAAATTTATTTAATGTCAGTTTCATTCTGGACTTTTCCCTGAAATTAGATATTGGCCTATCAGAGGCTAAAGTCTATTTAGATCAATTGCAGTTCAGAAAACCATGGTAAAGTTGAATTGCAATTATAATGCCAAATTACAAGTCAATCTCGCAAATAGGTAATTTACAGTACCAGTCAAAAGACACACCTAAAGTGGCTTGCGAAAGTATTCATCCCCTTTGGGATTTTTCCTATTTTGTTGCCTTACAACCTAGAATTAAAAAAAAAAAAAATGTTGGGGGGGTGGTTGTATTATTTGATTTTCACAACATGCCTAACACTTTGAAGATGCAAAATATGTTTTAATGTGAAACAAACAAGAAATAAGACAAAAAAACTCAACTTGAGCCTGCATAACAATTCACCCCCCCAAAGTCAATACTTTGTAGAGCCACCTTTTGCAGCAATTACAGCTGCAAGTCTCTTGGGGTATTTCTCTATAAGCTTGGCACATAGCCACTGGGATGTTTGCCCATTCTTCAAGGCAAAACTGCTTCAGCTCCTTCAAGTTGGACGGGTTCCGCTGGTGTACAGCAATCTTCAAGTCATACCACAGATTCTCAATTGGATTGAGGTCTGGGCTTAGACTATGCCATTCCAAGACATTTAAATGCTTCCCCTTATTAAACTGCACGAGTGTTGCTTTAGCAGTTTTCTTAGAGTCATTGTCCTGCCGGAAGGTGAATCTCTGTCCCAATCTCAAATCTCTGGAAGACTGAAACATTCCCAAAAATGTCCCTGTATTTAACACATCCATCATTCCTTCAATTCTCCCCAGTTTTCCAGTCCCTGCAAATGAAAAATGAAAAACATCCCCACAGCATGATGCTGCCACCACCATGTGGGGATGGGGTTCTCGGGGTGACGAGAGGTGTTTGCCCCAGACATAGCATTTCTCTTGATGGCCAAAAAGCTAAATTTTTGTCTCATCTGACCAGAGTACCTTCTTGAATATGTTTGGGGAGTCTCCCACATGCCTTTTGGCGAACACCAAACGTGTTTGATTATTTTTTTATTTAAGCTATGGCTTTTTTTCTGGCCACTCGTATGTAAATCCCAGCTCTGTGGAGTGTACAGCTTAAAGTGGTCCCATGGACAGATACTCCAATCTCCGCTGTGAAGCTTTGCAGCTCCTTCAGGGTTATCTTTGGTCTCTTTGTTGCCTCTCTGATTAATGCCCTCCTTGCCTGGTCCATGAGTTTGGTGGGCGGTCCTCTCTTGGCAGGTTTGTTGTGGTGCCATATTCTTTCCATTTTTTATTAATGTATTTAACGGTGCTCCGTGGGATATTCAAAGTTTCGGATATCTTTTAATAACCCAACCCTGATCTGTATTTCTGCACAACTTTGTCCCTGACTTGTTTGGAGAGCTCCTTGGTCTTCATGGTGCTGCTTGCTTGGTGGTGTCCCTTGCTAAGTGGTGTTGCAGACTCTGGAGCCTTTCGGAAAAGGTGTATAAATACTGAGATCATGTGACACTTAGATTGTATGCACCACTTTTCAATTATTATTATTTTTATTTTTATTAGTCATTTTTTTTTATTTCACTTCACCAATATGTGTATGTCCATTGCATGAAATTCAAATAAAAATATATTTAAATTACAGGTTGTAAGGCAACAAAATAGGAAAAGTGCCAAGGAGGATGAATACTTTTGCATGGGACTGTACTCATTCTAGGGTTTTTCTTTATCTACTATTTTCTACATTGTAGAATAATAGTGAAGACATCAAAACTATGAAATAACATGGAATCTTATAGTAAACCAAAAAAATATTGTATATTTGAGATACCTGAGGTGCTGACCTGTTGCACCCTCGACAACCACTGTGATAATGTTCTGTTGTAATCTCCACCCGGCACAGCCAGAAGAGGACTGGACACCCCTCGTAGCCTGGTTCCTCTCTATGTTTCTTCCTAGGTTTTGGCCTTTCTAGGGAGTTTTTCCTAGCACCGTGCTTCTACACCTACATTGCTTGCTGTTTGGGGTTTTAGGCTGGGTTTCAGTACAGCACTTTGTGACATCAGCTGATGTAAGATGTGCTTTATAAATACATGTGAAATAAATTTGAAATTTGATTTTGATCAAATGGTGGCTACTTTGCCTTGGCACCTCAGGGTTGCTGCTATATGACCAATTTACCACGGCTAAGGGCTGATCTTTGCGATACATGGCCAATATACTACGGCTAAGGGCTGATCTTTGCGATACATGGCCAATATACTACGGCTAAGGGCTGATCTTTGCGATACATGGCCAATTTACCACGGCTAAGGGCTGATCTTTGCGATACATGGCCAATTTACCACGGCTAAGGGCTGATCTTTGCGATACATGGCCAATATACCACAGCTAAGGGCTGATCTTTGCGATACATGGCCAATTTACCACGGCTAAGGGCTGATCTTTGCGATACATGGCCAATTTACCACGGCTAAGGGCTGATCTTTGCGATACATGGCCAATTTACCATGGCTAAGGGCTGATATTTGCGATACATGGCCAATATACTACGGCTAAGGGCTGATCTTTGCGATACATGGCCAATATACCACGGCTAAGGGCTGATCTTTGCGATACATGGCCAATATACCACGGCTAAGGGCTGATCTTTGCGATACATGGCCAATATACCACGGCTAAGGGCTGATCTTTGCGATACATGGCCAATATACCACGGCTAAGGGCTATGTCCTAAGAACAGCCATTAACAGTGGTATATTTGCCATATACCACACCCCCTCAGGCCTTATTGCTTAATTATAAAAGTCAACACAAGTTAAATGGACATCCATTAAAGGAAAATGAAGAAGAAGAGTTTAATACGGGTGATTTATCTTTTCTCTTGCAACATATTCTTAAACTCACAATCCTTATTATTTTCATGGAAAACCTAGTTTTGCTTTTTAGCATACATCATTAACAATTATGTCAAAGTTCCTTCTTAATTAGCTCTATAGCGTTATGGACAAAGTATTTATTGGATAAATGTAGCAACTCCTCTCTCGCTGCAAAAACATTGTTGGGCTAGTATTCAGGCCTTGTGGGCGGGTTTTCAGAGGTCATTATGCTAGAAATATTAGCTAGACCTGTTAACCCTGCGCCCAAGGCTGGTTAGGAGACACTATTATGTAACTGTGATGACCTGAGAGAATATTAAGTTTAGTAGCACTGTGATTCATATGCTGTCTTCCCTGCACCTCTGTTCTTACCGCTTTCCCTTTGTCTGTCACCCTGAAGAAGGCACAGTGATGCCGAAACGTTGGTGATTTACCACAATAAATTACTGGGAGTTTATATATAGAGTGTGCAACTCTATTTTTAGAGTATTTTTTTTTTCACCGTTAGTCAGCACCTCTACATAAAATCATTTTCTCTGGGTGTGCGCCAACTGATGTTTCTTATTCCACCGTTGTCTGTCTGACACTCTTTCTCCCCTCTCCCTGTCTCCACTTTCTTCCTCTGTTTTTATAATACACACCAGATGTGCAGGTTGAACTTGTATTGATAATATACAATTAAATGTATAACATATAACATAACACTTTATTTAACTAGGCAAGTCAGTTAAGAACAAATTCTTATTTTACCATGACGGCCTAGGAATAGTGGGTTAACTTCCTTGTTCAGGGGCAGAACAACCGATTTGTACCGTGTCGGCTCTGGGATTTAATCTTGCAACCTTTACAGTCACTCTAACCACTAGGCTACCTGCACGTATATATAACACTTGGATAATTAACTTATTTCAATAGTTTTTCACATTCCCTACTGGAATTGGTTCACATTATATTCTGGTTGAAATTAAGCCTTGTCATTATATCCAATACTACACCTATTCTGTGTCAATGCAGATGAAGGAAATGACATGGTGAGATTAACCATTTTAGAGTCTTTACAGGACACATGGGAAGTGTAGTCTACTGTTTACAAAAATATATCAAAATATATATATATATACAAATCAACCATTAACTATTTAAATCATGTGTTCGAAGTCTACTGCAGCGTTACAATGTGTAACCCTTGATGCTTCAGGACCAGGGTTGGTTAACACTGTTGATGTGTATAGTTGTAATACACACATGCAGACACAGCATCTGTAACAGTTGTCGTCGGGAGAAAGAGAGGACCCAGGTGCAGCGTGGTAAGTATTCATTGTAATTTAATAAAGAATGAACCAAAAACAATACACGCCAAACGAACAGCCCGGTGCAACAGAACAGAAAATAACTACCCACAACCCATAGCGGGAAAACAGGGTGCCAAAGTATGATTCTCAATCAGAGACAACGATTGACAGCTGCCTCTGATTGAGAACCATACTAAGCCGAACTCAAAAACCAACATAGAAAAACAAACATAGACTGCTCACCCAACTCACGTCCTGACCATACTAAAACAAAGATATAATAACAGAACGAAGGTCAGAACGTGACAGCATCATTCAAAGACTGGCGTTTGATACTTCTGATGACTGAAAGAGAATGTCTCACAGACATCACATTTACATTTTCATTTGAATCATTTAGCAGACGCTCTTATCCAGAATAGCTTACAGTTAGTGCATTCATCTTACGATAGCTAGGTGGGACAACCACAGATCACAGTAACAGTAAGTGCATTTTTCATCAATAATGGCAGAGCTAACAAGGGGGAAGCATCAAGTGCCAGTGCTAGTTCACGAAAGGGTTATTTCTTTGGAGCTCCTTCCTTTTGCTGCAGAAACGGATCAAATTAAGATCTGACACATGAGCTGCAGTACACATAAACTGTCACATTATGCATGGCCAACTGAACACTTTACATACAGGGCAGTATGTACAGGGCTATATGTACAGGGCAGTATGTGCAGTACACATAAACTGTCACATTATGCATGGCCCACTGAACACTTTACATACAGGGCAGTATGTACAGGGCTATATGTACAGGGCAGTATGTACAGTACACATAAACTGTCACATTATGCATGGCCAACTGAACACTTTACATACAGGGCAGTATGTACAGGGCTATATGTACAGGGCAGTATGTACAGTACACATAAACTGTCACATTATGCATGGCCCACTGAACACTTTACATACAGGGAAGTATATATGCCATATGTATAAGGCAGTATGTATAAGGCAGAATGTATAGGGCCATATGTATAAGGCAGTATGTATAAGGCAGTATGTATAAGGCCATATGTATAAGGCAGTATGTATAGGGCCACATGTATAAGGCAGTATGTATAGGGCAGTATGTATAGGGTAGTATGTATAGGGCAGAATTTATAGGGCTGAGGCAGTATGTATAGGGCCATATGTATAAGGCAGTATGTATAGGGCCATGTGTATAAGGCAGTATGTATAGGGCCATATGTATAAGGCAGTATGTATAGGGCAGTATGTATAGGGCCATATGTATAAGGCCATATGTATAAGGCAGTATGTATAGGGCCACATGTATAAGGCAGTATGTATAGGGCAGTATGTATAAGGCAGTATGTATAGGGCCACATGTATAAGGCAGTATGTATAGGGCAGTATGTATAGGGTAGTATGTATAGGGCAGAATTTATAGGGCTGAGGCAGTATGTATAGGGCCATATGTATAAGGCAGTATGTATAGGGCCATGTGTATAAGGCAGTATGTATAGGGCCATATGTATAAGGCAGTATGTATAGGGCAGTATGTATAGGGCCATATGTATAAGGCAGTATGTATAGGGCCACATGTATAAGGCAGTATGTATAGGGCCACATGTATAAGGCAGTATGTATAGGGCAGTATGTATAGGGTAGTATGTATAGGGCAGAATTTATAGGGCTGAGGCAGTATGTATAGGTCAGTATTTATAGGGCAGTATGTATATTCTCACATTAGTAAGATTAGTGTTAGTACATCTCACATTATTCACAACTTTTAAAGCTATTTTTTGGTATGTCTTTTCCAAACTCCAATTAAGTCTTTTTGCGTTAATACGCTTTGACAGTCTGCTGGCATTTCTCTAAATAACCTGGATAATTACAGCCTTGAGAAGGAAACCCCATATTCATTGTAAAGGTGACAGACTGATTTGGACTCTGCTCTGAGACACATGCAGTACCAGTCAAAAGTTTGGACAAACCAACTCATTTAAGAGTTTCTCATTATTTTTATGATTTTCAACATTGTATAATAATAGTGAAGACATCAGAACTATGAAATAACGCATATGGAATCATTTAGTAACCAAAAAGTGTTAAACAAATAGATTCTTCAATGTAGCCACACTTTGCCTTGATGACAGCTGTGCACACTCTTGACATTCTCTCAACCAGCTTCATGAGGAATGTTTTTTTTTCAACAGTCTTGAAGCATTTCCCACATATACTGAGCACTTGTTGGCTGCTTTTCCTTCACTCTGTAGTCCAACTCATCCCAACCATCTCAACTTGATTGAAGTCAGGTGATTGTGGAGGCCAGGTCATCTGATGCTGCACTCCATCACTCTCCTTCTTGGTCAAATAGCCCTTACACAGCCTGGAGGTGTGTTTTGGGTCATTGTCATGTTGAAAAACAAGTGATAGTCCCACAAACCAGATGGATGGCGTATCACTGCAGAATGATGTGGTAGCCATGCTGGTTAAGTGTGCATTGAATTATACATACATCACAGACAGTGTCACCAGCAAAACAGTCCCACACCATTACACCTCCTCCTCCTTGCTTCATGGTGGGAGCCACACATGCAGAGATCATTCGTTCACCTACTCTGCTTCTCACAAAGACACGGCAGTTGGAAACGAAAATCTCAAATTGGGATTCATCAGACCAACGGACAGATTTCCACCGGTCTAATGTCCATTGCTCATGTTTCCTGGCCCAAGCAAGTCTCTTCTTATTATTGGTGTCCTGTAGTATTGGTTTCCTTGCAGCAATTTGACCATAAAAGCCTGTCTCCTTTGAAAAGTTGATGTTGAAATGTGTCTGTTACCTGAACTCTGTGAAGTGTTTATTTGGGCATTTATCTGCACTTTTCCTCTGCAGCAGAGGTAACACGAATGCACTTTTCCTCTGCAGCAGAGGTAACACGAATGCACTTTTCCTCTGCAGCAGAGGTAACACGAATGCACTTTTCCTCTGCAGCAGATGTAACACGAATGCACTTTTCCTCTGCAGCAGAGGTAACACGAATGCACTTTTCCTCTGCAGCAGATGTAACACGAATGCACTTTTCCTCTGCAGCAGAGGTAACTCTGGATCTTACTTTCCTGTGGTGATCCTCATGAGAGCCAATTTCATCTCAGCGCTTGATGGTTTTTGCGACTGCCCTTGAAGAAAGTTCTTGAACTTTTCCGCATTGACTGACCTTCATGTCTTAAAGTAATGATGGACTGTCATTTCTCTTTGCTTATTTGAGCTGTTCTTGCCATAATATGGACTTTGTATTTTACCAAATATGGCTATCTACCCCTATCCTGTCACAACTGATTGGCTCAAATGCATTAGGAAGGAAAGAAATTCCACAAATGTACTTTTAACAAGGCACATCTGTTAATTGAATGCATTCCAGGTGACTACCTCATGAAGCTAGTTGAGAGAATGCCAAGAGTGTGCAAAGCTGTCATCAAGGCTGTAAAATATATCAAATATATTTGGATTTGTTTAACACTTTTTTTTACTACATGATTCCATATGTGTTATTTCATAGTTTTGATGTCTTCACTATTATTCTACAATGTAGAAAATAGTACAAATAAAGAAAAACCCTGGAATGAGTAGGAGTGTCCAAACTTTTAGCTGGTACTGTTTATCCATTTTAGTGCTCCTCTGTCATAAATATTTTACGAGTAGGAAACCCCATTCACGATGAAGATGAGAGATATCTGCTCTGCTCCAAAACATAATTCCTGAAAAATAAATTGTCTGTGATTCAGAAACCACATTCACTGAAAAAGTGAGAGACCGACTTGGGAATCTGGTCGAAGACACAATTCTGTTTAGAGTTTCTACAATACAAGTCTCTGAGCTGAGGCACTATTATCATCATGCCCCCCGCAAAAAAAAGAGTTAAGGCCTCTTTCACATGACGCTTCTCAACACACCTAAACATTACCTGTCAATGATTTCAGATGGCATAGTTTTTGTTATCCCCTGTCCCTAGAAATGTCCTGTCAATCAAAACATTGACTGTGTGCATTTGAGGTTCTTGAGGCATGCTGAGATAACTGTCTGGGTGTGGAAACTGTGTGGGTGTGGAAACTGTCTGGGTGTGGTAACTGTCTGGGTGTGGTAACTGTCTGGGTGTGGAAACTGTGTGGGTGTGGAAACTGTCTGGGTGTGGTAACTGTCTGGGTGTGGTAACTGTCTGGGTGTGGTAACTGTATCGGTGTGGTAACTGCCTGGGTGTGGTAACTCTCTTGGTGTAGTAACTGTCTGGGTGTGGTACCTGCCTGGGTGTGGTAACTCTCTTGGTGTAGTAACTGTCTGGATGTGGTAACTGCCTGGGTGTGGTAACTCTCTGGGTGTGGTAACTATATTGATGTGGTAACTGTCTGGGTGTGGTAACTCTCTGGGTGTGGTAACTATATTGGTGTGGTAACTGTCTGGGTGTGGTAACTGTCTGGGTGTGGTAACTGTCTGGGTGTGGTAACTGTCTGGGTGTGGTAACTGTCTGGGTGTGGTAACTATCTTGGTGTGGTAACTGTCTGGATGTGGTAACTGTCTGGGTGTGGTAACTGTCCGGGTGTGGTAACTGTCTTGGTGTAGTAACTGTCTGGGTGTGGTAACTGTATCGGTGTGGTAACTGTCTGGGTGTGGTAACTCTCTGGGTGTGGTAACTATATTGGTGTGGTAACTGTCTGGGTGTGGTAACTGTCTGGGTGTGGTAACTGTCTGGGTGTGGTAACTATCTTGGTGTGGTAACTGTCTGGGTGTGGTAACAGTCTGGGTGTTCCAAAATCCACAGGAGTAAGGCACTTTGCAGACATGCCCTGGCATATCCTGTCAATGATAGTGGAGTGTATTGTTTTAGTTGCCCCCCATAACCCTACAGAGTATAACATATCATGTCTGTGAATCAAAATATCCAGAGTGAACAGATTATTGTGTGGGTTTTCTCCGTACTGCACCCAATTGCAACTAAACAGGTTTTCTTTTGAGATTTTACTATTTTACAAATAGAAACATCGCAAAGTACACCATTATTGAAGCATCTCATTCAGCGGTTTACATTTTTTACAACTGTAACAATACTTAGAAATCTAACAAAGCTTTGAGTTGTCAACGAGCCACAGCAGCATGTCATTTCACCCCTCACTGACTCATGGATTACTTCAGTTCATTAGCAGGAGCTCTGTCCTCATAATTAGTGTCTGTTGGTGTGGGGGCACGAGGCTAGCAGGAGCCCTGTCATCATAATTAGTATCTGTTGGTGTGGGGTTACAAGGACAGCAGGAGCTCTGTCCTCATAATTAGTGTCTGTTGGTGTGGGGGCACGAGGCTAGCAGGAGCTCTGTCCTCATAATTAGTATCTGTTGGTGTGGGGTTACAAAGGACAGCAGGAGCTCTGTCCTCATAATTAGTATCTGTTGGTGTGGGGGTTACAAGGACAGCAGGAGCTCTGTCCTCATAATTAGTATCTGTTGGTGTGGGGGTTACAAGGACAGCAGGAGCTCTGTCATCATAATTAGTATCTGTTGGTGTGGGGTTACAAGGACAGCAGGAGCTCTGTCCTCATAATTAGTATCTGTTGGTGTGGGGGTTACAAGGACAGCAGGAGCTCTGTCCTCATAATTAGTATCTGTTGGTGTGGGGGTTACAAGGACAGCAGGAGCTCTGTCCTCATAATTAGTATCTGTTGGTGTGGGGGTTACAAGGACAGCAGGAGCTCTGTCATCATAATTAGTATCTGTTGGTGTGGGGTTACAAGGACAGCAGGAGCTCTGTCCTCGTAATTAGTATCTGTTGGTGTGGGGGTTACAAGGATAGCAGGAGTTCTGTCCTCATGATTAGTATCTGTTGGTGTGGGGGCTACAAGGACAGCAGGAGCTCTGTCCTCATAATTAGTATCTGTTGGTGTGGGGTCATGAGGCTAGCAGGTTTGGCCTCTTCCTAAATGTTTTTTTTAATCACTATAATTCAAGAGGACCTCTTAATGACCACTGTGTTGACCATTGTATTGCAGGGGCTAATCTGGGTGTAACCAAAGGCTAATCTTGGTGTAGTCAAGGGCTAATCTGGGTGTAGCCAAGGGCTAATCTGGGTGTAGCCAAGAGCTAATCTGGGTGTAGCCAAGAGCTAATCTGGGTGTAGCCAAGGGCTAATCTGGATGTCGCAAAGAGCAAGAACCAACTTCAACCTCTTTTTTTCCCTTTCCTCCAGATATTTTATTGTAACATTTCTAGAGAAGCAACAGTAAATAAAGCCAAGCCAGTAGAGAACGGGAACCCGAGTCCCCGCCTCAATTGATTTATCAACTGAGATTGCACAAATGAGATGCTAGTAACAATCACGCCTACCTTATTTGGCGATCTATTTAAGCTATTTTGTGCTGCCCACCCTTCCTGCTGCTGATTTCTGCTACTGCTATTATGTGCTTGCTAAGGTTGCTGCATTGTTACTCGTAATACTGCTGTGTTCTGATATAATATTTTCTTTGTGAATGCTCACTAGCTATGTTTGCGCCTCTCCTTCATTATTCAATATGCTCTTGAGGCATGTCTGGCTGCTGAGGGGATGTCATTGACTGCAAGGATCAATCCACATCGCTGCTCTACTGTTGTCAGTCAACAACAGCTACAACTAGCTAGCTACAGTAGATTCGTCTGGGGAGTATTGTACACTTTGTTATTCCCAATGCAAGCTTCAGGCAGAGTCTGCGTCCTCGGGTTAACAAAACCCCATCACAGAGAAATCATACCGCGCCCATACAGGAGGATGTAGCCTGTGCTAGCCTATATGCAATATATACATACCTCGCCCATACAGGAGGATGTAGCCTGTGCAAGCCTATATGTATGTATATGTAGACCTTACCGTGAAATGCTGTGCTAGCCTATACGTATGTATATGTAGACCTTACCGTGAAATGCTGTGCTAGCCTATATGTATGTATATGTAGACCTTACCGTGAAATGCTGTGCTAGCCTATACGTATGTATATGTAGACCTTACCGTGAAATGCTGTGCTAGCCTATATGTATGTATATGTAGACCTTACCGTGAAATGCTGTGCTAGTCTATATGCGTTGATATAAATCAAATCAAAATCGAATCAAACTTTATTTGTTACATGCGCTGAATACAAGTGTAGACCTTACCGTGAAATGTTTACTTACAGGCCCCTTAACCAACAGTTCAACGGTGAGTAGCAATGTTTTCTTCATGAATATGAGCAAGGAGATGGTGCTTATCATAGAGATTTGATAGTACGTGGTCTCCTGCGTTTGCTCATTTGTTTAGTGCAGCAATCAACACAGACAGTAGCCTATTATGTGTCTCGCAGTTCACCAGATCGCTGCAAGACACTATAGTATCAGCAGTACATTCGTGTATCACCAGACTGCTGCAAGACACTAGTATCAGCAATACATTTATGCTTTCTCCCAGTCACATTAGCTAGTTTGACTTGCACCGACAGTCACATTTTTTAAATGTTGTACATATTTAGATTTTATGTTTATCATATGGAATCTTACACATTTATCTAGAAACACATACATTGTAGTGTGCAGACTGGTTTGGAATAGAGTACTTGTATAGCTACACTTGGTGCTCCTGCTCTGAGGTTAAACAGAATATTGCAAGGCCATTAGTGCATACTAATTCATGCATCGAGTGTTATGTCCTGTATCATCTGCACATTATTGTTGGCATGGTTGCTACTATTTTGCCATTGGCAAGAGCACACGGTGAGGTCATGGTGAAATAGAGGCATCACTAACCACCCCTAGTCCATGGTTGATATATTCAGAATCATTTTTTTGTCAGCAATCAGGTTTCCAAGATACGTAACTTTCAAAATACAGAAATCAATCCCTTTATGATGAATTTTCACTCAAAAAGCATAATTCAGGGATTATTTCTGTGGTTTTTTGAAAGTTACATATCTTGAAAACTTGATTTGCTGACGAGCTAGCTCAACATTGTGGGACTATGTGAACAACGGACTAATGAATCAAATGCCCCCCCCAAAAAATAGTTTTGGGGGTGTAGTTTCTTTAATTAGTTCTGTCATCTTCTTTCTTGCTGTAGTGCTCATAAAGCATCAGGTTAGGCATATTTTAGGAGTGTACTATTTATTTTTTCTGGGATAGTAGTATCCAGTTACGTGAGTTATCATGCATTCTTGTACATTGTGCAAACACAGACATCTTAAACACAGACATCTTAAACACAGACATCTTAAACACAGACATCTTAAACACAGACATCTTAAACACAGACATCCTAAACACAGACATCTTAAACACAGACATCTTAAACACAGACATCTTAAACACAGACATCTTAAACACAGACATTTTAAACACAGACATCTTAAACCCTGATGCATATCACTCTGCTACACTCATTACCGTAGCTGTGTGACTGAGTGTGACTCATATCTACCACCATCGTGCTGGCCCAAATGCTGTGGGCCCTTTACATGTGCTGTCCAGCACGTGTGATATCTTGTGATACTCGGATGTCGTCAGTCTATCGCTAAACATTCCTGGGTCTTTCATCATTTAGTATATATTTTCAAAGAAGTACAGCTCATTTTAAAACGCCTATTACCTCCAACCATAACCTTAAAACATATTTCCTATAATTGTAGCATTGCGGTGCAATGAGTAATCAAGGCTCGTTTATAGCTTCTAGCCGTGTTGGATTGGCTGTTGATACCAGCATTACGTAGCATGTCATTGGCTTGTTAAACGCCCACACAGTGATCAGCTGTTGGCAATCAAGCTTTCATCACCCTTCATGGAAACTTTGTGTTAACAGCTTATTTCAGACACTCTAATGAATATTTCAGTATCTTCTTCTTCTTATCAGGTCATCATCTATTTTCTCTCACGGCTTTTAAGCGGTATATACCGTTAGACAGAGCCTTTAGCTCAGGTAGAATCTATATTGTAGGCCTAGGTTAGAGATGATCTTGTCACTCACTTACACGCTACTCTCTGTTCATCATATATGCATAGTCACTTTAACCAGACCCACATGTACATACTACCTCAATAAGCCTGACTATTTTCAAATGTCTTTTTACTGTTGTTTTATTTCTTTACTTACACACACACACCTTTTTCTTTCTGACTATTGGTTAGAGCCTGTAAGTAAGCATTTCACTGTAAGGTCTACCTACACCTGTTGTATTCGGCGCAAGTGACAAATAAAGTTTGATTTGATTTCCGTGTATAGTCTGCTCAGAATCCATCTGTCCTGTGTAGTCTGCTCAGAATCCATCTGTCCTGTGTAGTCTGCTCAGGATCCATCTGTCCTGTGTAGTCTGCTCAGGATCCATCTGTCCTGTGTAGTCTGCTCAGGATCCATCTGTCCTGTGTTGTCTGCTCAGGATCCATCTGTCCTGTGTAGTCTGCTCAGAATCCATCTGTCCTGTGTAGTCTGCTCAGAATCCATCTGTCCTGTGTAGTCTGCTCAGGATCCATCTGTCCTGTGTAGTCTGCTCAGGATCCATCTGTCCTGTGTAGTCTGCTTAGAATCCATCTGTCCTGTGTAGTCTGCTCAGAATCCATCTGTCCTGTGTAGTCTGCTCAGAATCCATCTGTCCTGTGTAGTCTGCTCAGAATCCATCTGTCCTGTGTAGTCTGCGCAGGATCCATCTGTCCTGTGTAGTCTGCTCAGGATCCATCTGTCCTGTGTAGTCTGCTCAGGATCCATCTGTCCTGTGTTGTCTGCTCAGGATCCATCTGTCCTGTGTAGTCTGTTCAGGATCCATCTGTCCTGTGTAGTCTGCTCAGGATCCATCTGTCCTGTGTAGTCTGCTCAGGATCCATCTGTCCTGTGTAGTCTGCTCAGGATCCATCTGTCCTGTGTAGTCTGCTCAGGATCCATCTGTCCTGTGTAGTCTGCTCAGGATCCATCTGTCCTCTGTAGTCTGCTCAGGATCCATCTGTCCTCTGTAGTCTGCTCAGGATCCATCTGTCCTGTGTAGTCTGCTCAGGATCCATCTGTCCTGTGTAGTCTGCTCAGGATCCATCTGTCCTCTGTAGTCTGCTCAGGATCCATCTGTCCTGTGTAGTCTGCTCAGGATCCATCTGTCCTGTGTAGTCTGCTCAGGATCCATCTGTCCTCTGTAGTCTGCTCAGGATCCATCTGTCCTCTGTAGTCTGCTCAGGATCCATCTGTCCTCTGTAGTCTGCTCAGGATCCATCTGTCCTGTGTAGTCTGCTCAGGATCCATCTGTCCTGTGTAGTCTGCTCAGAATCCATCTGTCCTGTGTAGTCTGCTCAGGATCCATCTGTCCTCTGTAGTCTTCTCAGAATCCATCTGTCCTGTGTAGTCTGCTCAGGATCCATCTGTCATGTGTAGTCTGCTCAGGATCCATCTGTCCTGTGTAGTCTGCTCAGGATCCATCTGTCCTGTGTAGTCTGCTCAGGATCCATCTGTCCTGTGTAGTCTGCTCAGGATCCATCTGTCCTGTGTAGTCTGCTCAGGATCCATCTGTCCTGTGTAGTCTGCTCAGGATCCATCTGTCTGCTGCTCTCATGGCCTGCGGAGCGGTAAACAACGTGCATTTCAAAGAGTAACTCTCCTCTCTCAGTAAAACAAATCTGAGTTAAACCAACAGTGTTGTTTACACTACTCTTTTCCAGAGGCGGTCTGTCTGAAGGCTTTTATTGGTTCTTTAGTCTAAAAATATTTCCCTTTCATCTTCAATGCGCTCTTAAGTTCTGTCTGCGTTATGGATTCTCGCATGTTATCCGTACTCTCATACACGCCTAGATGAAAAAATTAGTATGGAACATCAGTCATCACCAGAACTAACACTGGTTTGTCCTCTCTGTCATGTTATGCAACCTGCATGCTGAGTATGGGCGGCACCTGGCGAACCTCGGTTGAGCTTTGACAATGGCAGCAGTGATACACGGGTTGACTCATAACCCACAGTCCCCTTGGTTATAACCCCGGGGCGGATGGGTTTAGAGTCATTAAATATTGTGTGGCTGAAGGGCGGGTGTTGGTGGCAGGTTGAGTAAAGAGAAACATTTCCTAAAAAAAAAAAGTCAAATCTTCTATAGTCTACATAGACTAAAATAATGAAAGAAAAACCTCTATCTGCTATTAGTGCAGAAGCCTCATCTTTAGGGCTCAAATAGCCTACACAGCCAATCGCCAAATAATGCTTTCGGAAACTGCAGAAAAAGTCGAACCACGGAGACATAAAGGGCATTGTTAAAGTTTAATTCAATAAGACAAAAGCTGAGAAAGGAGAGTTGAACATAAACAAGGGAGGGTGAGAAATGTAATGTTTGAAAAAGGTTTGGTAAAGTAATATGTTGTGTGATGATGTGAGGCTCTATAGAAATTAGACAGTCACTATATGTGACTAGATGGGACTTCAAATAGGCCTATGGCATGTCAAGAGAACTACGGTTTAGATGGGTTAAATGGAAACTGAAATCAGAACGACTAACCAGAATGACCTACTGTACTCCAATGACCTAAGTCCTCTGATAATACTAGTCCCGTGCGAATCGGGTTTTGAGAGAACTGTCTGAGTTTGACAGGTGTTGCTTGAGGTTTGAGCAAGTTATCAATGTAATCTGTTATCGCCTACTGCAAAGTTGCTTAGGAGCTAGAAGCAGAGCTTACATGTCTGTCAGCGCTATCTCAACACATTGTGAAAATAAATATTACATAAGTAAGGATCAATGTTTTATGCTCAGCAGGTTTTTCCTATTCTCTTAGTCATTCAGCTTTTAGATGAACATCGACAACAGAAAGAGAGAAATGTTAACAGAATATCCCAAAGCCAATGAGCCTGTAAAGAACATAAACCTCTGCACTTACTGCAGCATTAGGACTTTGTGTGTGCATAACTATTCACCCACCCAAAGTCAAGACTTTGTAGAGCCACCTTTTGCAGCAATTACAGCTGCAAGTCTCTTGGGGTATGTCATTCTTCAAGGTAAAACTGCTCCAGCTCCAGCTGGATGGGTTCTGCTGGTGTACAGCAATATTTAAGTCATACCACAGATACTCAATTGGATTGAGGTCTGGGCTTTGAGTAGGCCATTCCAAGACATTTCATTGTTTCCTCTTAAACCACTCAAGTGTTGCTTTAGCTGTATGCTTAGGGTCATTGTCCTGCTGGAAAGTGAACCTCTGTCCCAGTCCCACATCTTTGGAAGACTGAAACAGGTTTTCCTCAAGAATTTCCCTTGATTTAGTTCCATCCCTCATTGCTTCAATTCTGACCTGTTACCCAGTCCCTGCCGATGAAAAACATCCCCACAGCACGATGCTGCCACCAACATGGTGGATGGTGTTCATCATTCCTTCAATTCTGACCTGTTACCCAGTCCCTGCCGATGAAAAACATCCCCACAGCACGATGCTGCCACCAACATGGTGGATGGTGTTCTCGGGGCGATACGATGTGTTGGGTTTGCGCCAGATATAACATTTTCCTTGATGGCCAAAAAGCTCAATTTAGTCTCTGACCAGAGTATCTTCTTCCATATGTTTGGGGAGTCTCCCACATGCCTTTTGGTGAACACCAAACGTGTTTGCTTATTTGTTTCTTTAAACAATGGCTTTTTTCTGGCCACTCTTCTGTAAAGCCCAGCTCTGTGGAGTGTATGTCTTAAAGTGGTCCTATGGACAGATACTTTGCAGCTCCTTCAGAGTTATCTTTAGTCTCTTTGTTGCCTCTGATTAATGCCCTCCTTGCCTGGTCATTGAGTTTTGGTGGGCGGCCCTCTCTTGGCAGGTTTGTTGTGGTGCCATATTCTTTCAATTTTCTAATAATGGATTTAATGGTGCTCGTGGGATGTTCAACGTTTCTGCAATTTTTTTATAACCCAACTCTGATCTTTACTTCTGCACAACTTTGTCCATGACCTGTTTGGAGAGCTCCTTTGTCTTCATGGTGCCTCTTGCTTGGTGGTGTCCCTTGCTAAGTGGTGTTGCAGACTCTGGGGGCCTTTCAGAACATGTGTATAAGTACTGAGATCATGTGACACTTAGATTGCACACAGGTGGACTTTATTTAACTAATTGTGTGACTACAGAAGGTACTTGGTTGCACCAGATCTTATTTAGGGGCATCATAGCAAAGGGGGTGAATACACATGCAGGCACCACTTCATTTTTTATATTTTTCTGAATTATTTTTAAACAAGTAATTTTTTTTTCATTTTACTTCACCAATTTGGACTATTTTGTGTATGGCCATGACATGAAATCCAAATTAAAATCAATTTAAATTACAGGTTGTAATGCAGCAAAATAGGAAAAAACGCCAAGGGGGATGAATACTTTTGCAAGCTACTGTGCAGCAGGTAGCCTAGTGGTTCGAGTGTAGGACTAGTAACTGAAAGGTTGCAAGATTGAATCCCTGAGCTGACAAGGTAAAAATATGTTGTTCTGCGCTTAAACAAGGCAGTTAAGCCACTGTTCCTAGGTTGTCCACCTTCCGGAGACACCTGAAACCCCACCTCTTTAAGGAATACCTAGGATAGGATAAAGTAATCCCTCTCACCCCCCCTCCCCCTGAAAAGATTTAGATGCACTACTGTTCCACTGGAGGTCATAAGGTGAATGCACCAATTTGTAAGTCGCTCTGGATAAGAGCGTCTGCTAAATGACTTAAATGTAAAAATGTAAATGTTGTCATTGAAAATAAGAATTTGTTCCTAACTAACTTGCCTAGTTAAATAAAGGTAAAATAAGATAAAGTGGTAGGGAATAGTGAGCCATTTGCTATGCATATAAGCTCTTGTTCATTTTCTCCTGTCACCAACCCAATTGCAAAACATTATATATCCTTTTCTGTTCTTAATCTTTATCATAAATCTAAATTAATTAATATCCCTCCCCCACCACTAGGGCTCCTGTAAACACAAAATAATCACTATTTCCTTATATTTTTCTCTGCTGTTAATGGCCCGAGTCAAGTTGTATGTATCTACTACTAAATATTTCCCATTTCAACATGATCGAAAGATAATAAAGATAATAATTTACAAGGAGTAAGCCCTAGATTCAATCAGATTGAGCGTTAAAACTCGTTGGCAGACATCCTCTTAGCAGATGTTTTGGAGGCGTTGGAGATTTAACAAAGTTATGAGCTGTCCAATTGGTGAACGGCTGCTCCTGTGTTTCACAAAGCACTCCCTACCGCGTTAGTTTAAAACTGTGATGTATAAAGTGTAGGCTAATGCATGTTAGTTTGGATGGGGGGGATTTATAGCCTTTCAGTCTAATCGAGGTGTTGACAATAGAACATTGTGCATTGAAGTGTTTGATCTTGCAGCGCTGCTGTATAAAATCTGTTGGATTATAAGAGGCTACAAAACCGGCTTTTAGTTTTAATCCACCGTACTGCTGGGACAAAATTCTAAATACGTTTCATCTTCATGTTCTGGTGCCGTTTGGGCAATTATTGATTGATTGGGAACTTACTTGTGGAAGAATGTAAATTGTTTTTCTGGGTAATTTGTTTTGTTATACCATGACTGTGTTTTTGTATTCTAATATGTTTTTATATATAACATATTAGAATACAAGTCAGAAGTTTGGACACACCTTCTCATTCAAGGATTTTTCTTTATTTTTACTATTTTCTACATTGTAGAATAATAGTGAAGAGACAAACTATGAAATAACAGATATGGAATCATTTATTAACCAAAGAAAAGTGTTAAACAAATCAAAATATATGTTATATTTGAGATTGTTAGAGTAGCCACCATTTGCCTTGATGATAGCATTGCACACTCTTGGCATTCTCTCAACCAGCTTCATGAGGTAGTCACCTGGAATGCATTTAAATTAACAGGTGTGTCTTGTTAAAAGTACATTTGTGGAATTTCTTTCCTTAATGCATTTCAGCCAATCACTTGTGTTGTGACAGGGTAGAGGTGGTATACAGAAGATAGCCCTATTTAGTAAAATATCAAGTCCACATTATGGCAAGAACAACTCAAATAAGCAAAGAGAAACGACAGTCTATCAATACTTTAAGACATGAAGGTCGGCCAATGCGGAAAATTTCAACAACTTTGAAAGTTTCTTCAAGTGCAGTCGCAAAAACCATCAAGTGCTATGATGAAACTGCTTCTCATGAGGACCACCACAGGAAATTATGACCTAGATTTACCTCGGCTGCAGAGGATAATTTCATTAGAGTTACCAGCCTCAGAAATTGCAGCCCAAATAAATTCTTGTTAGAGTTCAAGTAACAGACACCTCTCAACATCAACTGTTCAAAGAAGCGTGAATCAGGCCTTCATGGTCGAATTGCTGCAAAGAAACCACTACTAAACGACACCAATAAGAATAAGAGACTTGCTTGTGCCAGAAACATGGAAATCTGTCCTCTGATCTGATGAGTCCAAGATTTTTGGTTCCAACCACCATCTCTGTGAGATGCAGAGTAGGTGAACAGATGATCTCTGCATGTGTGGTTCCAAACGTGAAGCATGGAGGAAGAGGTGTGATGGTGTGGGGGTGCTTTGCTGGTGCTGTACATAGCCATGGAATCTCTGGTCACTTTAATAATGGAACACACCTGTTCACAGCCCATCTGTAAATAGCCCATCCAATTACCTCATCCCCATATTGTTATTCATTTAATTGTTTTGCTCCTTTGCACCCCAGTATCTCTACTTGCACGTTCATCTTCTGCACATCTATCACTCCAGTGTTTAATTGCTCAATTGTAATTACTTTGCCACTATGGCCTATTTATTGCCTTACCTCCCTAATCTTATCTCATTTGCACACCCTGTATATATATATATATATATATATATATATATGTTCTATTGTGTTATTGGCTCTACCTTTGTTTATTCCATGTGTAACTCTGTGTTGTTGTTTGCGTCACACTGCTTTGCTTTATCTTGTCCAGGTCACAGTTGTAAATGAGAACTTGTTCTCAACTGACATACCTGGTTAAATAAAGGTGACATTTTAAAAATGTAATATTTTTAAAACGTTTACATACTGCTTTAATAATTTCCTATATATATACTGTATTCTATTCAACTGTATTTTAGTCAATGCCTCTCCGACATTGCCTGTCCTAATATTTATATATTTCTCAGTTCCATTCTTTTACTTTTAGATTTGTGTGTATTGTTGTGAGTTGTTAGATACTACTGCACTGTTGGAGCAAGGAAAACAAGCATTTAACATATGCTAAATATATGTATGCAACAAATAAAAGGTGATTTCATTTGATGTCCCTCACTGGGCTATGACTAACAATCATTCATTTAACACAACGCATTATCTTTGAAGTGAGAGCAGTCCAAGCAGACTTTAATAACAATTTAGCAACTGAAACTTATCCACAACAATTTATTCAAAATGTGTATTTTTTCAAATGAACAATTACTCATTCATATGATGTTGCTAACCCAAAGATGATGGGAGGTCATTATAGTAAAATGAGGGAGCAGGGATCCTAGTGGGAAGTCATTTGTTTCCAAATTAGGAATATGTGACTGTGCCAAAAACATTTGACATGTGAGAGAAAAAGAAATTAACCATTTATTAGGCGTTAACAGAATGAGAGTTTTTACCCTCCAAGCCCCATCCACACCCTAGGCCCAGATCCAGTCCTTCTACCAGCTCGAGCCCATCCCCTATCCATCCATTATCCATCCACTAACCATCCCCTAACCCCATCTCCTATCCATCCCCTATCCATCCTGTACCCCATCCCCTACCCCATCCCCTATCATCCTCTACCCACATTCCCCATCCATCTTCTACCCCATCCCCTATCCATTCTCTGCACCCATTCCTTACCCCCATCCACTATCCACCCCCTAACCATCCATTATCCACCCACTAACCATCCCCTAACCATCCCTAATCCCGTTTCCTATCCATCCCCTATCCATCCTGTACCCCATCCCCTACCCCATCCCCTATCATCCTCTACCCACATTCCCCTTCCATCTTCTACACCATCCCTATACATCCTCTGCCCCCATGCCTTACCCCCATCCACTATCCATCCCCTAACCCCATCCCTTATCCATCCTCTAACCCCATCCCCTATCCATCCTCTAACCCCATCCCCTATCCATCCTCTAACCCCATCCCCTATCCAAACCCTAACCTCATCCCCTAACCCATCACCTAACCATCCCCTATCCATCCCCTATCCCATCCTCTAACTCTATCCCCTAACCTCTAACCCCATCACCTAACCGTCCCCTATCCATTCTCTAACCCCATCCCCTAACCATCCCTAACCATCCCCTAACCCAGTCCCCTAACCATCCCCTAACCATCCCCTATCTATCCACAAACCATCCCCTATCCATCCCCTAACAATCCCCTATCCATCCTCTAACCTCATCCCCTATACATCCTCTAACCTTCCCCATCCCTAACCATCCCCTATCTATCCTCTAACCCCATCCCCTATCTATCCTCTAACCCCATCCCCTATCCATCCTCTAACCCCATCCACTATCCATCCCTAACCATCCCTATCCATCCCCTAACCATCCCCTATCCATCCCCTAACCCCAACCCCTACCCATCCTATAACCCCATCCCCTTTCCATCCCTAAACCCATCCCCTGTCCATCCCCTAACCCCATCCCCTATCCACCCTCTAACCCCATCCCCTATCCATCCCTAACCCCATCCCCTAACCATCCCCTAAACCCATCCCTATCCATACCCTAACCCCATTTCCCTAACCCCATCCCCTATCCATCCCCTAACCCCATTCCCTAACCCCATCCCCTATCCATCCCCTAACCCCATCCCCTATCCATCCCCTAACCATTCCCTAACCATCCCCTAACCCCATCCCCTATCCATCCCTAACCATCCCCTAACCATCCTCTAACCATCCCCACCCCCTAACCAGCCCCATCCCTTACCATCCCCTAACCCCATCCCCTATCCATCCCTATCAATTCCCTAACCATCCCCTAACCCCATCCCTATCCATCAACCATCCATCCCCTAACCCCATCCCATATCCATCCCCTAACCCCACCCCTATCCATCCCTAACCCCATACCCTATCCATCCCCTATCCATCCCCTAACCATCCCCTATCCATCCCCTATCCATCCCCTATCCATCCCCTATCCATCCCCTAACCCCATCCCCTATCCATCCCCTAACCGTCCCCTATCCATCCCCTATCGATTCCCTATCCATCCCTAACCATCCCTATCTATCCCCTATCCATCCCTAACCCCATACCCTATCCATTCCCTATCCATCCCCTAACCCCATCCCCTATCCATCCCCTAATCCCATCCCCTATCCATCCCCTAACCCCATCCCCTATCCATCCCCTAACCGTCCCCTATACATGCTCTAACCCCATCCCCTATCCATCCCCTATCCATCCCCTAACCATCCCCTATCCATCCCCTAACCATCCCCTATACATGCTCTAACCCCATCCCCTATCCATCTCCTATCCATCCCTAACCATCCCTATCCATCCTCTAACCATCCCCATCCGCTAACCAGCCCCATCCCCTTACCATCCCCTAACCCCATTCCCTATCCATCCCCTAACAATCCCCCCTATCCATCCCTAACCATCCCCATCCCCTATCCATCCCCAATCCATCTCCTAACCATCCCCTATCCATCCCCTAACCATCCCTATCAATCCTTTAACCATCCCCATCCCCTAACCAGCCCCATCCCTTACCATCCCCTAACCCCATCCATCCTCTAACCCCATCTCCTATCCATCAACCATCCATCCCCTAACCCCATCCCATATCCATCCCCTAACCCCATCCCCTATCCATCCCCTAACCATCCCCTAACCATTCCCTATCTATCCCCTATCCATCCCCTAACCCCATTCCCTATCCATCCCCTATCCATTCCCTAACCATCCCCATCCCCTAACCATCCCTAACCCCATCCATCCTCTAACCCCATCTCCTATCCATCAACCATCCATCCCCTAACCCCATCCCATATCCATCCCCTAACCCCATCCCCTATCCATCCCCTAACCATCCCCTAACCATTCCCTATCTATCCCCTATCCATCCCTAACCCCATACCCTATCCATCCCCTAACCCCATCCCCTATCCATCCCTAACCCCATCCCCTATCCATCCCTAACCATCCCCTATCCATCCCCTAACCCCATCCCCATATCCATCCCCTATCCATCCCCTAACCCCATCCCCTATCCATCCCTAACCTTCCCTATCCATCCCCTATCGATTCCATATCCATCCCCTATCCATCCCCTATCCATCCTCTAACCATCCCCATCCCCTAACCAGCCCCATCCCCTTACCATCCCCTAACCCCATTTGTCCCCTAACAATCCCTATCCATCCCCTAACCATCCCCATCCCCTATCCATCCCTATCCATTCCCTAACCATCCCCTAACCCCATGCCCTATCCATCCTCTAACCCCATCTCCTATCCATCAACCATCCATCCCCTAACCCCATCCCATATCCATCCCCTAACCCCATCCCCTATCCATCCCCTAACCATCCCCTATCTATCCCCTATCCATCCCCTAACCCCATACCCTATCCATCCCCTATCCATCCCCTAACCCCATTCCCTATCCATCCCCTAACCCCATCATATATCCATCCCCTAACCATCCCCTATCTATCCCCTATCCATCCCCTAACCCCATCCCCTATCCATCCCCTAACCCCATCCCCTATCCATCCCCTAACCGTCCCCTATCCATCCCTATCAATTCCCTATCCATCCCCTAACCACCCCCTAACCACACATCCCCTATCCATCCCCTATCCATCCCCTAACCATCCCCTATACATGCTCTAACCCCATCCCCTATCCATCCCCTATCCATCCACTAACCATCCCCTATCCATCCTCTAACCATCCCCATCCCCTAACCAGCCCCATCCCCTTACCATCCCCTAACTCCATTCCCTATCCATCCCCTATCCATCCCCTAACCGTCCCCATCCCCTATCCATCCCCTATCCATTCCCTAACCATCCCCATCCCATAACCATCCCCTATCCCCATCCCCTATCCATCCTCTAACCCCATCTCCTATCCATCAACCATCCATCCCCTAACCCCATCCCATATCCATCCCCTAACCCCATCCCCTATCCATCCCCTAACCATCCCCTATCTATCCCCTATCCATCCCCTAACCCCATACCCTATCCATCCCCTAACCCCATCCCCTAACCCCATCCCCTATCCATCCCCTATCTATCCCCTATCCATCCCCTAACCCCATCCCCTATCCATCCCCTAACCATCCCCTACACATCCCCTATCCATCCCATATCCATCCCTAACCATCCCTATCCATCTCCTAACCCCATTCGCTATCCATCCCCAAAACATCCTCTATCCATCCCCTAACCATCCTCTATCCATTCCCTAACCATCCCCTAACCCCATCCCCTAACCATCCCCTAACCATCTCCTAACCATCTCCTAACCCAGTCCCTAACCATCCCCTATCCATCCCCTAACCATCCCCTATTCATCCCCTAACCAATCACTAACCACCCCTAACCATCCCTATCCATCCCCTATCCATCAACTAACCATCCCCTATCCATCCTCTAACCCCATCCCCTATCCATCCCCTAACCATCCCCTATCCATCCTCTAACCCCATCCCCTATCCATCCCCTAACCATCCCCATTCCCTAACCATCCCCTAACCCCATCCCCTATCCATCCTCTAACCCCATCCCTATCCAAACCCTAACCCTATCCCTAACCCATCACCTAACCATCCCCTATCCCATCCTCTAACCCCATCCCCTATCTATCCCTAACCTCTAACCCCATCACCTAACCGTCCCATATCCATCCTCTAACCCCGTCCACAAACCATCCCTATCCATCCCCTATCCATCCCCTAACCATTCCCTTTACATGCTCTAACCCCGTCCCCTATCCATCCACTAACCATCCCCTATCCATCCTCTAACCATCCCCATCCCCTAACCAGCCCCATCCCCTTACCATCCCCTAACCCCATTCCTATCCATTCCCCAACCGTCCCCATCCCCTATCCATCCCCTATCCATTCCCTAACCATCCCCATCCCCTAACCATCCCCTAACCCCATCCCCTATCCATCCTCTAACCCCATCTCCTATCCGTCAACCATCCATCCCCTAACCCCATCCCATATCCATCCCCTAACCCCATCCCCTATCCATCCCTAACCATCCCTATCTATCCCTATCCATCCCCTAACCCCATACCCTATCCATCCCCTATCCATCCCCTAACCCCATCCCCTATCCATCCCCTAACCCCATCCCCTATCCATCCCCTAACCATCCCCTATCTATCCCTATCCATCCCCTAACCCCATCCCTATCCATCCTCTAACCTCATCCCCTATCCATCCCCTAACCATCCCCTATCCATCCCTAACCATCCCCACCCCTAACCATCCCCTATCTATCCTCTAACCCCATCCCTATCTATCCTCTAACCCCATCCCTATCCATCCTCTAACCCCATCCACTATCCATCCCCTAACCATCCCCTATCCATTCCCTAACCATCCCCTAACCCCATCCCCTATCCATCCTCTAACCCCATCTCCTATCCATCAACCATCCATCCCCTAACCCCATCCCATATCCATCCCCTAACCCCATCCCCTATCCATCCCCTAACCATCCCTAACCATCCCCTATCTATCCCCTATCCATCCCCTAACCCCATACCCTATCCATCCCCTATCCATCCCTAACCCCATTCCCTATCTATCCCTAACCCCATCATCTATCCATCCCCTAACCATCCCCTATCTATCCCCTATCCATCCCCTAACCCCATCCCCTATCCATCCCCTAACCCCATCCCCTATCCATCCCCTAACCGTCCCTATCCATCCCCTATCAATTCCCTATCCATCCCCTAACCACCCCCTAACCACACATCCCCTATCCATCCCCTATCCATCCACTAACCATCCCCTATCCATCCTCTAACCATCCCCATCCCCTAACCAGCCCCATCCCCTTACCATCCCTAACTCCATTCCCTATCCATCCCCTATCCATCCCCTATCCATCCCCTATCCATTCCCTAACCATCCCCATCCCTAACCATCCCCTAACCCCATCCCTATCCATCCTCTAACCCCATCTCCTATCCATCAACCATCCATCCCCTAACCCCATCCCATATCCATCCCCTAACCCCATCCCATATCCATCCCTAACCATCCCCTATCTATCCCCTAACCCCATACCCTATCCATCCCCTAACCCCATCCCCTATCCATCCCCTATCTATCCCCTATCCATCCCCTAACCCCATCCCCTATCCATCCCCTAACCATCCCCTACACATCCCCTATCCATCCCATATCCATCCCCTAACCATCCCCTATCCATCTCCTAACCCCATTCGCTATCCATCCCCAAAACATCCCTATCCATCCCCTAACCATCCTCTATCCATTCCCTAACCATCCCTAACCCCATCCCTAACCATCCCCTAACCATCCCCTAACCCAGTCCCCTAACCATCCCCTATCCATCCCCTAACCATCCCCTATTCATCCCCTAACCAATCCCTAACCACCCCCTAACCATCCCTATCCATCCCCTATCCATCAACTAACCATCCCCTATCCATCCTCTAACCCCATCCCCTATCCATCCCCTAACCATCCCTATCCATCCTCTAACCCCATCCCCTATCCATCCCCTAACCATCCCCATTCCCTAACCATCCCCTAACCCCATCCCCTATCCATCCTCTAACCCCATCCCCTATCCAAACCCTAACCCTATCCCCTAACCCATCACCTAACCATCCCCTATCCCATCCTCTAACGCCATCCCCTATCTATCCCCTAACCTCTAACCCCATCACCTAACCGTCCCATATCCATCCTCTAAACCCATCCACAAACCATCCCCTATCCATCCCCTATCCATCCCCTAACCATTCCCTTTACATGCTCTAACCCCATCCCCTATCCATCCACTAACCATCCCCTATCCATCCTCTAACCATCCCCATCCCCTAACCAGCCCCATCCCCTTACCATCCCCTAACCCCATTCCCTATCCATTCCCCAACCGTCCCCATCCCCTATCCATCCCCTATCCATTCCCTAACCATCCCCATCCCCTAACCATCCCCTAACCCCATCCCCTATCCATCCTCTAACCCCATCTCCTATCCATCAACCATCCATCCCCTAACCCCATCCCCTATCCATCCCCTAACCATCCCCTATCTATCCCCTAGCCATCCCCTAACCCCATACCCTATCCATCCCCTATCCATCCCCTAACCCCATCCCCTATCCATCCCCTAACCCCATCCCTATCCATCCCTAACCATCCCCTATCTATCCCCTATCCATCCCCTAACCCCATCCCTATCCATCCTCTAACCTCATCCCCTATCCATCCCTAACCATCCCCTATCCATCCCTAACCATCCCCACCCCTAACCATCCCCTATCTATCCTCTAACCCCATCCCCTATCTATCCTCTAACCCCATCCCCTATCCATCCTCTAACCCCACCCACTATCCATCCCTAACCATCCCCTATCCATCCCCTAACCATCCCTTATCCATCCCCTATCCATCCTCTAACCTCATCCCTATCCATCCCCTAACCATCCCCTATCCATCCCCTAACCATCCCCATCCCCTAACCATCCCCTATCTATCCTCTAACCCCATCCACTATCCATCCCCTAACCATCCCCTATCCATCCCCTAACCATCCCCTATCCATCCCCTATACATCCCCTAACCATCCCCATCCCCTAACCCCATCCCCTATTCATCCCCTAACCATCCCCATCCCCTAACCATCCCTAACCCAGTCCCCTAACCATCCCCTATCCATCCCCTAACCATCCCCTATCCATCCTCTAACCCCATCCCCTAACCATCCCTAACCATCCCCTATCCATCCCTAACCATCCCCTATCCATCCTCTAACCTCATCCCCTATCCATCCCCTAACCATCCCCTAACCAGCCCCATCCCCTAACCCCATCCACTATCCATCCCCTAACCATCTCCTATCCATCCCCTAACCATCCCCTATCCATCCCCTAACCATCCCCATCCCATATCCATCCCCTATCCATTCCCTAACCATCCCCATCCCCTAACCATCCCCTAACCATCCCCATCCCCTAACCCTATCCATCCCCTAACCATCCCCATCCCCTAACCCAGTCCCCTAACCATCCCCTATCCATCCCCTAACCCCATCCCCTAACCATCCCCTATCCATCCCTTAACCATCCCCTAACCCCGTCCCCTAACCCCATCCCCTAACCATCCCCTAAACCAATCATAGACAATGAATATAGAGCATGCTTAGAGGGATGGAGTCATTAGAATGCATGTGGAAGCAGGGACCCTGTCTCGTGGTGACATGTACACAGCTGTTAGCACAGTAGTCTCCCTAGGCAGACTTGTTGCCTCCCACAATGTATCAATGTCGGGTTTAAGAGGCTATTAGGAGACTGGAACAGATAGATGTGGTAAGCAGAATGTAGAATCCTGGAATCTGGAATCCTGGAATCTGGAATCCTGGAATCTGGAATCCATGAATCTGAAATCTGTCACTGTTCTGAACCCCCTAACAAGACAGCGTGGAACTGGAACCGATGTATTACTGCTGTCTGGGAATGTGTTAAATGGTCAAATCTGTCAATTTCAATTATTGATATGAACCAATAATTCTTGAAGACCATCACTTATATATCACTTACAAATGTATCGTTAGCGTGGCATGACATTCACTTTAGCATAAGCCAAAATATATTATTTTCTTAAATTAAGGAACACTGTGACATTAAAATAGCCTTGCACAAAGGGATGTTTCCTAATCGGCTTGCATGCACATGATAAGATCGAGGCTGTGTGTAGCCTATGGATGTTATATTGAGGCATGAAGCTAATGGCTATGGTTGTTGTATATAGAGAATGTAGCTAAAGCCTATGGTTGTTGTATGGAGGCATGTGGCCAAAGCCTACGGTTGTTGTATATAGAGAATGTAGCTAAAGCCTATGGTTGTTGTATTGAGGCATGTGGCCAAAGCCTACGGTTGTTGTATTGAGGCATGTGGCCAAAGCCCTGAGCACCTCAGTATAATCACATTCGTCCATCTGTAGCCTGATCAAAGCATGAGAAACCCTACTCAAATAGTCCTTAGAAGTAATGCATGATTCTGATTAACAAATCACATTAAGATTGGGAAATATAATATGCATCTTAGCTCCTGTGCTTTAGGATATGTATAACTCATTTTCAGATAACCTTTATGTTATATGACTGATTTGTTTCGTTCCCCAGCAAGAAAACCACAAATTGTCTCTCAAACAGAAAGGGGAACTAACAAAACGTCACTGACAAGAACCAGAACTAAACAGGTGGGGTTTTAGGAGGGGTTCTGAAAGACACTCGCGGGGGTGTTCACTGTAAGTTGCCTAGCAACAACAACCAGGACATTAAAGACACCCACCAGGAGCCCCACTACATTTACCCAAGAATAGTTAAACAAAATAAAAACTCACACCAAGACAACAGGGAAGATCAGACCAACAAAAAAATGAACTAGGGAGAGCCAACTAAAGGTGTTAACTCTCTCTCAAGACAACTGGAGCACTGGGCCAGCACAGTTGAAACCCCTTCCCACTGACAAGATGACGAACCAGCACAGGTGTAACACATACTGACTAATGAGGCGACACCCTACCTACGTGCTAAAAGTCCGACCTGAAAACATAAATGGAAAAACTAGAACCAGTAACACATTCAAAAGGGCATCTGTAGATGCTGCCTATCCTAAAATCCAGACTCATAATTCAAACCTTCCCGTAAATCATTCATGTAATGGATTGAATATGTCAGCCATTGCTGGAATTCTTTATACAAATTGATAAATATAAATATTCATATTTATTTTAAAATATTTAAATTTTGATGACTCAGTTTTCACTTCCTTTTTTAGCATACTGTATTCAACTCTACAGATGCTGTTCTCAAATGATGCTGTCTCTGAGGTGTTACATACAGAAAACACTGTGGTATGGTTTCATTTATTTACAATCTATTGAATAAATATTGAACAATACGATAAATATACATTACAAATATGGCACATTTCTATGGTACAGGTCCACTGCCTAATAAGGTACAGTAGCTTGATCACGCCCCCAACCCTGCTTGGTTGTGACGCTAGCAAAGGCCCATGCATTGAAATGCATGGCTGTTGTGTGCTAGTTATTCTATTTGTTTCCATGGGGTTGGCCTGTCACCTGCCTACTGTAGTATAGAGCTGGCAGGGTCCCAGTATCATAAGTCATCTTCATCCTGCTGGAGAGATCTGGTGTCTGGTGTTTCGCTAAGTATCAGTACTTCCTGTAAAGGCATCACTTATCACTTATCCCCGTGAGTGAAAAAGAACAATAATAATCACATCCTGTTACTACAACAACCTCATCTTGACTACGCCAACCCACAGGTTGCTACAAGAGTAAAGGCTGTGTCCGAGTAATTACATTTGTTTCCAAGGGGTTGGCCTGTCACCTGTCTACTGGCAGTGTCCTAGTATCAGATCACCTTTATCCATTCTTGTCCTCTGTAGCTCAGTTGGTAGAGCATGGCGTTTGCAATGGCTAAATAGTTGGTTTGATTCCCGGGACCATCCACCCATACATTAAAAGGTATGCATGCATGGCTATAATTCGCATATGTTTTTTTGTAACAACCTGGTTCTTAGATCTTAGACAAGCAAAGGATTCCTCACGTTGGAGTAACACAAATATGTATTAAATATCTAACAAAGTGTTAAAACTACAAAGGAAGACTAACCTGTGAAGTGTGAAATTAGGTATGTGAGGGGTGTAATGGTGATGCATGTGTAGGGGCTTCCTTTCTTCTTGACCATAGCCACTGCCCTAGCCTGAAAAGCGAGGGGGTTCATACGCATACAGTCCACAAAGTTTCCAAACGGCCAAAACATTCCATGAGATCCAGGGATATGGTGCAACAAAAAGGTTCATTCTTCTCATATCTAACAAAAAAAAAAGGTAGATTACTTGACGTCGAAAATACATAATATGACTTGCTTGTATATCTGTCTGGTTAAAAGACTATACCGCTCCCGCGTCTAGCTAGGACTCCTCCCCCCGAAGGCCCCAACTTCCTGCCTTTATCCTAACACACTTACCACAGTACAATGAATGGGCAAGAGGAGGGGAGGGGGGAATATATCTCAATCAGGTCAATATACATCATAAACCTAATATTTCATCAAAAACATTCATATTTAATATATTTACACAAACATACATGGAGCTCTGTATGTTCTGTCTTTTATACAAATATGTTAAAATCGTCTCTAACAGTATGGATGAAGGTAAAATGTCTGTAGGTTTTGAAGGGTGATCAAAATACAAAATCAACCAGATCATAAAACAAAATGGTGCTGAGAGAGAGAAAGAGACACACACACACACACACACACACACACACACACACACACACACACACACACACACACACACACACACACACACACACACACACACACACACACACACACACACACACACACAGAGATACACACACACACAGAGATACACACAGGACTGGGCACCAGGAACGTTTATCTCCTAGTTTATCCCAAACCCAGTTGCAACTTTTCACCTTAATGGCCCAATCGGCTCCACCTGTCCCCATTCTGCAAATAAAGCACAAACACAGAGAAGGAGGCAAGGAGAGCGAGGGGGGCGTAACATTATTATCATTATCCTCCTCCTTCTGGAGAGAGCTGGAACTGAGTTCTGCTGCTGAGGAGAACTGTATGTGTTAAATAATACATAAGCTCCTTCAAAGTCATTATCATAGAACATCTACCGCATTATAGACCAGTAGATAGCATCATTATTATAGACCAGTAGATAGCATCATTATCATCGAACATCTACTGTATTATAGACCAGTAGATAGCATCATTATTATAGACCAGTAGATAGCATCATTATCATAGAACATCTACCGCATTATAGACCAGTAGATAGCATCATTATTATAGACCAGTAGATAGCATCATTATCATCAAACATCTACTGCATTATAGACCAGTAGATAGCATCATTATTATAGACCAGTAGATAGCATCATTATCATAGAACATCTACCGCATTATAGACCAGTAGATAGCATCATTATTATAGACCAGTAGATAGCATCATTATCATCGAACATCTACTGCATTATAGACCAGTAGATAGCATCGTTATTATAGAACATCTACTGCATTATAGACCAGTAGATAACATCATTATTATAGACCAGTAGATAGCATCATTATCATAGGACATGTACTGCATTATAGACCAGTAGATAGCATCATTATTATAGACCAGTATATAGCATCATTATCATAGAACATCTACTGCATTATAGACCAGTAGATAACATCATTATTATAGACCAGTAGATAACATCATTATCATAGGACATCTACTGCATTATAGACCAGTATATAGTATCACTATCATAGAACATCAACTGCATTATAGACCAGTAGATAACATCATTATTATAGACCAGTAGATAGCATCATTTTCATAGGACATCTACTGCATTATAGACCAGTAGATAGCATCATTATTATAGACCAGTAGATAGCATTATTATTATAGACCAGTAGATAGCATCATTATCATAGAACATCTACCGCATTATAGACCAGTAGATAGCATCATTATTATAGACCAGTAGATAGCATCATTATCATCGAACATCTACTGCATTATAGACCAGTAGATAGCATCGTTATTATAGAACATCTACTGCATTATAGACCAGTAGATAACATCATTATTATAGACCAGTAGATAGCATCATTATCATAGGACATGTACTGCATTATAGACCAGTAGATAGCATCATTATTATAGACCAGTATATAGCATCATTATCATAGAACATCTATAGACCTGATAACATCATTATAGACCAGTAGATAACATCATTATTATAGACCAGTAGATAACATCATTATCATATAGACCAGGACATCTACTGCATTATAGACCAGTATATAGTATCACTATCATAGAACATCAACTGCATTATAGACCAGTAGATAACATCATTATTATAGACCAGTAGATAGCATCATTTTCATAGGACATCTACTGCATTATAGACCAGTAGATAGCATCATTATTATAGACCAGTAGATAGCATCATTTTCATAGGACATCTACTGCATTATAGACCAGTAGATAACATCATTATTATAGACCAGTAGATAGCATCATTTTCATAGGACATCTACTGCATTATAGACCAGTAGATAGCATCATTATTATAGACCAGTAGATAGCATCATTATTATAGACCAGTAGATAGCATCATTATCATAGAACATCTACTGCATTATAGACCAGTAGATAACATCATTATTATAGACCAGTAGATAACATCATTATCATAGGACATCTACTGCATTATAGACCAGTATATAGTATCACTATCATAGAACATCAACTGCATTATAGACCAGTAGATAACATCATTATTATAGACCAGTAGATAGCATCATTTTCATAGAACATCTACTGCATTATAGACCAGTAGATAGCATCATTATCACAGGACATCTACTGCATTATAGACCAGTAGATAGCATCATTATTATAGACCAGTAGATAGCATCATTATCACAGGACATCTACTGCATTATAGACCAGTAGATAGCATCATTATCATAGAACACCTACTGCATTATAGACCAGTAGATAACATCATTATTATAGACCAGTAGATAGCATCATTATCATAGGACATCTACTGCATTATAGACCAGTAGATAGCATCATTATCATAGAACATCTACTGCATTATAGACCAGTAGATAACATCATTATTATAGACCAGTAGATAGCATTATTATCATAGGCATTATTATCATAGGACATCTACTGCATTATAGACCAGTAGATAGCATCATTATTATAGACCAGTAGATAGCATCATTATTATAGACCAGTAGATAGCATCATTATCACAGGACATCTACTGCATTATAGACCAGTAGATAGCATCATTATCATAGAACATCTACTGCATTATAGACCTGAAGATAGCATCATTATTATAGACCAGTAGATAGCATCATTATTATAGACCAGTAGATAGCATCATTATCATAGGACATCTACTGCATTATAGACCAGTAGATAGCATCATTATTATAGACCAGTAGATAGCATCATTATCATAGAACATCTACTGCATTATAGACCAGTAGATAGCATCATTATCATAGAACATCTACTGCATTATAGACCAGTAGATAGCATCATTATTATAGACCAGTAGATAGCATCATTATTATAGACCAGTAGATAGCATCATTATCACAGGACATCTACTGCATTATAGACCAGTAGATAGCATCATTATCATAGAACATCTACTGCATTATAGACCAGTAGATAGCATCACTATCATAGAACATCAACTGCATTATAGACCAGTAGATAGCATCGTTATTATCGAACATCTACTGCATTATAGACCAGTAGATACATCATTATCATGGAACATCTACTGCATTATAGACCAGTAGATAGCATCAGTATCATAGAACATCCACGGCATTATAGACCAGTAGATAGCATCATTATCACAGGACATCTTCTGCATTATAGACCAGTAGATAGCATCATTATTATAGACCAGTAGATAGCATCATTATTATAGACCAGTAGATAGCATCATTATCATAGAACATCTACTGCATTATAGACCAGTAGATAGCATCATTATTATCGAACATCTACTGCATTATAGACCAGTAGATACATCATTATCATGGAACATCTACTGCATTATAGACCAGTAGATAGCATCAGTATCATAGAACATCCACGGCATTATAGACCAGTAGATAGCATCATTATCACAGGACATCTTCTGCATTATAGACCAGTAGATAGCATCATTATTATAGACCAGTAGATAGCATCATTATTATAGACCAGTAGATAGCATCATTATCATAGAACATCTACTGCATTATAGACCAGTAGATAGCATCATTATTATCGAACATCTACTGCATTATAGACCAGTAGATACATCATTATCATGGAACATCTACTGCATTATAGACCAGTAGATAGCATCAGTATCATAGAACATCCACGGCATTATAGACCAGTAGATAGCATCATTATCACAGGACATCTTCTGCATTATAGACCAGTAGATAGCATCATTATTATAGACCAGTAGATAGCATCATTATTATAGACCAGTAGATAGCATCATTATCACAGGACATCTACTGCATTATAGACCAGTAGATAGCATCATTATCATAGAACATCTACTGCATTATAGACCTGAAGATAGCATCATTATTATAGACCAGTAGATAGCATCATTATTATAGACCAGTAGATAGCATCATTATCATAGAACATCTACTGCATTATAGACCAGTAGATAGCATCATTATTATCGAACATCTACTGCATTATAGACCAGTAGATACATCATTATCATGGAACATCTACTGCATTATAGACCAGTAGATAGCATCAGTATCATAGAACATCCACGGCATTATAGACCAGTAGATAGCATCATTATCACAGGACATCTTCTGCATTATAGACCAGTAGATAGCATCATTATTATAGACCAGTAGATAGCATCATTATTATAGACCAGTAGATAGCATCATTATCACAGGACATCTACTGCATTATAGACCAGTAGATAGCATCATTATCATAGAACATCTACTGCATTATAGACCTGAAGATAGCATCATTATTATAGACCAGTAGATAGCATCATTATTATAGACCAGTAGATAGCATCATTATCATAGAACATCTACTGCATTATAGACCAGTAGATAGCATCATTATTATAGACCAGTAGATAGCATCATTATAATAGAACATCTACTGCATTATAGACCAGTAGATAACATCATTATTATAGACCAGTAGATAGCATCATTATCATAGAACATCTACTGCATTATAGACCAGTAGATAGCATCATTATCATAGAACATCTACTGCATTATAGACCAGTAGATAGCATCATTATTATAGACCAGTAGATAGCATCATTATTATAGACCAGTAGATAGCATCAGTATCATAGAACATCCACGGCATTATAGACCAGTAGATAGCATCATTATCACAGGACATCTTCTGCATTATAGACCAGTAGATAGCATCATTATTATAGACCAGTAGATAGCATCATTATTATAGACCAGTAGATAGCATCATTATCATAGAACATCTACTGCATTATAGACCAGTAGATAGCATCATTATTATCGAACATCTACTGCATTATAGACCAGTAGATACATCATTATCATGGAACATCTACTGCATTATAGACCAGTAGATAGCATCAGTATCATAGAACATCCACGGCATTATAGACCAGTAGATAGCATCATTATCACAGGACATCTTCTGCATTATAGACCAGTAGATAGCATCATTATTATAGACCAGTAGATAGCATCATTATCACAGGACATCTACTGCATTATAGACCAGTAGATAGCATCATTATCATAGAACATCTACTGCATTATAGACCTGAAGATAGCATCATTATTATAGACCAGTAGATAGCATCATTATTATAGACCAGTAGATAGCATCATTATCATAGAACATCTACTGCATTATAGACCAGTAGATAGCATCATTATTATCGAACATCTACTGCATTATAGACCAGTAGATACATCATTATCATGGAACATCTACTGCATTATAGACCAGTAGATAGCATCAGTATCATAGAACATCCACGGCATTATAGACCAGTAGATAGCATCATTATCACAGGACATCTTCTGCATTATAGACCAGTAGATAGCATCATTATTATAGACCAGTAGATAGCATCATTATTATAGACCAGTAGATAGCATCATTATCACAGGACATCTACTGCATTATAGACCAGTAGATAGCATCATTATCATAGAACATCTACTGCATTATAGACCTGAAGATAGCATCATTATTATAGACCAGTAGATAGCATCATTATTATAGACCAGTAGATAGCATCATTATCATAGAACATCTACTGCATTATAGACCAGTAGATAGCATCATTATTATAGACCAGTAGATAGCATCATTATCATAGAACATCTACTGCATTATAGACCAGTAGATAACATCATTATTATAGACCAGTAGATAGCATCATTATCATAGAACATCTACTGCATTATAGACCAGTAGATAGCATCATTATCATAGAACATCTACTGCATTATAGACCAGTAGATAGCATCATTATTATAGACCAGTAGATAGCATCATTATTATAGACCAGTAGATAGCATCATTATCATAGAACATCTACTGCATTATAGACCAGTAGATAGCATCATTATTATAGACCAGTAGATAGCACCATTATCATAGGACATCTACTGCATTATAGACCAGTAGATAGCATCATTATTATAGACCAGTAGATAGCATCATTATCATATAACATCTACTGCATTATAGACCAGTAGATAGCATCATTATCATAGAACATCTACTGCATTATAGACCAGTAGATAGCATCATTATTATAGACCAGTAGATAGCATCATTATCATAGAACATCTACTGCATTATAGACCAGTAGATAACATCATTATTATAGACCAGTAGATAGCATCATTATCATAGAACATCTACTGCATTATAGACCAGTAGATAGCATCATTATCATAGAACATCTACTGCATTATAGACCAGTAGATAGCATCATTATTATAGACCAGTAGATAGCATCATTATTATAGACCAGTAGATAGCATCATTATCATAGAACATCTACTGCATTATAGACCAGTAGATAGCATCATTATTATAGACCAGTAGATAGCACCATTATCATAGGACATCTACTGCATTATAGACCAGTAGATAGCATCATTATTATAGACCAGTAGATAGCATCATTATCATATAACATCTACTGCATTATAGACCAGTAGATAGCATCATTATCATAGAACATCTACTGCATTACAGACCAGTAGATAGCATCATTATCATAGAACATCTACTGTATTATAGACCAGTAGATATCATCATTATTATAGACCAGTAGATAGCATCATTATCATAGGACATCTACTGCATTATAGACCAGTATATAGTATCACTATCATAGAACATCAACTGCATTATAGACCAGTAGATAACATCATTATTATAGACCAGTAGATAGCATCATTTTCATAGGACATCTACTGCATTATAGACCAGTAGATAGCATCATTATTATAGACCAGTAGATAGCATTATTATTATAGACCAGTAGATAGCATCATTATCATAGAACATCTACCGCATTATAGACCAGTAGATAGCATCATTATTATAGACCAGTAGATAGCATCATTATCATCGAACATCTACTGCATTATAGACCAGTAGATAGCATCGTTATTATAGAACATCTACTGCATTATAGACCAGTAGATAACATCATTATTATAGACCAGTAGATAGCATCATTATCATAGGACATGTACTGCATTATAGACCAGTAGATAGCATCATTATTATAGACCAGTATATAGCATCATTATCATAGAACATCTACTGCATTATAGACCAGTAGATAACATCATTATTATAGACCAGTAGATAACATCATTATCATAGGACATCTACTGCATTATAGACCAGTATATAGTATCACTATCATAGAACATCAACTGCATTATAGACCAGTAGATAACATCATTATTATAGACCAGTAGATAGCATCATTTTCATAGGACATCTACTGCATTATAGACCAGTAGATAGCATCATTATTATAGACCAGTAGATAGCATCATTTTCATAGGACATCTACTGCATTATAGACCAGTAGATAACATCATTATTATAGACCAGTAGATAGCATCATTTTCATAGGACATCTACTGCATTATAGACCAGTAGATAGCATCATTATTATAGACCAGTAGATAACATCATTATTATAGACCAGTAGATAACATCATTATCATAGGACATCTACTGCATTATAGACCAGTATATAGTATCACTATCATAGAACATCAACTGCATTATAGACCAGTAGATAGCATCATTATTATAGACCAGTAGATAGCATCATTATTATAGACCAGTAGATAGCATCATTATCATCGAACATCTACTGCATTATAGACCAGTAGATAGCATCGTTATTATAGAACATCTACTGCATTATAGACCAGTAGATAACATCATTATTATAGACCAGTAGATAGCATCATTATCATAGGACATGTACTGCATTATAGACCAGTAGATAGCATCATTATTATAGACCAGTATATAGCATCATTATCATAGAACATCTACTGCATTATAGACCAGTAGATAACATCATTATTATAGACCAGTAGATAACATCATTATCATAGGACATCTACTGCATTATAGACCAGTATATAGTATCACTATCATAGAACATCAACTGCATTATAGACCAGTAGATAACATCATTATTATAGACCAGTAGATAGCATCATTTTCATAGGACATCTACTGCATTATAGACCAGTAGATAGCATCATTATTATAGACCAGTAGATAGCATCATTTTCATAGGACATCTACTGCATTATAGACCAGTAGATAACATCATTATTATAGACCAGTAGATAGCATCATTTTCATAGGACATCTACTGCATTATAGACCAGTAGATAGCATCATTATTATAGACCAGTAGATAACATCATTATTATAGACCAGTAGATAACATCATTATCATAGGACATCTACTGCATTATAGACCAGTATATAGTATCACTATCATAGAACATCAACTGCATTATAGACCAGTAGATAGCATCATTATTATAGACCAGTAGATAACATCATTATTATAGACCAGTAGATAGCATCATTTTCATAGGACATCTACTGCATTATAGACCAGTAGATAGCATCATTATTATAGACCAGTAGATAGCATCATTATTATAGACCAGTAGATAGCATCATTATCATAGAACATCTACTGCATTATAGACCAGTAGATAACATCATTATTATAGACCAGTAGATAACATCATTATCATAGGACATCTACTGCATTATAGACCAGTATATAGTATCACTATCATAGAACATCAACTGCATTATAGACCAGTAGATAACATCATTATTATAGACCAGTAGATAGCATCATTTTCATAGAACATCTACTGCATTATAGACCAGTAGATAGCATCATTATCACAGGACATCTACTGCATTATAGACCAGTAGATAGCATCATTATTATAGACCAGTAGATAGCATCATTATCACAGGACATCTACTGCATTATAGACCAGTAGATAGCATCATTATCATAGAACACCTACTTCATTATAGACCAGTAGATAACATCATTATTATAGACCAGTAGATAGCATCATTATCATAGGACATCTACTGCATTATAGACCAGTAGATAGCATCATTATCATAGAACATCTACTGCATTATAGACCAGTAGATAACATCATTATTATAGACCAGTAGATAGCATTATTATCATAGGACATCTACTGCATTATAGACCAGTAGATAGCATCATTATTATAGACCAGTAGATAGCATCATTATTATAGACCAGTAGATAGCATCATTATCACAGGACATCTACTGCATTATAGACCAGTAGATAGCATCATTATCATAGAACATCTACTGCATTATAGACCTGAAGATAGCATCATTATTATAGACCAGTAGATAGCATCATTATTATAGACCAGTAGATAGCATCATTATCATAGGACATCTACTGCATTATAGACCAGTAGATAGCATCATTATTATAGACCAGTAGATAGCATCATTATCATAGAACATCTACTGCATTATAGACCAGTAGATAGCATCATTATCATAGAACATCTACTGCATTATAGACCAGTAGATAGCATCATTATTATAGACCAGTAGATAGCATCATTATTATAGACCAGTAGATAGCATCATTATCACAGGACATCTACTGCATTATAGACCAGTAGATAGCATCATTATCATAGAACATCTACTGCATTATAGACCAGTAGATAGCATCACTATCATAGAACATCAACTGCATTATAGACCAGTAGATAGCATCGTTATTATCGAACATCTACTGCATTATAGACCAGTAGATACATCATTATCATGGAACATCTACTGCATTATAGACCAGTAGATAGCATCAGTATCATAGAACATCCACGGCATTATAGACCAGTAGATAGCATCATTATCACAGGACATCTTCTGCATTATAGACCAGTAGATAGCATCATTATTATAGACCAGTAGATAGCATCATTATTATAGACCAGTAGATAGCATCATTATCATAGAACATCTACTGCATTATAGACCAGTAGATAGCATCATTATTATCGAACATCTACTGCATTATAGACCAGTAGATACATCATTATCATGGAACATCTACTGCATTATAGACCAGTAGATAGCATCAGTATCATAGAACATCCACGGCATTATAGACCAGTAGATAGCATCATTATCACAGGACATCTTCTGCATTATAGACCAGTAGATAGCATCATTATTATAGACCAGTAGATAGCATCATTATTATAGACCAGTAGATAGCATCATTATCACAGGACATCTACTGCATTATAGACCAGTAGATAGCATCATTATCATAGAACATCTACTGCATTATAGACCTGAAGATAGCATCATTATTATAGACCAGTAGATAGCATCATTATTATAGACCAGTAGATAGCATCATTATCATAGAACATCTACTGCATTATAGACCAGTAGATAGCATCATTATTATCGAACATCTACTGCATTATAGACCAGTAGATACATCATTATCATGGAACATCTACTGCATTATAGACCAGTAGATAGCATCAGTATCATAGAACATCCACGGCATTATAGACCAGTAGATAGCATCATTATCACAGGACATCTTCTGCATTATAGACCAGTAGATAGCATCATTATTATAGACCAGTAGATAGCATCATTATTATAGACCAGTAGATAGCATCATTATCACAGGACATCTACTGCATTATAGACCAGTAGATAGCATCATTATCATAGAACATCTACTGCATTATAGACCTGAAGATAGCATCATTATTATAGACCAGTAGATAGCATCATTATTATAGACCAGTAGATAGCATCATTATCATAGAACATCTACTGCATTATAGACCAGTAGATAGCATCATTATTATAGACCAGTAGATAGCATCATTATCATAGAACATCTACTGCATTATAGACCAGTAGATAACATCATTATTATAGACCAGTAGATAGCATCATTATCATAGAACATCTACTGCATTATAGACCAGTAGATAGCATCATTATCATAGAACATCTACTCATTATAGACCAGTAGATAGCATCATTATTATAGACCAGTAGATAGCATCATTATTATAGACCAGTAGATAGCATCATTATCATAGAACATCTACTGCATTATAGACCAGTAGATAGCATCATTATTATAGACCAGTAGATAGCACCATTATCATAGGACATCTACTGCATTATAGACCAGTAGATAGCATCATTATTATAGACCAGTAGATAGCATCATTATCATATAACATCTACTGCATTATAGACCAGTAGATAGCATCATTATCATAGAACATCTACTGCATTATAGACCAGTAGATAGCATCATTATTATAGACCAGTAGATAGCATCATTATCATAGAACATCTACTGCATTATAGACCAGTAGATAACATCATTATTATAGACCAGTAGATAGCATCATTATCATAGAACATCTACTGCATTATAGACCAGTAGATAGCATCATTATCATAGAACATCTACTGCATTATAGACCAGTAGATAGCATCATTATTATAGACCAGTAGATAGCATCATTATTATAGACCAGTAGATAGCATCATTATCATAGAACATCTACTGCATTATAGACCAGTAGATAGCATCATTATTATAGACCAGTAGATAGCACCATTATCATAGGACATCTACTGCATTATAGACCAGTAGATAGCATCATTATTATAGACCAGTAGATAGCATCATTATCATATAACATCTACTGCATTATAGACCAGTAGATAGCATCATTATCATATAACATCTACTGCATTACAGACCAGTAGATAGCATCATTATCATAGAACATCTACTGTATTATAGACCAGTAGATATCATCATTATTATAGACCAGTAGATAGCATCATTATCATAGGACATCTACTGCATTATAGACCAGTAGATAGCATCATTATCATAGAACATCTACTGCATTATAGACCAGTAGATAACATCATTATTATAGACCAGTAGATAGCATTATTATCATAGGACATCTACTGCATTATAGACCAGTAGATAGCATCATTATCATAGGACATCTACTGCATTATAGACCAGTAGATAGCATCGTTATTATCGAACATCTACTGCATTATAGACCAGTAGATACATCATTATCATGGAACATCTACTGCATTATAGACCAGTAGATAGCATCAGTATCATAGAACATCCACGGCATTATAGACCAGTAGATAGCATCATTATCACAGGACATCTACTGCATTATAGACCAGTAGATAGCATCATTATTATAGACCAGTAGATAGCATCATTATTATAGACCAGTAGATAGCATCATTATCACAGGACATCTACTGCATTATAGACCAGTAGATAGCATCATTATTATAGACCAGTAGATAGCATCATTATCATATAACATCTACTGCATTATAGACCAGTAGATAGCATCATTATCATAGAACATCTACTGCATTATAGACCAGTAGATAGCATCATTATTATAGACCAGTAGATAGCATCATTATCATATAACATCTACTGCATTATAGACCAGTAGATAGCATCATTATCATAGAACATCTACTGCATTATAGACCTGAAGATAGCATCATTATTATAGACCAGTAGATAGCATCATTATTATAGACCAGTAGATAGCATCATTATCATAGGACATCTACTGCATTATAGACCAGTAGATAGCATCATTATTATAGACCAGTAGATAGCATCATTATCATAGAACATCTACTGCATTATAGACCAGTAGATAGCATCATTATCATAGAACATCTACTGCATTATAGACCAGTAGATAGCATCATTATTATAGACCAGTAGATAGCATCATTATTATAGACCAGTAGATAGCATCATTATCACAGGACATCTACTGCATTATAGACCAGTAGATAGCATCATTATCATAAAACATCTACTGCATTATAGACCAGTAGATAGCATCACTATCATAGAACATCAACTGCATTATAGACCAGTAGATAGCATCGTTATTATCGAACATCTACTGCATTATAGACCAGTAGATACATCATTATCATGGAACATCTACTGCATTATAGACCAGTAGATAGCATCAGTATCATAGAACATCCACGGCATTATAGACCAGTAGATAGCATCATTATCACAGGACATCTTCTGCATTATAGACCAGTAGATAGCATCATTATTATAGACCAGTAGATAGCATCATTATTATAGACCAGTAGATAGCATCATTATCATAGAACATCTACTGCATTATAGACCAGTAGATAGCATCGTTATTATCGAACATCTACTGCATTATAGACCAGTAGATACATCATTATCATGGAACATCTACTGCATTATAGACCAGTAGATAGCATCAGTATCATAGAACATCCACGGCATTATAGACCAGTAGATAGCATCATTATCACAGGACATCCTCTGCATTATTGACCAGTAGATAGCATCATTATTATAGACCAGTAGATAGCATTATTATTATAGACCAGTAGATAGCATCATTATCACAGGACATCTACTGCATTATAGACCAGTAGATAGCATCATTATCATAGAACATCTACTGCATTATAGACCTGAAGATAGCATCATTATTATAGACCAGTAGATAGCATCATTATTATAGACCAGTAGATAGCATCATTATCATAGAACATCTACTGCATTATAGACCAGTAGATAGCATCATTATCATAGAACATCTACTGCATTATAGACCAGTAGATAGCATCATTATTATAGACCAGTAGATAGCATCATTATCATAGAACATCTACTGCATTATAGACCAGTAGATAACATCATTATTATAGACCAGTAGATAGCATCATTATCATAGAACATCTACTGCATTATAGACCAGTAGATAGCATCATTATCATAGAACATCTACTGCATTATAGACCAGTAGATAGCATCATTATTATAGACCAGTAGATAGCATCATTATTATAGACCAGTAGATAGCATCATTATCATAGAACATCTACTGCATTATAGACCAGTAGATAGCATCATTATTATAGACCAGTAGATAGCACCATTATCATAGGACATCTACTGCATTATAGACCAGTAGATAGCATCATTATTATAGACCAGTAGATAGCATCATTATCATATAACATCTACTGCATTATAGACCAGTAGATAGCATCATTATCATAGAACATCTACTGCATTACAGACCAGTAGATAGCATCATTATCATAGAACATCTACTGTATTATAGACCAGTAGATATCATCATTATTATAGACCAGTAGATAGCATCATTATCATAGGACATCTACTGCATTATAGACCAGTAGATATCATCATTATCATAGAACATCTACTGCATTATAGACCAGTAGATAACATCATTATTATAGACCAGTAGATAGCATTATTATCATAGGACATCTACTGCATTATAGACCAGTAGATAGCATCATTATCATAGGACATCTACTGCATTATAGACCAGTAGATAGCATCGTTATTATCGAACATCTACTGCATTATAGACCAGTAGATACATCATTATCATGGAACATCTACTGCATTATAGACCAGTAGATAGCATCAGTATCATAGAACATCCACGGCATTATAGACCAGTAGATAGCATCATTATCACAGGACATCTACTGCATTATAGACCAGTAGATAGCATCATTATTATAGACCAGTAGATAGCATCATTATTATAGACCAGTAGATAGCATCATTATCACAGGACATCTACTGCATTATAGACCAGTAGATAGCATCATTATTATAGACCAGTAGATAGCATCATTATCATATAACATCTACTGCATTATAGACCAGTAGATAGCATCATTATCATAGAACATCTACTGCATTATAGACCAGTAGATAGCATCATTATTATAGACCAGTAGATAGCATCATTATCATATAACATCTACTGCATTATAGACCAGTAGATAGCATCATTATCATAGAACATCTACTGCATTATAGACCTGAAGATAGCATCATTATTATAGACCAGTAGATAGCATCATTATTATAGACCAGTAGATAGCATCATTATCATAGGACATCTACTGCATTATAGACCAGTAGATAGCATCATTATTATAGACCAGTAGATAGCATCATTATCATAGAACATCTACTGCATTATAGACCAGTAGATAGCATCATTATCATAGAACATCTACTGCATTATAGACCAGTAGATAGCATCATTATTATAGACCAGTAGATAGCATCATTATTATAGACCAGTAGATAGCATCATTATCACAGGACATCTACTGCATTATAGACCAGTAGATAGCATCATTATCATAGAACATCTACTGCATTATAGACCAGTAGATAGCATCACTATCATAGAACATCAACTGCATTATAGACCAGTAGATAGCATCGTTATTATCGAACATCTACTGCATTATAGACCAGTAGATACATCATTATCATGGAACATCTACTGCATTATAGACCAGTAGATAGCATCAGTATCATAGAACATCCACGGCATTATAGACCAGTAGATAGCATCATTATCACAGGACATCTTCTGCATTATAGACCAGTAGATAGCATCATTATTATAGACCAGTAGATAGCATCATTATTATAGACCAGTAGATAGCATCATTATCATAGAACATCTACTGCATTATAGACCAGTAGATAGCATCGTTATTATCGAACATCTACTGCATTATAGACCAGTAGATACATCATTATCATGGAACATCTACTGCATTATAGACCAGTAGATAGCATCAGTATCATAGAACATCCACGGCATTATAGACCAGTAGATAGCATCATTATCACAGGACATCCTCTGCATTATTGACCAGTAGATAGCATCATTATTATAGACCAGTAGATAGCATCATTATTATAGACCAGTAGATAGCATCATTATTATAGACCAGTAGATAGCATCATTATCACAGGACATCTACTGCATTATAGACCAGTAGATAGCATCATTATCATAGAACATCTACTGCATTATAGACCTGAAGATAGCATCATTATTATAGACCAGTAGATAGCATCATTATTATAGACCAGTAGATAGCATCATTATCATAGAACATCTACTGCATTATAGACCAGTAGATAGCATCATTATCATAGAACATCTACTGCATTATAGACCAGTAGATAGCATCATTATTATAGACCAGTAGATAGCATCATTATCATAGAACATCTACTGCATTATAGACCAGTAGATAACATCATTATTATAGACCAGTAGATAGCATCATTATCATAGAACATCTACTGCATTATAGACCAGTAGATAGCATCATTATCATAGAACATCTACTGCATTATAGACCAGTAGATAGCATCATTATTATAGACCAGTAGATAGCATCATTATTATAGACCAGTAGATAGCATCATTATCATAGAACATCTACTGCATTATAGACCAGTAGATAGCATCATTATTATAGACCAGTAGATAGCACCATTATCATAGGACATCTACTGCATTATAGACCAGTAGATAGCATCATTATTATAGACCAGTAGATAGCATCATTATCATATAACATCTACTGCATTATAGACCAGTAGATAGCATCATTATCATAGAACATCTACTGCATTGTAGACCAGTAGATAGCATCATTATTATAGACCAGTAGATAGCATCATTATCATAGAACATCTACTGCATTATAGACCAGTAGATAACATCATTATTATAGACCAGTAGATAGCATTATTATCATAGGACATCTACTGCATTATAGACCAGTAGATAGCATCATTATCATAGGACATCTACTGCATTATAGACCAGTAGATAGCATCGTTATTATCGAACATCTACTGCATTATAGACCAGTAGATACATCATTATCATGGAACATCTACTGCATTATAGACCAGTAGATAGCATCAGTATCATAGAACATCCACGGCATTATAGACCAGTAGATAGCATCATTATCACAGGACATCTACTGCATTATAGACCAGTAGATAGCATCATTATTATAGACCAGTAGATAGCATCATTATTATAGACCAGTAGATAGCATCATTATCACAGGACATCTACTGCATTATAGACCAGTAGATAGCATCATTATTATAGACCAGTAGATAGCATCATTATCATATAACATCTACTGCATTATAGACCAGTAGATAGCATCATTATCATAGAACATCTACTGCATTATAGACCAGTAGATAGCATCATTATTATAGACCAGTAGATAGCATCATTATCATATAACATCTACTGCATTATAGACCAGTAGATAGCATCATTATCATAGAACATCTACTGCATTATAGACCTGAAGATAGCATCATTATTATAGACCAGTAGATAGCATCATTATTATAGACCAGTAGATAGCATCATTATCATAGGACATCTACTGCATTATAGACCAGTAGATAGCATCATTATTATAGACCAGTAGATAGCATCATTATCATAGAACATCTACTGCATTATAGACCAGTAGATAGCATCATTATCATAGAACATCTACTGCATTATAGACCAGTAGATAGCATCATTATTATAGACCAGTAGATAGCATCATTATTATAGACCAGTAGATAGCATCATTATCACAGGACATCTACTGCATTATAGACCAGTAGATAGCATCATTATCATAGAACATCTACTGCATTATAGACCAGTAGATAGCATCACTATCATAGAACATCAACTGCATTATAGACCAGTAGATAGCATCGTTATTATCGAACATCTACTGCATTATAGACCAGTAGATACATCATTATCATGGAACATCTACTGCATTATAGACCAGTAGATAGCATCAGTATCATAGAACATCCACGGCATTATAGACCAGTAGATAGCATCATTATCACAGGACATCTTCTGCATTATAGACCAGTAGATAGCATCATTATTATAGACCAGTAGATAGCATCATTATTATAGACCAGTAGATAGCATCATTATCATAGAACATCTACTGCATTATAGACCAGTAGATAGCATCGTTATTATCGAACATCTACTGCATTATAGACCAGTAGATACATCATTATCATGGAACATCTACTGCATTATAGACCAGTAGATAGCATCAGTATCATAGAACATCCACGGCATTATAGACCAGTAGATAGCATCATTATCACAGGACATCCTCTGCATTATTGACCAGTAGATAGCATCATTATTATAGACCAGTAGATAGCATCATTATTATAGACCAGTAGATAGCATCATTATCACAGGACATCTACTGCATTATAGACCAGTAGATAGCATCATTATCATAGAACATCTACTGCATTATAGACCTGAAGATAGCATCATTATTATAGACCAGTAGATAGCATCATTATTATAGACCAGTAGATAGCATCATTATCATAGAACATCTACTGCATTATAGACCAGTAGATAGCATCATTATCATAGAACATCTACTGCATTATAGACCAGTAGATAGCATCATTATTATAGACCAGTAGATAGCATCATTATCATAGAACATCTACTGCATTATAGACCAGTAGATAACATCATTATTATAGACCAGTAGATAGCATCATTATCATAGAACATCTACTGCATTATAGACCAGTAGATAGCATCATTATCATAGAACATCTACTGCATTATAGACCAGTAGATAGCATCATTATTATAGACCAGTAGATAGCATCATTATTATAGACCAGTAGATAGCATCATTATCATAGAACATCTACTGCATTATAGACCAGTAGATAGCATCATTATTATAGACCAGTAGATAGCACCATTATCATAGGACATCTACTGCATTATAGACCAGTAGATAGCATCATTATTATAGACCAGTAGATAGCATCATTATCATATAACATCTACTGCATTATAGACCAGTAGATAGCATCATTATCATAGAACATCTACTGCATTGTAGACCAGTAGATAGCATCATTATTATAGACCAGTAGATAGCATCATTATCATAGAACATCTACTGCATTATAGAACAGTAGATAACATCATTATTATAGACCAGTAGATAGCATCATTATCATAGAACATCTACTGCATTATAGACCAGTAGATAGCATCATTATCATAGAACATCTACTGCATTATAGACCAGTAGATAGCATCATTATCATATAACATCTACTGCATTATAGACCAGTAGATAGCATCATTATCATAGAACATCTACTGCATTGTAGACCAGTAGATAGCATCATTATTATAGACCAGTAGATAGCATCATTATCATAGAACATCTACTGCATTATAGACCAGTACATAACATCATTATTATAGACCAGTAGATAGCATCATTATCATAGAACATCTACTGCATTATAGACCAGTAGATAGCATCATTATCATAGAACATCTACTGCATTATAGACCAGTAGATAGCATCATTATTATAGACCAGTAGATAGCATCATTATTATAGACCAGTAGATAGCATCATTATCATATAACATCTACAGCATTATAGACCAGTAGATAGCATCATTATCATAGAACATCTACTGCATTACAGACCAGTAGATAGCATCATTATCATAGAACATCTACTGTATTATAGACCAGTAGATATCATCATTATCATAGGACATCTACTGCATTATAGACCAGTAGATAGCATCATTATTATAGACCAGTAGATAGCATCATTATTATAGACCAGTAGATAGCATCATTATCATAGAACATCTACTGCATTATAGACCAGTAGATAGCATCATTATTATAGACCAGTAGATAGCACCATTATCATAGGACATCTACTGCATTATAGACCAGTAGATAGCATCATTATTATAGACCAGTAGATAGCATCATTATCATATAACATCTACTGCATTATAGACCAGTAGATAGCATCATTATCATAGAACATCTACTGCATTATAGACCAGTAGATAGCATCATTATTATAGACCAGTAGATAGCATCATTATCATAGAACATCTACTGCATTATAGACCAGTAGATAACATCATTATTATAGACCAGTAGATAGCATCATTATCATAGAACATCTACTGCATTATAGACCAGTAGATAGCATCATTATCATAGAACATCTACTGCATTATAGACCAGTAGATAGCATCATTATTATAGACCAGTAGATAGCATCATTATTATAGACCAGTAGATAGCATCATTATCATAGAACATCTACTGCATTATAGACCAGTAGATAGCATCATTATTATAGACCAGTAGATAGCACCATTATCATAGGACATCTACTGCATTATAGACCAGTAGATAGCATCATTATTATAGACCAGTAGATAGCATCATTATCATATAACATCTACTGCATTATAGACCAGTAGATAGCATCATTATCATAGAACATCTACTGTATTATAGACCAGTAGATATCATCATTATTATAGACCAGTAGATAGCATCATTATCATAGGACATCTACTGCATTATAGACCAGTAGATAGCATCATTATCATAGAACATCTACTGCATTATAGACCAGTAGATAACATCATTATTATAGACCAGTAGATAGCATTATTATCATAGGACATCTACTGCATTATAGACCAGTAGATAGCATCATTATCATAGGACATCTACTGCATTATAGACCAGTAGATAGCATCATTATCATAGAACATCTACTGCATTATAGACCAGTAGATAACATCATTATTATAGACCAGTAGATAGCATTATTATCATAGGACATCTACTGCATTATAGACCAGTAGATAGCATCATTATCATAGGACATCTACTGCATTATAGACCAGTAGATAGCATCGTTATTATCGAACATCTACTGCATTATAGACCAGTAGATACATCATTATCATGGAACATCTACTGCATTATAGACCAGTAGATAGCATCAGTATCATAGAACATCCACGGCATTATAGACCAGTAGATAGCATCATTATCACAGGACATCTACTGCATTATAGACCAGTAGATAGCATCATTATTATAGACCAGTAGATAGCATCATTATTATAGACCAGTAGATAGCATCATTATCACAGGACATCTACTGCATTATAGACCAGTAGATAGCATCATTATTATAGACCAGTAGATAGCATCATTATCATATAACATCTACTGCATTATAGACCAGTAGATAGCATCATTATCATAGAACATCTACTGTATTATAGACCAGTAGATATCATCATTATTATAGACCAGTAGATAGCATCATTATCATAGGACATCTACTGCATTATAGACCAGTAGATAGCATCATTATCATATAACATCTACTGCATTATAGACCAGTAGATAGCATCATTATCATAGAACATCTACTGCATTATAGACCAGTAGATAGCATCATTATTATAGACCAGTAGATAGCATCATTATCATATAACATCTACTGCATTATAGACCAGTAGATAGCATCATTATCATAGAACATCTACTGCATTATAGACCTGAAGATAGCATCATTATTATAGACCAGTAGATAGCATCATTATTATAGACCAGTAGATAGCATCATTATCATAGAACATCTACTGCATTATAGACCAGTAGATAGCATCATTATCATAGAACATCTACTGCATTATAGACCAGTAGATAGCATCATTATTATAGACCAGTAGATAGCATCATTATTATAGACCAGTAGATAGCATCATTATCACAGGACATCTACTGCATTATAGACCAGTAGATAGCATCATTATCATAGAACATCTACTGCATTATAGACCAGTAGATAGCATCGTTATTATCGAACATCTACTGCATTATAGACCAGTAGATACATCATTATCATGGAACATCTACTGCATTATAGACCAGTAGATAGCATCAGTATCATAGAACATCCACAGCATTATAGACCAGTAGATAGCATCATTATCACAGGACATCTTCTGCATTATAGACCAGTAGATAGCATCATTATTATAGACCAGTAGATAGCATCATTATTATAGACCAGTAGATAGCATCATTATCATAGAACATCTACTGCATTATAGACCAGTAGATAGCATCGTTATTATCGAACATCTACTGCATTATAGACCAGTAGATACATCATTATCATGGAACATCTACTGCATTATAGACCAGTAGATAGCATCAGTATCATAGAACATCCACGGCATTATAGACCAGTAGATAGCATCATTATCACAGGACATCCTCTGCATTATTGACCAGTAGATAGCATCATTATTATAGACCAGTAGATAGCATCATTATTATAGACCAGTAGATAGCATCATTATCACAGGACATCTACTGCATTATAGACCAGTAGATAGCATCATTATCATAGAACATCTACTGCATTATAGACCAGTAGATAACATCATTATTATAGACCAGTAGATAGCATCATTATCATAGAACATCTACTGCATTATAGACCAGTAGATAACATCATTATTATAGACCAGTAGATAGCATCATTATCATAGAACATCTACTGCATTATAGACCAGTAGATAGCATCATTATCATAGAACATCTACTGCATTATAGACCAGTAGATAGCATCATTATTATAGACCAGTAGATAGCATCATTATTATAGACCAGTAGATAGCATCATTATCATAGAACATCTACTGCATTATAGACCAGTAGATAGCATCATTATTATAGACCAGTAGATAGCACCATTATCATAGGACATCTACTGCATTATAGACCAGTAGATAGCATCATTATTATAGACCAGTAGATAGCATCATTATCATATAACATCTACTGCATTATAGACCAGTAGATAGCATCATTATCATAGAACATCTACTGCATTATAGACCAGTAGATAGCATCATTATTATAGACCAGTAGATAGCATCATTATCATAGAACATCTACTGCATTATAGACCAGTAGATAACATCATTATTATAGACCAGTAGATAGCATCATTATCATAGAACATCTACTGCATTATAGACCAGTAGATAGCATCATTATCATAGAACATCTACTGCATTATAGACCAGTAGATAGCATCATTATTATAGACCAGTAGATAGCATCATTATTATAGACCAGTAGATAGCATCATTATCATAGAACATCTACTGCATTATAGACCAGTAGATAGCATCATTATTATAGACCAGTAGATAGCACCATTATCATAGGACATCTACTGCATTATAGACCAGTAGATAGCATCATTATTATAGACCAGTAGATAGCATCATTATCATATAACATCTACTGCATTATAGACCAGTAGATAGCATCATTATCATAGGACATCTACTGCATTATAGACCAGTAGATAGCATCATTATCATAGAACATCTACTGCATTATAGACCAGTAGATAACATCATTATTATAGACCAGTAGATAGCATTATTATCATAGGACATCTACTGCATTATAGACCAGTAGATAGCATCATTATCATAGGACATCTACTGCATTATAGACCAGTAGATAGCATCATTATTATCGAACATCTACTGCATTATAGACCAGTAGATACATCATTATCATGGAACATCTACTGCATTATAGACCAGTAGATAGCATCAGTATCATAGAACATCCACGGCATTATAGACCAGTAGATAGCATCATTATCACAGGACATCTACTGCATTATAGACCAGCAGATAGCATCATTATTATAGACCAGTAGATAGCATCATTATTATAGACCAGTAGATAGCATCATTATCACAGGACATCTACTGCATTATAGACCAGTAGATAGCATTTATCATAGAACATCTACTGCATTATAGACCTGAAGATAGCATCATTATTATAGACCAGTAGATAGCATCATTATTATAGATCAGTAGATAGCATCATTATCATAGAACATCTACTGCATTATAGACCAGTAGATAGCATCATTATCATAGAACATCTACTGCATTATAGACCAGTAGATAGCATCATTATCATAGAACATCTACTGCATTATAGACCAGTAGATAGCATCATTATTATAGACCAGTAGATAGCATCATTATCATATAACATCTACTGCATTATAGACCAGTAGATAGCATCATTATCATAGAACATCTACTGCATTACAGACCAGTAGATAGCATCATTATCATAGAACATCTACTGCATTATAGACCAGTAGATAACATCATTATTATAGACCAGTAGATAACATCATTATCATAGGACATCTACTGCATTATAGACCAGTAGATAGCATCATTATTATAGACCAGTAGATAGCATCATTATCATAGGACATCTACTGCATTATATACCAGTAGATAGCATCATTATTATAGACCAGTAGATAGCATCATTATCATAGGACATCTACTGCATTATAGACCAGTAGATAACATCATTATCATAGGACATCTACTGCATTATAGACCAGTAGATAAGTCACCATAGAGCAGTAGATACCAGTCACCATAGAGCAGTAGATAACAGTCACCATAGAGCAGTAGATAACAGTCACCATTGAGCAGGAGATAAGTCACCATAGAGCAGGAGATAGCAGTCACCATAGAGCAGTATATACCAGTCACCATAGAGCAGTAGATACCAGTCACCATAGAGCAGTAGATAGCATGGCAATCATAGCGCAGTAGATAACAGTCACCATAGAGGATTAGATAGCTTGGTAATCATAGCGCAGTAGATAACAGTCACTATAGAGCAGTAGATAACAGTCACCATAGAGGATTAGATAGCTTGGTAATCATAGCGCAGTAGATAACAGTCACTATAGAGCAGTAGATAACAGTCGCCATAGAGCAGTAGATACCAGTCACCATAGAGCAGTAGATACCAGTCACCATAGAGCAGTAGATAGCATGGTAATCATAGAGCAGTAGATAACAGTCACCATAGAGGATTAGATAGCTTGGTAATCATAGCGCAGTAGATAACAGTCACTATAGAGCAGTAGATAACAGTCACCATAGAGGATTAGATAGCTTGGTAATCATAGCGCAGTAGATAACAGTCACTATAGAGCAGTAGATAACAGTCGCCATAGAGCAGTAGATACCAGTCACCATAGAGCAGTAGATACCAGTCACCATAGAGCAGTAGATAGCATGGTAATCATAGAGCAGTAGATAACAGTCACCATAGAGTAGTAGATAACAGTCGCCATAGAGCAGTAGATACCAGTCACCATAGAGCAGTAGATACCAGTCACCATAGAGCAGTAGATACCAGTCACCATAGAGCAGTAGATAGCATGGTAATCATAGAGCAGTAGATAACAGTCACCATAGAGTAGTAGATAGAGTAGATTTTTATTTTATTTTTATTTGTACAAGTTTTTGCTCATTAAGATAATATCTATTTTCCAAGAGAGACTTGGTCCAATATCAGCAGGGGGAACAACATTTCAGACAAAACAACTTACATACATTAACACAACAATAAACAAAACTATAAACACACATACAGTACAACAATTACATATTACATTATAAACACAAACATCTTGACTATTAACAGCTGGCCTAAAAATAATTACACTCTTCTATGATATATACATTGATCAAGTGTTTAATCTCCACCAATGAAACTAGATCATCACATTTTAAAATGTTCAGGAGAGAATTCCAGGACCACGGAGCTAAGTAACTAACACTATTTCTACCATGACCTGTTCTAATTCTTGGTACTGTTAGAAGCAAATCAGAATGGGACCGTAATTGATATTTATTTACTGACCTGACTAAAAAGAACAGAGATAAAATTGCATTTTATCCAATTTGGCCTTATAAATCAGTGTACACCAGTGTTTAAGCCCAAGCAAGGTCAATGACGACCAGCCAACAGCGCTGTAGAGATCACAATGATGTGTTAGACGTTTCTGATTTGTAATGAACCTGAGGGCTGCATGATACACTGAATCAAGTGCTCTCAGGGTCGTGGCTGAGGCCTGCATATATATAACATCACTAAAACCGACAGTAATGTACATCGTACCAGCTCCTTCCTGGCCTCAAAAGAAAAACAAGCCTTATGCCGGTAATAAAATCCTATTTTCAGCTTGAGCTTCCTTATCAAGTTCTCTACATGCACAGTGAAGCTCAGCTTATCATCAACCCACACACCCAAATATTTGTACACTTTAACTTGCTCTATAGTATGTCCAGCCAATGTAGCAATGACTTGATTTGTAACATGCCTGGCATTTGAAAATACCATGCATTTTGTTTTACCCGAATTTAGAATCAGCTTTAAATCATACAGATTCTGTTGTATGATGTTAAATGCTCTTTGGGCATTTTCAAAAGCTAAAGATAAACAGATAAAAACAGTATAATCTGCATAAAATGAACATCCGCTGTTTCAATAAGATCCTCAATGTTGTTGATATACAAAATGAACAACAGTGGGCCCAAAATAGAACCTTGCGGAACACCTGAGGACACCTCTATGGACTCCTCTATGGACGGATTTACAACCATCCGCCATTACACATTGTGTACGATTTGATAGGTAATTTATAAACCAATCTAGAGCATGACCAGTAATTCCACAACATTTTAACCTTTGCACTAACAGAGCATGGTCCACGGTGTCAAAAGCCTTTGACAAATCAATAAAAATAGACACACAATGTAACTTCTATCAAGAGCACAGTGGACGTCATTTAAAACCTTCAATGTTGCTGAAACAGTGCTGTGGCCCGACCTAAAACCTGATTGCATTCCATTTAAGATGTTGTTTTCTTGGAAGTAGGTCTTTAGCTGCCTACTAACTAAGGACTCCAGTACCTTTGACAGTACAGACAATTTTGATATGGGTCGATAGTTGTCAAGTAGCGAGGGATCTCCACCTTTCAGGAGGCAGTACAAAAGTAGATTTCCATAACTTGGGGATTTCCATAACATCAAGCGTAAGCTTAAAAGTACATGTAATTAAGGGGGAGCAATGATGTCTGCAGCTAGGTGTAGGAGGCGGGGGTCTAGTTCATCAGGGCCAGGGGATGTTTTTTTAATCAAACACTTCTGAAACAGAGAAGGATGAAAAGGAGAACCTAGTGAAGGAGTGCACAGGGGTGTCAGGTAAATTTATAGAGGGCTCAATTATACCTTTGACCTTTTCAAATAAACTGCCTGCATCTAAAAAATGCTGGTTCAAGGCTTTCAGAGAGCAGTATATACCAGTCACCATAGAGCAGTAGATACCAGTCACCATAGAGCAGTAGATACCAGTCACCATAGAGCAGAAGATAACAGTCACCATAGAGCAGTAGATAACAGTCACCATAGAGCAGTAGATACCAGTCACCATAGAGCAGTAGATAACAGTCACCATAGAGCAGTAGATACCAGTCACCATAGAGCAGTAGATAACAGTCACCATAGAGCAGTAGATACCAGTCACCATAGAGCAGTAGATACCAGTCACCATAGAGCAGTAGATAACAGTCACCGTAGAGCTGTAGATACCAGTCACCATAGAGCAGTAGATACCAGTCACCGTAGAGCAGTAGATATCAGTCACCATAGAGCAGTAGGTAACAGTCACCATAGAGCAGTAGATATCAGTCACCATAGAGCAGTAGGTAACAGTCACCATAGAGCAGTAGATACCAGTCACCATAGAGCAGTAGATAACAGTCACCATAGAGCAGTATATACCAGTCACCATAGAACAGTAGATACCAGTCACCATAGAGCAGTAGATACCAGTCAACATAGAGCAGTATATACCAGTCACCATAGAGCAATAGATAGCAGTCACCATAGAACAAATCGCGAATAAATGTTATTCAGGTTGGGGGTGAGTTCGTACTAGAATGTGATTACAAGGACAATGAATTTTGTTCATACTTTGTTCACAACTTGCTACCAAGCTGCTGTGTGTATCAAACGCAGAGTTCCAGAGGTGGACATGATGTTGAATTGAAGACATGTGTAACCACGTTCATTCTTAGCCTTTTGTTGATAGTCATTTACTCTGAGTAGTCTACACTCAATAGGTTAAAAACAAAAAAGCTTTGCTAGAAGGGACTTTCTAAAAAAGATGCCAACAAAAACGGAGAATCATTAATATGATTTAAATTGGCAGAGATGAACCAAAGCAGCTGATAAGACGCCTAATGTGCTTTCCAAAATGGCACCCTATTCCCTAATAAGGGCCCTGGTCAAAAATAGTGCACTAAATAATGAATAGGGTACCATTTGGGACCTGGACTAGAACAGGAATATGACCTGAAGCAGAGGATCCTTAGAAGATCTTTATCTCATTAACTCTAATGTGGACTTCTTAATTGGAATTGATTCCTCCGGAGATTCTATCAGGTCATAATATATGCGATTATCTGATGAATACATTTGAGTAAAAAAAAAATCCACCACTAATGGTAATAACATTGAATTTGTAGCCGTTGATGTGAGGTTGAACAACTAACTGTATCAACTGGAGTACTCAGTACTGTTTATAAGTAAAGTAACAATCCTGAAGGTCAGTTTGATCCATTGTAATGCCTTATGAAGCAGTTGGAACCAGATTTGTCAGAGTATGGAGGGAGAGGTGGACGGGGAGAATGGGTTCTACATGTATCAAACAAACAAACAGCTGGCACTCAGAAACTCCATACCCCAAGTTTAAGTCACTTTGTTGGACCACAAACCACAGTATTTCCCGAAAATTCCCCCATTTTGTCTTCATAAAGCGTTCACATTTTGTTGTGTTACAGCTTGCTTTCTAAATGGATTAAATATATGTTGTTGTTGTTGTTTTTTGCCACACGCATCTACACACAATACCTCATAATGACAAAGTGAAAACATGTTTTCAAAAATGTTACAGAAATACAGAAATATCAGTAATATTAGTATTCACACCCCGAGTCAATACATGATAGAAGTAGTGTCTGGGTGTATCGATACACCGTCCAAAGAAATATCAGTAATATTAGTATTCACACCCGAGTCAATACATGATAGAAGTAGTGTCTGGGTGTATCGATACACCGTCCAAAGAAATATCAGTAATATTAGTATTCACACCCGAGTCAATACATGATAGAAGTAGTGTCTGGGTGTATCGATACACCGTCCAAAGAAATATCAGTAATATTAGTATTCACACCCGAGTCAATACATGATAGAAGTAGTGTCTGGGTGTATCGATACACCATCCAAAGAAATATCAGTAATATTAGTATTCACACCCGAGTCAATACATGATAGAAGTAGTGTCTGGGTGTATTGATACACCGTCCAAAGTGTAATCGATGACTTCACCATGCTCAAAGGGTTATTCAATGTCTGATATTCAAAAGTATATATTTTTTGTATTCATTTTTAAGCTTCCCTTCTTTTACGAGGCATTTAAAAGCCTCCCGGGTCTTTGTGGTTGAATCTGTGTTTAAAATTCACTGCTTGACTGAGGGACCTGAGGGACAGATAATTGTATGTGAAGGAATACATCTTAAACACAATTATAGCACACAGAGTGAGTCCATGCAACTAATTATGTGATTTGTGAAGCATATTTTTAACCCTGAACTTACTTAGTTAAAAACTTATTGACTCAATACATTTCAGATTTTAATTTTGTATTAATTTGTTTAAAAAAAATCCCAAAACATAATTGCACTTTGATATTATGGAGTATTTTGTGTAGGCACAATCTAAATGTAATCCATTTTAAATTCAGGCTGTAACACAACAAAAGGTGTACAAAGTCAAGGGTTTTGAATACTTTCTGAAGGCACTGTACCTTGAGACTTGAAATAGGGCTCACTTCTCTGCAATCTTTGGCTAACATGGTGTTGCTGAACGATACTGTTTCAACCTATTATTGGATTTCCACTCCAGTCTCAAACGCTTGCTGGGGATTTTCTGTGAGACGATTTCAGAGCTCAGCTGCCTGTAGGTCAATTAGGTTTTGGTGGGATTGATACAACAAATCAATTTAGCACCATGATGGGTGATGGCAATGAAAGTGACGGATTATTTAGAGACACACACACACACTACACACACACACACACACAGACACAGACAGACACACACACACACACACACACACACACACACACGGGTCTGCGATGACAGACACAGTTCGCAACGGTTCTTGACTTTATTCTGAGATTTGTGTTGACAATCTGCCAACATATTCTTTCCTAACATATTGAAGCGTTTTACCCTCTCCGTAACGCATTGAATGGTTCTTGTCTGAATCTGACTTCCTTAATGTCAGATACATAATCATTAATCCTCAATATACATTATCTCTTTATTGAGCTGACCATAAGGAACACTACAGTTAATCACTTTGGTACAAAAATGCCTGATGGAAGAATTCAATCAAATCAGTCTGCAGAGGAATCAACGTACCTTGCACTGTTCCAGTGCATTATTCCAGTGCATTATTCCAGTGCATTATTCCTGTTCATTATCCCTGTGCATTATTCCTGTTCATTATCCCTGTTAAATACAGATATGTGTTTGACTTTGTGTATTACTTTGACAGGCATCATATTCAAGGCACCAGTAATTTAGAATTATTTTCAAGAAGAAAAAAACATCTACATTTGGGTTGTTTTCTTGTTTTCTGTTGCTTAATCTACTGTTACTTGACTCAGTTGAATGCGTATTGGTAAATAAACAGTGAAGTATCAGCTTTGGAAACCGGAGGGGTTGACTCAAGTCAGTGGAATTGGTAAACAACTCCAGGGTTGAAATGATTGTGAAACCTGCCATGTGTATCATTTGAAATTAAAAGCAATTAATTTCTGTGTTTACTTTAGGGAGATTAATGTGTGCATGCAGAAACATAACCCGATGATTAATATCCTTAAGAGTCTATTGACGCACGCGTGTCAATCTAAGTAGCACTCACGTCGTTAGCCATGAAGTGCTTTGAAAGGCTGGTCAAGGCTCATAATCAACAGGATCCTCCCAGATAGCCCAGACCCACTCCAATTCACATACCGCCCCAGCAGATCCACAGATGACGCAATCGCACTCCACACTGCCCTTTCCCACCTGGACAAAAGAAACACCTACGTGAGAATGCTGTTCATTGACTACAGCTCAGCGTTCAACACCGTAGTGCCCACAAAGCTCATCACTAAACGCCTCCCTCTGCAACTCTGGTATCGGCTTGAGGGGGGATATACACGGCCGTGACTCTAACCGAAGAAAATTGTTTTGGGAGATAATACAGCCGGCATTTGATTGTGAGGTACTCTAGGTCGGGCGAACAAAAGAATTTGAGTTCCTGTATGTTATCACAGTTACACAATGAGTCGTTAGTCATTAAACATACACCCCTTCTTCTTCTTCCTGGACAGATATTTATTCCTGTCCGCGAACTTAACTGAGAACCCAACTGGTTGGATCGACTCAGACAGTATATCCCGAGAGAGCCATGTTTCCATGACACAGAGTATGTTACAATCCCTGATGTCTCCCTGGACAGAAACTCTCGCCCAGAGCTCGTCAACTTTATTATCCAGAGACTGAACATTAGCGAGTAATATACTCAGAAGCGGTGGGTGGTGGGCGCGCCTCCTAAGTTGGACTAGAAGTACCGAGTACCTCTCCTCCGCCAGTGTTGTTTTGGGTCGGCCTCTGGAATCAGTTCCATTGCCCTGTGGGGTGCGAACAAAGGGTGCACTTTGGGAAAGTCGTATTCCTGGTCGTAATGCTGGTAGTGCTGGTGAGTTACCACCACTCTGATATCCAATAGTTCTTCCCAGCCGTATGTAATAACACCCCAAAACATCTGGGCAAATAATGTAAGAAATAAGAGCTAGAAGCCGCCCTCTCTGTCGACGCCATTTTTGTCTCGTAACTAACCATTTGAAACTGACCATACGTAATTAAGCAGGCGTAACTAACCATACATACTGTAACTACTAGATGTTGAATGATGCTGTACCTCTCTTGTACTTAGTGTAACAGTTTAGCTTATGTCCCTCTCCTAGCCCCTACCTGGGCTCAAACCAGGGACCCTCTGCACACATAGACAACAGCCACCCTCGAAGCATCATTACCCATAACTCCACAAAAGCCGCGATCCGTGCGGAGCAAGGGGAACAACTACTCAGAGTGAGTGACTTCACCAATTGAAACGCTATTAACGCTAACTAGCTAGCCATTTCACATTGGTTACATTAGCATGATATAAAAATAATTATCTGGGAGCAGGAATATAAATTATGTTCGATTGAAAGAGGATCCTTACGTTAAAAACAGGAAGCAAATCAAATGAGTGATCATCTACAAACCGTTACTAGGTCTTCACAACATTACAATTCCCGAAAGACAACACTAGAGCCAGATGAATGATGAGGGATGGTTCAACACTCATCAGCTAATAATAACTAACATCTGATTAAACAAGGCTGGGATCATTTTCAAACCCACAATAGCAATGTTTACACGGTGCTTTTATTTACAATATTCATCCCGGGCCCACACACTTATAATTCTGAAAAGTTAGAGCATACCTGTGAGGGGGGTCGCCCTGATAGTACTGTGACCAGTCTGTTCAATATTGCAATGTGAGTTTGTTTGAAATGACTGTGTTGTAGACTGTTTCTATGTCTAACAGCATGGGACTGTGCCCCCACAATGCCCCACAAGTGTGTATTTTTGGGGAAGAAATCACAACCTATAATTATATGTCAAGAACAAACACACACACACACGTTCTGTAAGTATGTTAGGACTGAGCTGCTTCAGGACTTCAACTGAATCAAATGGCTAGTTAACAGGTAAATGATCACGGTATAAAGTCAAGGTAGCATTTGAAGGACATGCTCTTTCCACTGTGAATACTGAGGAGACACTGTACATATGACATTTGAAATGTCTCTATTCCTTTGAAAGTTTTCTGAGTGTAATGTTTACTGTGCATTTTTGGTAGATTATTTAAACTTAGGTATATTATCTATTTAATTTGCTTTGTCAATGTAAACATATGTTTCCCATGCCAATGAAGCCCATTGAATTAAATTTAGAGAGCGATAGTGAGAGAGAGCAAGAGAAAGAGAGAGAGAGGATAGTGAGAGAGCAAGAGAAAGAGAGAGGATAGTGAGAGAGAGCAAGAGAAAGAGAGAGAGGATAGTGAGAGAGAGCAAGAGAAAGAGAGAGAGGATAGTGAGAGAGAGGATAGTGAGAGAGAGGATAGTGAGAGAGCAAGAGAAAGAGAGAGGATAGTGAGAGAGAGGATAGTGAGAGAGAGCAAGAGAAAGAGAGAGAGAGGATAGTGAGAGAGCAAGAGAAAGAGAGAGGATAGTGAGAGAGAGCAAGAGAAAGAGAGAGAGGATAGTGAGAGAGAGAGCAAGAGAAAGAGAGAGAGGATAGTGAGAGAGAGGATAGTGAGAGAGCAAGAGAAAGAGAGAGGATAGTGAGAGAGAGGATAGTGAGAGAGAGCAAGAGAAAGAGAGAGAGAGGATAGTGAGAGAGCAAGAGAAAGAGAGAGGATAGTGAGAGAGAGCAAGAGAAAGAGAGAGAGGATAGTGAGAGAGAGAGCAAGAGAAAGAGAGAGAGGATAGTGAGAGAGAGGATAGTGAGAGAGAGGATAGTGAGAGAGAGGATAGTGAGAGAGCAAGAGAAAGAGAGAGGATAGTGAGAGAGAGGATAGTGAGAGAGAGCAAGAGAAAGAGAGAGAGTGGATAGTGAGAGAGCAAGAGAAAGAGAGAGGATAGTGAGAGAGAGCAAGAGAAAGAGAGAGAGGATAGTGAGAGAGAGAGCAAGAGAAAGAGAGAGAGGATAGTGAGAGAGAGGATAGTGAGCGAGCAAGAGAAAGAGAGAGAGAAGTGGAACGTATGCTCCACCTGCTGGTGTTAAATGGTACATCTGTAATTTACAGTATATGTCCATATTGCTTTACATTTTACATTTTCAGCTTTATTTAACCAGGTAGGCCAGTTGAGAACAAGTTTTAATTTACATAATATACTGTTTATAGTATGAGAATCAAGAAAATCAACAATACATTTAATTAGTATTACTGCTTTTTTGTTTTGGAATCAATTCCTACAAGCATATGAATATTGTTTTGGAAGTGAGGAATATAGATATTAAACGTGAATCAACAGAAAAATGCTAATTTTGCAAATCCAGCAGAGCCTTCATACCACCTGACTAGGCTCTGGAGAGAACCTCTTCTAGAGTTGTCCAAAACCAGGTTTTCTTTCAAACTGTGTTCCCTCCCTCTGTTTTCTGTCAGTAATGTTAATACCAACACCAAAAAGAAAACTATTGGATATATTATATTTAATCATATGTTATATTATTGGTTAAAATAAATAGAATTATATATTATTTCCCAAATGAAAAGTTGGGTTTACAGGAATGCAGTAGGCTATATCACACTGGCTTCATTTTCTGCAACCACACCACATTCTAATAAATACATTCTGCATGTGTGTGTGTGTGTGTGTGTGTGTGTGTGTGTGTGTGTGTGTGTGTGTGTGTGTGTGTGTGTGTGTGTGTGTGTGTGTGTGTGTGTGTGTGTGTGTGTGTGTGTGTGTGTGGTGTGTGAACATGCATATAAACATGCACATCAAATGTATGATGCCCTGCTTTGTGTTACTGTCACCCCAACCAGTAGAATGTTGAGTTACTGTCACTCCAACTAGTAGAATGTTGAGTTACTGTCACTACATCCAGTAGAATGTTGTGTTACTGTCACCCCACCAGTAGAATGTTGTGTTACTGTCACTCCATCCAGTAGAATGTTGTGTTACTGTCACCCCACCTGTAGAATGTTGTGTTACTGTCACCCCCACCAGTAGAATGTTGTGTTACTGTCACCCCACCAGTAGAATGTTGAGTTACTGTCACCCCACCAGTAGAATGTTGAGTTACTGTCACCCCACCAGTAGAATGTTGTGTTACTGTCACCCCCACCAGTAAAATGTTGTGTTACTGTCACCCCACCAGTAGAATGTTGTGTTACTGTCACCCCACCAGTAGAATGTTGTGTTACTGTCACCCCACCAGTAAAATGTTGAGTTACTGTCACCCCACCAGTAGAATGTTGTGTTACTGTCACCCCACCAGTAGAATGTTGTGTTACTGTCACCCCAACAGTAAAATGTTGTGTTACTGTCACCCCTCCTGTAGAATGTTGTGTTACTGTCACCACACCAGTAGAATGTTGTGTTACTGTCACCCCCACCAGTAGAATGTTGTGTTACTGTCACCCCCACCAGTAGAATGTTGTGTTACTGTCACTCCTCCAGTAGAATGTTGTGTTACTGTCACCCCTCCTGTAGAATGTTGTGTTACTGTCACCCCTCCAGTAGAATGTTGTGTTACTGTCACCCCTCCTGTAGAATGTTGTGTTACTGTCACCCCACCAGTATAATGTTGTGTTACTGTCACCCCTCCTGTAGAATGTTGTGTTACTGTCACCACACCAGTAGAATGTTGTGTTACTGTCACCCCCACCAGTAGAATGTTGTGTTACTGTCGCCCCACCAGTAGAATGTTGTGTTACTGTCACCCCCACCAGTAGAATGTTGTGTTACTGTCACCCCCACCAGTAGAATGTTGTGTTACTGTCACCCCCACCAGTAGAATGTTGTGTTACTGTCAACCCTCCTGTAGAATGTTGGGTTACTGTCACCCCCACCAGTAGAATGTTGTGTTACTGTCAACCCTCCTGTAGAATGTTGTGTTACTGTCACCTCACCAGTAGAATGTTGTGTAACTGTCACCCCACAAGTAGAATGTTGAGTTACTGTCACTCCAACTAGTAGAATGTTGAGTTACTGTCACCCCAACAGTAAAATGTTGTGTTACTGTCACCCCCACCAGTAGAATGTTGTGTTACTGTCACCCCCACCAGTAGACAGTTGTGTTACTGTCACCCCCACCAGTAAAATGTTGTGTTACTGTCACCCCACCAGTAGAATGTTGTGTTACTGTCACCCCACCAGTAGAATGTTGTGTTACTGTCACCCCACCAGTAAAATGTTGAGTTACTGTCACCCCACCAGTAGAATGTTGTGTTACTGTCACCCCACCAGTAGAATGTTGTGTTACTGTCACCCCAACAGTAAAATGTTGTGTTACTGTCACCCCTCCTGTAGAATGTTGTGTTACTGTCACCACACCAGTAGAATGTTGTGTTACTGTCACCCCCACCAGTAGAATGTTGTGTTACTGTCACCCCCACCAGTAGAATGTTGTGTTACTGTCACTCCTCCAGTAGAATGTTGTGTTACTGTCACCCCTCCTGTAGAATGTTGTGTTACTGTCACCCCTCCAGTAGAATGTTGTGTTACTGTCACCCCTCCTGTAGAATGTTGTGTTACTGTCACCCCACCAGTATAATGTTGTGTTACTGTCACCCCTCCTGTAGAATGTTGTGTTACTGTCACCACACCAGTAGAATGTTGTGTTACTGTCACCCCCACCAGTAGAATGTTGTGTTACTGTCGCCCCACCAGTAGAATGTTGTGTTACTGTCACCCCCACCAGTAGAATGTTGTGTTACTGTCACCCCCACCAGTAGAATGTTGTGTTACTGTCACCCCCACCAGTAGAATGTTGTGTTACTGTCAACCCTCCTGTAGAATGTTGGGTTACTGTCACCCCCACCAGTAGAATGTTGTGTTACTGTCAACCCTCCTGTAGAATGTTGTGTTACTGTCACCTCACCAGTAGAATGTTGTGTAACTGTCACCCCACAAGTAGAATGTTGAGTTACTGTCACTCCAACTAGTAGAATGTTGAGTTACTGTCACTCCAACTAGTAGAATGTTGAGTTACTGTCACCCCACCAGTAGAATGTTGTGTAACTGTCACCCCACAAGTAGAATGTTGAGTTACTGTCACTCCAACTAGTAAAATGTTGAGTTACTGTCACTCCAACTAGTAGAATGTTGAGTTACTGTCACCCCCACCAGTAGAATGTTGTGTTACTGTCACCCCCACCAGTAGAATGTTGTGTTACTGTCACCCCCACCAGTAGAATGTTGTGTTACTGTCAACCCTCCTGTAGAATGTTGGGTTACTGTCACCCCCACCAGTAGAATGTTGTGTTACTGTCAACCCTCCTGTAGAATGTTGTGTTACTGTCACCTCACCAGTAGAATGTTGTGTAACTGTCACCCCACAAGTAGAATGTTGAGTTACTGTCACTCCAACTAGTAGAATGTTGAGTTACTGTCACCCCAACAGTAAAATGTTGTGTTACTGTCACCCCCACCAGTAGAATGTTGTGTTACTGTCACCCCCACCAGTAGACAGTTGTGTTACTGTCACCCCCACCAGTAAAATGTTGTGTTACTGTCACCCCACCAGTAGAATGTTGTGTTACTGTCACCCCACCAGTAGAATGTTGTGTTACTGTCACCCCACCAGTAAAATGTTGAGTTACTGTCACCCCACCAGTAGAATGTTGTGTTACTGTCACCCCACCAGTAGAATGTTGTGTTACTGTCACCCCAACAGTAAAATGTTGTGTTACTGTCACCCCTCCTGTAGAATGTTGTGTTACTGTCACCACACCAGTAGAATGTTGTGTTACTGTCACCCCCACCAGTAGAATGTTGTGTTACTGTCACCCCCACCAGTAGAATGTTGTGTTACTGTCACTCCTCCAGTAGAATGTTGTGTTACTGTCACCCCTCCTGTAGAATGTTGTGTTACTGTCACCCCTCCAGTAGAATGTTGTGTTACTGTCACCCCTCCTGTAGAATGTTGTGTTACTGTCACCCCACCAGTATAATGTTGTGTTACTGTCACCCCTCCTGTAGAATGTTGTGTTACTGTCACCACACCAGTAGAATGTTGTGTTACTGTCACCCCCACCAGTAGAATGTTGTGTTACTGTCGCCCCACCAGTAGAATGTTGTGTTACTGTCACCCCCACCAGTAGAATGTTGTGTTACTGTCACCCCCACCAGTAGAATGTTGTGTTACTGTCACCCCCACCAGTAGAATGTTGTGTTACTGTCAACCCTCCTGTAGAATGTTGGGTTACTGTCACCCCCACCAGTAGAATGTTGTGTTACTGTCAACCCTCCTGTAGAATGTTGTGTTACTGTCACCTCACCAGTAGAATGTTGTGTAACTGTCACCCCACAAGTAGAATGTTGAGTTACTGTCACTCCAACTAGTAGAATGTTGAGTTACTGTCACTCCAACTAGTAGAATGTTGAGTTACTGTCACCCCACCAGTAGAATGTTGTGTAACTGTCACCCCACAAGTAGAATGTTGAGTTACTGTCACTCCAACTAGTAAAATGTTGAGTTACTGTCACTCCAACTAGTAGAATGTTGAGTTACTGTCACCCCCACCAGTAGAATGTTGTGTTACTGTCACCCCCACCAGTAGAATATTGTGTTACTGTCACCCCCACCAGTAGAATGTTTTGTTACTGTCACCCCACCAGTAGAATGTTGTGTTACTGTCACCCCCACCAGTAGAATGTTGTGTTACTGTCACCCCCACCAGTAGAATGTTGTGTTACTGTCACCCCACCAGTAGAATGTTGTGTTACTGTCAACCCCACCAGTAGAATGTTGTGTTACTGTCACCCCCACCAGTAGAATGTTGTGTTACTGTCACCCCCACCAGTAGAATGTTGTGTTACTGTCACCCCAACCAGTAGAATGTTGTGTTACTGTCACCCCTTCTGTAGAATGTTGTGTTACTGTCACCCCACCAGTAGAATGTTGTGTTACTGTCACCCCACCTGTAGAATGTTGTGTTACTGTCACCCCTCCTGTAGAATGTTGTGTTACTGTCACCCCACCAGTAGAATGTTGTGTTACTGTCACCCCACCAGTAGAATGTTGTGTTACTGTCACCCCACCAGTAGAATGTTGTGTTACTGTCAACCCCACCAGTAGAATGTTGTGTTACTGTCACCCCCACCAGTAGAATGTTGTGTTACTGTCACCCCCACCAGTAGAATGTTGTGTTACTGTCACCCCACCAGTAGAATGTTGAGTTACTGTCACCCCACCAGTAGAATGTTGAGTTACTGTCACCCCACCAGTAGAATGTTGTGTTACTGTCACCCCCACCAGTAAAATGTTGTGTTACTGTCACCCCACCAGTAGAATGTTGTGTTACTGTCACCCCACCAGTAGAATGTTGTGTTACTGTCACCCCACCAGTAGAATGTTGTGTTACTGTCACCCCAACAGTAAAATGTTGTGTTACTGTCACCCCTCCTGTAGAATGTTGTGTTACTGTCACCACACCAGTAGAATGTTGTGTTACTGTCACCCCCACCAGTAGAATGTTGTGTTACTGTCACCCCCACCAGTAGAATGTTGTGTTACTGTCAACCCTCCTGTAGAATGTTGTGTTACTGTCACCTCACCAGTAGAATGTTGTGTAACTGTCACCCCACAAGTAGAATGTTGAGTTACTGTCACTCCAACTAGTAGAATGTTGAGTTACTGTCACTCCAACTAGTAGAATGTTGAGTTACTGTCACCCCCACCAGTAGAATGTTGTGTTACTGTCACCCCCACCAGTAGAATGTTGTGTTACTGTCACCCCCACCAGTAGAATGTTGTGTTACTGTCAACCCTCCTGTAGAATGTTGGGTTACTGTCACCCCCACCAGTAGAATGTTGTGTTACTGTCAACCCTCCTGTAGAATGTTGTGTTACTGTCACCTCACCAGTAGAATGTTGTGTAACTGTCACCCCACAAGTAGAATGTTGAGTTACTGTCACTCCAACTAGTAGAATGTTGAGTTACTGTCACCCCAACAGTAAAATGTTGTGTTACTGTCACCCCCACCAGTAGAATGTTGTGTTACTGTCACCCCCACCAGTAGACAGTTGTGTTACTGTCACCCCCACCAGTAAAATGTTGTGTTACTGTCACCCCACCAGTAGAATGTTGTGTTACTGTCACCCCACCAGTAGAATGTTGTGTTACTGTCACCCCACCAGTAAAATGTTGAGTTACTGTCACCCCACCAGTAGAATGTTGTGTTACTGTCACCCCACCAGTAGAATGTTGTGTTACTGTCACCCCAACAGTAAAATGTTGTGTTACTGTCACCCCTCCTGTAGAATGTTGTGTTACTGTCACCACACCAGTAGAATGTTGTGTTACTGTCACCCCCACCAGTAGAATGTTGTGTTACTGTCACCCCCACCAGTAGAATGTTGTGTTACTGTCACTCCTCCAGTAGAATGTTGTGTTACTGTCACCCCTCCTGTAGAATGTTGTGTTACTGTCACCCCTCCAGTAGAATGTTGTGTTACTGTCACCCCTCCTGTAGAATGTTGTGTTACTGTCACCCCACCAGTATAATGTTGTGTTACTGTCACCCCTCCTGTAGAATGTTGTGTTACTGTCACCACACCAGTAGAATGTTGTGTTACTGTCACCCCCACCAGTAGAATGTTGTGTTACTGTCGCCCCACCAGTAGAATGTTGTGTTACTGTCACCCCCACCAGTAGAATGTTGTGTTACTGTCACCCCCACCAGTAGAATGTTGTGTTACTGTCACCCCCACCAGTAGAATGTTGTGTTACTGTCAACCCTCCTGTAGAATGTTGGGTTACTGTCACCCCCACCAGTAGAATGTTGTGTTACTGTCAACCCTCCTGTAGAATGTTGTGTTACTGTCACCTCACCAGTAGAATGTTGTGTAACTGTCACCCCACAAGTAGAATGTTGAGTTACTGTCACTCCAACTAGTAGAATGTTGAGTTACTGTCACTCCAACTAGTAGAATGTTGAGTTACTGTCACCCCACCAGTAGAATGTTGTGTAACTGTCACCCCACAAGTAGAATGTTGAGTTACTGTCACTCCAACTAGTAAAATGTTGAGTTACTGTCACTCCAACTAGTAGAATGTTGAGTTACTGTCACCCCCACCAGTAGAATGTTGTGTTACTGTCACCCCCACCAGTAGAATATTGTGTTACTGTCACCCCCACCAGTAGAATGTTTTGTTACTGTCACCCCACCAGTAGAATGTTGTGTTACTGTCACCCCCACCAGTAGAATGTTGTGTTACTGTCACCCCCACCAGTAGAATGTTGTGTTACTGTCACCCCACCAGTAGAATGTTGTGTTACTGTCAACCCCACCAGTAGAATGTTGTGTTACTGTCACCCCAACCAGTACAATGTTGTGTTACTGTCACCCCCACCAGTAGAATGTTGTGTTACTGTCACCCCAACCAGTAGAATGTTGTGTTACTGTCACCCCTTCTGTAGAATGTTGTGTTACTGTCACCCCACCAGTAGAATGTTGTGTTACTGTCACCCCACCTGTAGAATGTTGTGTTACTGTCACCCCTCCTGTAGAATGTTGTGTTACTGTCACCCCACCAGTAGAATGTTGTGTTACTGTCACCCCACCAGTAGAATGTTGTGTTACTGTCACCCCACCAGTAGAATGTTGTGTTACTGTCAACCCCACCAGTAGAATGTTGTGTTACTGTCACCCCCACCAGTAGAATGTTGTGTTACTGTCACCCCCACCAGTAGAATGTTGTGTTACTGTCACCCCAACCAGTAGAATGTTGTGTTACTGTCACCCCTTCTGTAGAATGTTGTGTTACTGTCACCCCACCAGTAGAATGTTGTGTTACTGTCACCCCACCTGTAGAATGTTGTGTTACTGTCACCCCTCCTGTAGAATGTTGTGTTACTGTCACCCCCACCAGTAGAATGTTGTGTTACTGTCACCCCCACCAGTAGAATGTTTTGTTACTGTCACCCCACCAGTAGAATGTTGTGTTACTGTCACCCCCACCAGTAGAATGTTGTGTTACTGTCACCCCCACCAGTAGAATGTTGTGTTACTGTCACCCCACCAGTAGAATGTTGTGTTACTGTCAACCCCACCAGTAGAATGTTGTGTTACTGTCACCCCCACCAGTAGAATGTTGTGTTACTGTCACCCCAACCAGTAGAATGTTGTGTTACTGTCACCCCTTCTGTAGAATGTTGTGTTACTGTCACCCCACCAGTAGAATGTTGTGTTACTGTCACCCCACCTGTAGAATGTTGTGTTACTGTCACCCCTCCTGTAGAATGTTGTGTTACTGTCACCCCACCAGTAGAATGTTGTGTTACTGTCACCCCACCTGTAGAATGTTGTGTTACTGTCACCCCACCAGTAGAATGTTGTGTTACTGTCACCCCTCCTGTAGAATGTTGTGTTACTGTCACCCCACCAGTAGAATGTTGTGTTACTGTCACCTCACCAGTAGAATGTTGTGTTACTGTCACCTCACAAGTAGAATGTTGAGTTACTGTCACTCCAACTAGTAGAATGTTGAGTTACGGTCACCCCACCTGTAGAATGTTGTGTTACGGTCACCCTACCAGTAGAATGTTGTGTTACTGTCACCCCACCTGTAGAATATTGTGTTACTGTCACCACACCTGTAGAATGTTGTGTTACTGTCACCCCTCCTGTAGAATGTTGTGTTACTGTCACCCCCACCAGTAGAATGCCGTGTGTTATTTTCACCCCCACCAGTAGAATGTTGTGTTACTGTCACCCTACCAGTAGAATGTTGTGTAACTGTCACCCCTCCTGTAGAATGTTGTGTTACTGTCACCCCTCCTGGAGAATGTTGTGTTACTGTCAGCCCCACCAGTAGAATGTTGAGTTACTGTCACTCCAACCAGTAGAATGTTGTGTTACGGTCACCCTACCAGTAGAATGTTGTGTTACTGTCACCCCACCTGTAGAATATTGTGTTACTGTCACCACACCTGTAGAATGTTGTGTTACTGTCATCCCTCCTGGAGAATGTAGTGTTACTGTCACCCCCACCAGTAGAATGTTGTGTTACTGTCACCCCTCCTGTAGAATGTTGTGTTACTGTCACCCCCACCAGTAGAATGTTGTGTTACTGTCACCCCAACCAGTAGAATGCTGTGTTACTGTCACCACACCAGTAGAATGTTGTGTTACTGTCACCCCCACCAGTAGAATGTTGTGTTACTGTCACCCCTCCTGTATAATGTTGTGTTACTGTCATCCCTCCTGTAGAATGTTGTGTTACTGTCACCCCCACCAGTAGAATGCCGTGTGTTATTTTCACCCCCACCAGTAGAATGTTGTGTTACTGTCACCCTACCAGTAGAATGTTGTGTAACTGTCACCCCTCCTGTAGAATGTTGTGTTACTGTCACCCCTCCTGTAGAATGTTGTGTTACTGTCATCCCTCCTGGAGAATGTTGTGTTACTGTCACCCCCACCAGTAGAATGTTGTGTTACTGTCACCCCACCAGTAGAATGTTGTGCTCCTGTCACCCCTCCTGTAGAATGTTGTGTTACTGTCACCCCCACCAGTAGAATGTTGTGTTACTGTCACCCCAACCAGTAGAATGTTGTGTTACTGTCGCCACACCAGTAGAATGTTGTGTTACTGTCACCCCCACCAGTAGAATGTTGTGTTACTGTCACCCCTCCTGAAGAATGTCGTGTTACTGTCACCCCTCCAGTAGAATGTTGTGGTACTGTCACCCCTCCTGTAGAATGTTGTGTTACTGTCACCCCTCCTGTAGAATGTTGTGTTTCTGTCACCCCACCAGTATAATGTTGTGTTACTGTCACCCCTCCTGTAGAATGTTGTGTTTCTGTCACCCCACCAGTATAATGTTGTGTTACTGTCACCCTCCTGTAGAATGTTGTGTTACTGTCACCACACCAGTAGAATGTTGTGTTACTGTCACCCCCACCAGTAGAATGTTGTGTTACTGTCACCCCCACCAGTAGAATGTTGTGTTACTGTCACCCCTCCAGTAGAATGTTGTGTTACTGTCACCCCTCCTGTAGAATGTTGTGTTACTGTCACCCCTCCAGTAGAATGTTGTGTTACTGTCACCCCTCCTGTAGAATGTTGTGTTACTGTCACCCCACCAGTATAATGTTGTGTTACTGTCACCCCTCCTGTAGAATGTTGTGTTACTGTCACCACACCAGTAGAATGTTGTGTTACTGTCACCCCCACCAGTAGAATGTTGTGTTACTGTCACCCCCACCAGTAGAATGTTGTGTTACTGTCACCCCCACCAGTAGAATGTTGTGTTACTGTCACCCCACCAGTAGAATGTTGTGTTACTGTCAACCCTCCTGTAGAATGTTGTGTTACTGTCACCCCCACCAGTAGAATGTTGTGTTACTGTCAACCCTCCTGTAGAATGTTGTGTTACTGTCACCTCACCAGTAGAATGTTGTGTAACTGTCACCCCACAAGTAGAATGTTGAGTTACTGTCACTCCAACTAGTAGAATGTTGAGTTACTGTCACTCCAACTAGTAGAATGTTGAGTTACTGTCACCCCACCAGTAGAATGTTGTGTAACTGTCACCCCACAAGTAGAATGTTGAGTTACTGTCACTCCAACTAGTAGAATGTTGAGTTACTGTCACTCCAACTAGTAGAATGTTGAGTTACTGTCACCCCCACCAGTAGAATGTTGTGTTACTGTCACCCCCACCAGTAGAATGTTGTGTTACTGTCACCCCCACCAGTAGAATGTTTTGTTACTGTCACCCCACCAGTAGAATGTTGTGTTACTGTCACCCCCACCAGTAGAATGTTGTGTTACTGTCACCCCCACCAGTAGAATGTTGTGTTACTGTCACCCCACCAGTAGAATGTTGTGTTACTGTCACCCCCACCAGTAGAATGTTGTGTTACTGTCACCCCAACCAGTAGAATGTTGTGTTACTGTCACCCCTTCTGTAGAATGTTGTGTTACTGTCACCCCACCAGTAGAATGTTGTGTTACTGTCACCCCACCTGTAGAATGTTGTGTTACTGTCACCCCTCCTGTAGAATGTTGTGTTACTGTCACCCCACCAGTAGAATGTTGTGTTACTGTCACCCCACCTGTAGAATGTTGTGTTACTGTCACCCCACCAGTAGAATGTTGTGTTACTGTCACCCCACCAGTAGAATGTTGTGTTACTGTCACCCCTCCTGTAGAATGTTGTGTTACGGTCACCCCACCTGTAGAATGTTGTGTTACTGTCACCTCACAAGTAGAATGTTGAGTTACTGTCACTCCAACTAGTAGAATGTTTAGTTACGGTCACCCCACCAGTAGAATGTTGTGTTACGGTCACCCTACCAGTAGAATGTTGTGTTACTGTCACCCCACCTGTAGAATATTGTGTTACTGTCACCACACCTGTAGAATGTTGTGTTACTGTCACCCCTCCTGTAGAATGTTGTGTTACTGTCACCCCCACCAGTAGAATGCCGTGTGTTATTTTCACCCCCACCAGTAGAATGTTGTGTTACTGTCACCCTACCAGTAGAATGTTGTGTAACTGTCACCCCTCCTGTAGAATGTTGTGTTACTGTCACCCCTCCTGGAGAATGTTGTGTTACTGTCACCCCCACCAGTAGAATGTTGAGTTACTGTCACTCCAACCAGTAGAATGTTGTGTTACGGTCACCCTACCAGTAGAATGTTGTGTAACTGTCACCCCTCCTGTAGAATGTTGTGTTACTGTCACCCCACCTGTAGAATATTGTGTTACTGTCACCACACCTGTAGAATGTTGTGTTACTGTCACCCCCACCAGTAGAATGCCGTGTGTTATTTTCACCCCCACCAGTAGAATGTTGTGTTACTGTCACCCTACCAGTAGAATGTTGTGTAACTGTCACCCCTCCTGTAGAATGTTGTGTTACTGTCACCCCACCTGTAGAATATTGTGTTACTGTCACCACACCTGTAGAATGTTGTGTTACTGTCATCCCTCCTGGAGAATGGAGTGTTACTGTCACCCCCACCAGTAGAATGTTGTGTTACTGTCACCCCTCCTGTAGAATGTTGTGTTACTGTCACCCCCACCAGTAGAATGTTGTGTTACTGTCACCCCAACCAGTAGAATGCTGTGTTACTGTCACCACACCAGTAGAATGTTGTGTTACTGTCACCCCCACCAGTAGAATGTTGTGTTACTGTCACCCCTCCTGTATAATGTTGTGTTACTGTCATCCCTCCTGTAGAATGTTGTGTTACTGTCACCCCCACCAGTAGAATGCTGTGTGTTATTTTCACAACCACCAGTAGAATGTTGTGTTACTGTCACCCTACCAGTAGAATGTTGTGTAACTGTCACCCCCACCAGTAGAATGTTGTGTTACTGTCACCCCAACCAGTAGAATGTTGTGTTACTGTCACCCCTCCTGTAGAATGTTGTGTTACGGTCACCCCACCTGTAGAATATTGTGTTACTGTCACCCCACCTGTAGAATGTTGTGTTACTGTCACCCCACCAGTAGAATGTTGTGTTACTGTCACCCCACCAGTAGAATGTTGTGTTACTGTCACCCCTCCTGTAGAATGTTGTGTTACGGTCACCCCACCTGTAGAATGTTGTGTTACTGTCACCTCACAAGTAGAATGTTGAGTTACTGTCACTCCAACTAGTAGAATGTTGAGTTACGGTCACCCCACCTGTAGAATGTTGTGTTACGGTCACCCTACCAGTAGAATGTTGTGTTACGGTCACCCTACCAGTAGAATATTGTGTTACTGTCACCCCCACAAGTAGAATGTTGAGTTACTGTCACTCCAACTAGTAGAATGTTGAGTTACTGTCACTCCAACTAGTAGAATGTTGAGTTACTGTCACCCCCACCAGTAGAATGTTGTGTTACTGTCACCCCTCCTGTAGAATGTTGTGTTACTGTCACCCCCACCAGTAGAATGTTGTGTTACTGTCACCCCCACCAGTAGAATGTTTTGTTACTGTCACCCCACCAGTAGAATGTTGTGTTACTGTCACCCCCACCAGTAGAATGTTGTGTTACTGTCACCCCCACCAGTAGAATGTTGTGTTACTGTCACCCCACCAGTAGAATGTTGTGTTACTGTCAACCCCACCAGTAGAATGTTGTGTTACTGTCACCCCCACCAGTAGAATGTTGTGTTACTGTCACCCCAACCAGTAGAATGTTGTGTTACTGTCACCCCTTCTGTAGAATGTTGTGTTACTGTCACCCCACCAGTAGAATGTTGTGTTACTGTCACCCCACCTGTAGAATGTTGTGTTACTGTCACCCCTCCTGTAGAATGTTGTGTTACTGTCACCCCACCAGTAGAATGTTGTGTTACTGTCACCCCACCTGTAGAATGTTGTGTTACTGTCACCCCACCAGTAGAATGTTGTGTTACTGTCACCCCTCCTGTAGAATGTTGTGTTACTGTCACCCCACCAGTAGAATGTTGTGTTACTGTCACCTCACCAGTAGAATGTTGTGTTACTGTCACCTCACAAGTAGAATGTTGAGTTACTGTCACTCCAACTAGTAGAATGTTGAGTTACGGTCACCCCACCTGTAGAATGTTGTGTTACGGTCACCCTACCAGTAGAATGTTGTGTTACTGTCACCCCACCTGTAGAATATTGTGTTACTGTCACCACACCTGTAGAATGTTGTGTTACTGTCACCCCTCCTGTAGAATGTTGTGTTACTGTCACCCCCACCAGTAGAATGCCGTGTGTTATTTTCACCCCCACCAGTAGAATGTTGTGTTACTGGCACCCTACCAGTAGAATGTTGTGTAACTGTCACCCCTCCTGTAGAATGTTGTGTTACTGTCACCCCTCCTGGAGAATGTTGTGTTAATGTCAGCCCCACCAGTAGAATGTTGAGTTACTGTCACTCCAACCAGTAGAATGTTGTGTTACGGTCACCCTACCAGTAGAATGTTGTGTTACTGTCACCCCACCTGTAGAATATTGTGTTACTGTCACCACACCTGTAGAATGTTGTGTTACTGTCATCCCTCCTGGAGAATGTAGTGTTACTGTCACCCCCACCAGTAGAATGTTGTGTTACTGTCACCCCTCCTGTAGAATGTTGTGTTACTGTCACCCCCACCAGTAGAATGTTGTGTTACTGTCACCCCAACCAGTAGAATGCTGTGTTACTGTCACCACACCAGTAGAATGTTGTGTTACTGTCACCCCCACCAGTAGAATGTTGTGTTACTGTCACCCCTCCTGTATAATGTTGTGTTACTGTCATCCCTCCTGTAGAATGTTGTGTTACTGTCACCCCCACCAGTAGAATGCCGTGTGTTATTTTCACCCCCACCAGTAGAATGTTGTGTTACTGTCACCCTACCAGTAGAATGTTGTGTAACTGTCACCCCTCCTGTAGAATGTTGTGTTACTGTCACCCCTCCTGTAGAATGTTGTGTTACTGTCATCCCTCCTGGAGAATGTTGTGTTACTGTCACCCCACCAGTAGAATGTTGTGTTACTGTCACCCCACCAGTAGAATGTTGTGCTCCTGTCACCCCTCCTGTAGAATGTTGTGTTACTGTCACCCCCACCAGTAGAATGTTGTGTTACTGTCACCCCAACCAGTAGAATGTTGTGTTACTGTCGCCACACCAGTAGAATGTTGTGTTACTGTCACCCCCACCAGTAGAATGTTGTGTTACTGTCACCCCTCCTGAAGAATGTCGTGTTACTGTCACCCCTCCAGTAGAATGTTGTGGTACTGTCACCCCTCCTGTAGAATGTTGTGTTACTGTCACCCCTCCTGTAGAATGTTGTGTTTCTGTCACCCCACCAGTATAATGTTGTGTTACTGTCACCCCTCCTGTAGAATGTTGTGTTTCTGTCACCCCACCAGTATAATGTTGTGTTACTGTCACCCCTCCTGTAGAATGTTGTGTTACTGTCACCACACCAGTAGAATGTTGTGTTACTGTCACCCCCACCAGTAGAATGTTGTGTTACTGTCACCCCCACCAGTAGAATGTTGTGTTACTGTCACCCCTCCAGTAGAATGTTGTGTTACTGTCACCCCTCCTGTAGAATGTTGTGTTACTGTCACCCCTCCAGTAGAATGTTGTGTTACTGTCACCCCTCCTGTAGAATGTTGTGTTACTGTCACCCCACCAGTATAATGTTGTGTTACTGTCACCCCTCCTGTAGAATGTTGTGTTACTGTCACCACACCAGTAGAATGTTGTGTTACTGTCACCCCCACCAGTAGAATGTTGTGTTACTGTCACCCCCACCAGTAGAATGTTGTGTTACTGTCACCCCCACCAGTAGAATGTTGTGTTACTGTCACCCCCACCAGTAGAATGTTGTGTTACTGTCAACCCTCCTGTAGAATGTTGTGTTACTGTCACCCCCACCAGTAGAATGTTGTGTTACTGTCAACCCTCCTGTAGAATGTTGTGTTACTGTCACCTCACCAGTAGAATGTTGTGTAACTGTCACCCCACAAGTAGAATGTTGAGTTACTGTCACTCCAACTAGTAGAATGTTGAGTTACTGTCACTCCAACTAGTAGAATGTTGAGTTACTGTCACCCCACCAGTAGAATGTTGTGTAACTGTCACCCCACAAGTAGAATGTTGAGTTACTGTCACTCCAACTAGTAGAATGTTGAGTTACTGTCACTCCAACTAGTAGAATGTTGAGTTACTGTCACCCCCACCAGTAGAATGTTGTGTTACTGTCACCCCCACCAGTAGAATGTTGTGTTACTGTCACCCCCACCAGTAGAATGTTTTGTTACTGTCACCCCACCAGTAGAATGTTGTGTTACTGTCACCCCCACCAGTAGAATGTTGTGTTACTGTCACCCCCACCAGTAGAATGTTGTGTTACTGTCACCCCACCAGTAGAATGTTGTGTTACTGTCACCCCCACCAGTAGAATGTTGTGTTACTGTCACCCCAACCAGTAGAATGTTGTGTTACTGTCACCCCTTCTGTAGAATGTTGTGTTACTGTCACCCCACCAGTAGAATGTTGTGTTACTGTCACCCCACCTGTAGAATGTTGTGTTACTGTCACCCCTCCTGTAGAATGTTGTGTTACTGTCACCCCACCAGTAGAATGTTGTGTTACTGTCACCCCACCTGTAGAATGTTGTGTTACTGTCACCCCACCAGTAGAATGTTGTGTTACTGTCACCCCACCAGTAGAATGTTGTGTTACTGTCACCCCTCCTGTAGAATGTTGTGTTACGGTCACCCCACCTGTAGAATGTTGTGTTACTGTCACCTCACAAGTAGAATGTTGAGTTACTGTCACTCCAACTAGTAGAATGTTTAGTTACGGTCACCCCACCAGTAGAATGTTGTGTTACGGTCACCCTACCAGTAGAATGTTGTGTTACTGTCACCCCACCTGTAGAATATTGTGTTACTGTCACCACACCTGTAGAATGTTGTGTTACTGTCACCCCTCCTGTAGAATGTTGTGTTACTGTCACCCCCACCAGTAGAATGCCGTGTGTTATTTTCACCCCCACCAGTAGAATGTTGTGTTACTGTCACCCTACCAGTAGAATGTTGTGTAACTGTCACCCCTCCTGTAGAATGTTGTGTTACTGTCACCCCTCCTGGAGAATGTTGTGTTACTGTCACCCCCACCAGTAGAATGTTGAGTTACTGTCACTCCAACCAGTAGAATGTTGTGTTACGGTCACCCTACCAGTAGAATGTTGTGTAACTGTCACCCCTCCTGTAGAATGTTGTGTTACTGTCACCCCACCTGTAGAATATTGTGTTACTGTCACCACACCTGTAGAATGTTGTGTTACTGTCACCCCCACCAGTAGAATGCCGTGTGTTATTTTCACCCCCACCAGTAGAATGTTGTGTTACTGTCACCCTACCAGTAGAATGTTGTGTAACTGTCACCCCTCCTGTAGAATGTTGTGTTACTGTCACCCCACCTGTAGAATATTGTGTTACTGTCACCACACCTGTAGAATGTTGTGTTACTGTCATCCCTCCTGGAGAATGGAGTGTTACTGTCACCCCCACCAGTAGAATGTTGTGTTACTGTCACCCCTCCTGTAGAATGTTGTGTTACTGTCACCCCCACCAGTAGAATGTTGTGTTACTGTCACCCCAACCAGTAGAATGCTGTGTTACTGTCACCACACCAGTAGAATGTTGTGTTACTGTCACCCCCACCAGTAGAATGTTGTGTTACTGTCACCCCTCCTGTATAATGTTGTGTTACTGTCATCCCTCCTGTAGAATGTTGTGTTACTGTCACCCCCACCAGTAGAATGCTGTGTGTTATTTTCACAACCACCAGTAGAATGTTGTGTTACTGTCACCCTACCAGTAGAATGTTGTGTAACTGTCACCCCCACCAGTAGAATGTTGTGTTACTGTCACCCCAACCAGTAGAATGTTGTGTTACTGTCACCCCTCCTGTAGAATGTTGTGTTACGGTCACCCCACCTGTAGAATATTGTGTTACTGTCACCCCACCAGTAGAATGTTGTGTTACTGTCACCCCACCAGTAGAATGTTGTGTTACTGTCACCCCTCCTGTAGAATGTTGTGTTACGGTCACCCCACCTGTAGAATGTTGTGTTACTGTCACCTCACAAGTAGAATGTTGAGTTACTGTCACTCCAACTAGTAGAATGTTGAGTTACGGTCACCCCACCTGTAGAATGTTGTGTTACGGTCACCCTACCAGTAGAATGTTGTGTTACGGTCACCCTACCAGTAGAATATTGTGTTACTGTCACCCCCACAAGTAGAATGTTGAGTTACTGTCACTCCAACTAGTAGAATGTTGAGTTACTGTCACTCCAACTAGTAGAATGTTGAGTTACTGTCACCCCCACCAGTAGAATGTTGTGTTACTGTCACCCCCACCAGTAGAATGTTGTGTTACTGTCACCCCCACCAGTAGAATGTTTTGTTACTGTCACCCCACCAGTAGAATGTTGTGTTACTGTCACCCCCACCAGTAGAATGTTGTGTTACTGTCACCCCCACCAGTAGAATGTTGTGTTACTGTCACCCCACCAGTAGAATGTTGTGTTACTGTCACCCCCACCAGTAGAATGTTGTGTTACTGTCTCCCCACCAGTAGAATGTTGTGTTACTGTCACCCCCACCAGTAGAATGTTGTGTTACTGTCACCCCCACCAGTAGAATGTTGTGTTACTGTCACCCCACCAGTAGAATGTTGTGTTACTGTCACCCCCACCAGTAGAATGTTGTGTTACTGTCACCCCACCAGTAGAATGTTGTGTTACTGTCACGCCAAAAAAAGAATGTTGAGTTACTGTCACCCCACCAGTAGAATGTTGTGTTAGTGTCACCTCACAAGTAGAATGTTGAGTTACTGTCACTCCAACTAGTAGAATGTTGAGTTACTGTCACTCCAACCAGTAGAATGTTGTGTTACGGTCACCCTACCAGTAGAATGTTGTGTTACTGTCACCCCTCCTGTAGAATGTTGAGTTACTGTCACTCCAACAAGTAGAATGTTGTGTTACTGTCACCCCACCTGTAGAATGTTGTGTTACTGTCACCCCTCCTGTAGAATGTTGTGTTACTGTCACCCCACCAGTAGAATGTTGTGTTACTGTCACCCCTCCTGTAGAATGTTGTGTTACGGTCACCCCACCTGTAGAATGTTGTGTTACTGTCACCTCACAAGTAGAATGTTGAGTTACTGTCACTCCAACTAGTAGAATGTTGAGTTACGGTCACCCCACCTGTAGAATGTTGTGTTACGGTCACCCTACCAGTAGAATGTTGTGTTACGGTCACCCTACCAGTAGAATATTGTGTTACTGTCACCCCCACAAGTAGAATGTTGAGTTACTGTCACTCCAACTAGTAGAATGTTGAGTTACTGTCACTCCAACTAGTAGAATGTTGAGTTACTGTCACCCCCACCAGTAGAATGTTGTGTTACTGTCACCCCCACCAGTAGAATGTTGTGTTACTGTCACCCCCACCAGTAGAATGTTTTGTTACTGTCACCCCACCAGTAGAATGTTGTGTTACTGTCACCCCCACCAGTAGAATGTTGTGTTACTGTCACCCCCACCAGTAGAATGTTGTGTTACTGTCACCCCACCAGTAGAATGTTGTGTTACTGTCACCCCCACCAGTAGAATGTTGTGTTACTGTCTCCCCCACCAGTAGAATGTTGTGTTACTGTCACCCCCACCAGTAGAATGTTGTGTTACTGTCACCCCCACCAGTAGAATGTTGTGTTACTGTCACCCCACCAGTAGAATGTTGTGTTACTGTCACCCCCACCAGTAGAATGTTGTGTTACTGTCACCCCACCAGTAGAATGTTGTGTTACTGTCACGCCAAAAAAAGAATGTTGAGTTACTGTCACCCCACCAGTAGAATGTTGTGTTAGTGTCACCTCACAAGTAGAATGTTGAGTTACTGTCACTCCAACTAGTAGAATGTTGAGTTACTGTCACTCCAACCAGTAGAATGTTGTGTTACGGTCACCCTACCAGTAGAATGTTGTGTTACTGTCACCCCTCCTGTAGAATGTTGAGTTACTGTCACTCCAACAAGTAGAATGTTGTGTTACTGTCACCCCACCTGTAGAATGTTGTGTTACTGTCACCCCTCCTGTAGAATGTTGTGTTACTGTCACCCCACCAGTAGAATGTTGTGTTACTGTCACACCACCTGTAGGATGTTGTGTTACTGTCATCCCTCCTGTAGAATGTTGTGTTACTGTCACCCCACCAGTAGAATGTTGTGTTACTGTCACCCCCACCAGTAGAATGTTGTGTTACTGTCACCCCAACCAGTAGAATGTTGTGTTACTGTCACCCCTCCTGTAGAATGTTGTGTTACGGTCACCCCTCCTGTAGAATGTTGTGTTACTGTCACCCCACCTGTAGAATGTTGTGTTACTGTCACCCCACCTGTAGAATGTTGTGTTACGGTCACCCCACCTGTAGAATGTTGTGTTACTGTCACCCCACCAGTAGAATGTTGTGTTACTGTCACCCCACCAGTAGAATGTTGTGTTACTGTCACCCCTCCTGTAGAATGTTGTGTTACGGTCACCCCACCTGTAGAATGTTGTGTTACTGTCACCTCACAAGTAGAATGTTGAGTTACTGTCACTCCAACTAGTAGAATGTTGAGTTACGGTCACCCCACCTGTAGAATGTTGTGTTACGGTCACCCTACCAGTAGAATGTTGTGTTACTGTGACCCCACCTGTAGAATATTGTGTTACTGTCACCACACCTGTAGAATGTTGTGTTACTGTCACCCCTCCTGTAGAATGTTGTGTTACTGTCACCCCCACCAGTAGAATGCCGTGTGTTATTTTCACCCCCACCAGTAGAATGTTGTGTTACTGTCACCCTACCAGTAGAATGTTGTGTAACTGTCACCCCTCCTGTAGAATGTTGTGTTACTGTCACCCCTCCTGGAGAATGTTGTGTTACTGTCACCCCCACCAGTAGAATGTTGTGTTACTGTCACCCCCACCAGTAGAATGTTGAGTTACTGTCACTCCAACCAGTAGAATGTTGTGTTACGGTCACCCTACCAGTAGAATGTTGTGTTACTGTCACCCCACCTGTAGAATATTGTGTTACTGTCACCACACCTGTAGAATGTTGTGTTACTGTCATCCCTCCTGGAGAATGTAGTGTTACTGTCACCCCCACCAGTAGAATGTTGTGTTACTGTCACCCCTCCTGTAGAATGTTGTGTTACTGTCACCCCCACCAGTAGAATGTTGTGTTACTGTCACCCCAACCAGTAGAATGCTGATTTACTGTCACCACACCAGTAGAATGTTGTGTTACTGTCACCCCCACCAGTAGAATGTTGTGTTACTGTCACCCCTCCTGTTTAATGTTGTGTTACTGTCATCCCTCCTGTAGAATGTTGTGTTACTGTCACCCCCACCAGTAGAATGCCGTGTGTTATTTTCACACCCACCAGTAGAATGTTGTGTTACTGTCACCCTACCAGTAGAATGTTGTGTAACTGTCACCCCTCCTGTAGAATGTTGTGTTACTGTCACCCCTCCTGTAGAATGTTGTGTTACTGTCATCCCTCCTGGAGAATGTTGTGTTACTGTCACCCCCACCAGTAGAATGTTGTGTTACTGTCACCCCACCAGTAGAATGTTGTGTTACTGTCACCCCCACCAGTAGAATGTTGTGTTACTGTCACCCCACCAGTAGAATGTTGTGCTCCTGTCACCCCTCCTGTAGAATGTTGTGTTACTGTCACCCCAACCAGTAGAATGTTGTGTTACTGTCACCACACCAGTAGAATGTTGTGTTACTGTCACCCCCACCAGTAGAATGTTGTGTTACTGTCACCCCTCCTGTAGAATGTTGTGTTACTGTCACCCCTCCAGTAGAATGTTGTGTTACTGTCACCCCTCCTGTAGAATGTTGTGTTACTGTCACCACACCAGTATAATGTTGTGTTACTGTCACCCCCACCAGTAGAATGTTGTGTTACTGTCACCCCCACCAGTAGAATGTTGTGTTACTGTCACCCCTCCAGTAGAATGTTGTGTTACTGTCATCCCTCCTGTAGAATGTTGTGTTACTGTCACCCCAACCAGTAGAATGTTGTGTTACTGTCACCACACCAGTAGAATGTTGTGTTACTGTCACCCCCACCAGTAGAATGTTGTGTTACTGTCACCCCTCCTGTAGAATGTTGTGTTACTGTCACCACACCAGTAGAATGTTGTGTTACTGTCACCCCCACCAGTAGAATGTTGTGTTACTGTCGCCCCACCAGTAGAATGTTGTGTTACTGTCACCCCCACCAGTAGAATGTTGTGTTACTGTCACCCCCACCAGTAGAATGTTGTGTTACTGTCACCCCCACCAGTAGAATGTTGTGTTACTGTCAACCCTCCTGTAGAATGTTGTGTTACTGTCACCCCCACCAGTAGAATGTTGTGTTACTGTCACCCCTCCTGTAGAATGTTGTGTTACTGTCACCCCTCCAGTAGAATGTTGTGTTACTGTCACCACACCAGTAGAATGTTGTGTTACTGTCACCCCCACCAGTAGAATGTTGTGTTACTGTCACCCCCACCAGTAGAATGTTGTGTTACTGTCACTCCTCCAGTAGAATGTTGTGTTACTGTCATCCCTCCTGTAGAATGTTGTGTTACTGTCACCCCAACCAGTAGAATGTTGTATTACTGTCACCACACCAGTAGAATGTTGTGTTACTGTCACCCCCACCAGTAGAATGTTGTGTTACTGTCACCCCTCCTGTAGAATGTTGTGTTACTATCACCACACCAGTAGAATGTTGTGTTACTGTCACCCCCACCAGTAGAATGTTGTGTTACTGTCGCCCCACCAGTAGAATGTTGTGTTACTGTCACCCCCACCAGTAGAATGTTGTGTTACTGTCACCCCCACCAGTAGAATGTTGTGTTACTGTCACCCCCACCAGTAGAATGTTGTGTTACTGTCAACCCTCCTGTAGAATGTTGTGTTACTGTCACCCCCACCAGTAGAATGTTGTGTTACTGTCAACCCTCCTGTAGAATGTTGTGTTACTGTCACCTCACCAGTAGAATGTTGTGTAACTGTCACCCCACAAGTAGAATGTTGAGTTACTGTCACTCCAACTAGTAGAATGTTGAGTTACTGTCACTCCAACTAGTAGAATGTTGAGTTACTGTCACCCCACCAGTAGAATGTTGTGTAACTGTCACCCCACAAGTAGAATGTTGAGTTACTGTCACTCCAACTAGTAGAATGTTGAGTTACTGTCACTCCAACTAGTAGAATGTTGAGTTACTGTCACCCCCACCAGTAGAATGTTGTGTTACTGTCACCCCCACCAGTAGAATGTTGTGTTACTGTCACCCCCACCAGTAGAATGTTTTGTTACTGTCACCCCACCAGTAGAATGTTGTGTTACTGTCACCCCCACCAGTAGAATGTTGTGTTACTGTCACCCCCACCAGTAGAATGTTGTGTTACTGTCACCCCACCAGTAGAATGTTGTGTTACTGTCACCCCCACCAGTAGAATGTTGTGTTACTGTCACCCCCACCAGTAGAATGTTGTGTTACTGTCACCCCCACCAGTAGAATGTTGTGTTACTGTCACCCCCACCAGTAGAATGTTGTGTTACTGTCACCCCACCAGTAGAATGTTGTGTTACTGTCACCCCCACCAGTAGAATGTTGTGTTACTGTCACCCCACCAGTAGAATGTTGTGTTACTGTCACGCCAAAAAAAGAATGTTGAGTTACTGTCACCCCACCAGTAGAATGTTGTGTTAGTGTCACCTCACAAGTAGAATGTTGAGTTACTGTCACTCCAACTAGTAGAATGTTGAGTTACTGTCACTCCAACCAGTAGAATGTTGTGTTACGGTCACCCTACCAGTAGAATGTTGTGTTACTGTCACCCCTCCTGTAGAATGTTGAGTTACTGTCACTCCAACAAGTAGAATGTTGTGTTACTGTCACCCCACCTGTAGAATGTTGTGTTACTGTCACCCCCACCAGTAGAATGTTGTGTTACTGTCACCCCAACCAGTAGAATGTTGTGTTACTGTCACCCCTCCTGTAGAATGTTGTGTTACTGTCACCCCACCAGTAGAATGTTGTGTTACTGTCACCCCTCCTGTAGAATGTTGTGTTACTGTAACCCCACCAGTAGAATGTTGTGTTACTGTCACCCCACCAGTAGAATGTTGTGTTACTGTCACCCCCACCAGTAGAATGCTGTGTGTTATTTTCACCCAACCAGTAGAGAATCTATCAAGTGTTTTCCTGTAGTCTGTTTACTAAGAGGCTCCTCTCCTGACTCCAGCCCAGGGAACCTGTGTTTAATACACACACACACACACACACACACACACACACACACACGCACACACACACACACACACACAGGACCCAAAGATTACACACTGTGTAGGGGTGGCTAAACGGTTGTGGGAATTGAAACATGGACACCAGCCAACTCCTGCTAGCAGTACTGCACAATATCAGCCCTTTCTCCTTCCTCTCATCTCTTCAGCTTCGACAACCGTCCATTTCCTCAAAACTTTCCCACTTTTTCCGTTTCATTTGAGATGTGTCTACTATCTGGTGTTGAGACTGTTAGTCTGCTCATCATCAGACCTGTCCACGCTCAAACACACACACACACACACACACACACACACACACACACACACATACACACACACATACACACACACACACAGAGTAAAGTAAAATGGCTGACTTGAGTCATTCCCTACAAGTGGTTGATATGCAAATCATCCCCATCAATTTCATCTTAGATAGAAAATTTGATCAGGGAGTCACACTGAGACCAGATCATCCCGGAATTCAATCATCAATATAAATACAAAACGCAAACAGAAAGAACAACATGGTCATAAAAAACATCACATTCATCAGTAATAAGGTCCTCAATCAGCTGTCTGAATGACCCCTAGAGGCACCAAAACATCACATTCATCAGTAATAAGGTCCTCAATCAGCTGTCTGAATGACCCCTAGAGGCACCAAAACATCACATTCATCAGTAATAAGGTCCTCAATCAGCTGTCTGAATGACCCAAGAGGCACCAGAACATCACATCCATCAGTAATAAGGTCCTCAATCAGCTGTCTGAATGACCCCTAGAGGCACCAGAACATCACATTCATCAGTAATAAGGTCCTCAATCAGCTGTCTGAATTACCCCTAGAGGCACCAGAACATCACATTCATCAGTAATAAGGTCCTCAATCAGCTGTCTGAATGACCCTAGAGGCACCAGAACATCACATTCATCAGTAATAAGGTCCTCAATCAGCTGTCTGAATGACCCATAGAGGCACCAGAACATCACATTCATCAGTAATAAGGTTCTCAATCAGCTGTCTGAATGACCCTAGAGGCACCAGAACATCACATTCATCAGTAATACGGTCCTCAATCAGCTGTCTGAATTACCCTAGAGGCACCAGAACATCACATTCATCAGTAATACGGTCCTCAATCAGCTGTCTGAATGACCCTAGAGGCACCAGAACATCACATGTAAGAACATTTTTGAAGATTGCTCCCCAAATAAAGTGCAAGAACACTTAAAATGGATATACAGTGCCTTGCGAAAGTATTCGGCCCCCTTGAACTTTGCGACCTTTTGCCACATTTCAGGCTTCAAACATAAAGATATAAAACTGTATTTTTTTTGTGAAGAATCAACAAGTGGGACACAATCATGAAGTGGAACGACATTTATTGGATATTTCAAACTTTTTTAACAAATCAAAAACTGAAAGATTGGGCGTGCAAAATTATTCAGCCCCCTTAAGTTAGCGCCACCTTTTGCTGCGATTACAGCTGTAAGTCGCTTGGGGTATGTCTCTATCAGTTTTGCACATCGAGAGACTGAATTGTTTTCCCATTCCTCCTTGCAAAACAGCTCGAGCTCAGTGAGGTTGGATGGAGAGCATTTTTGAACCATTCCATTGTAGATTTTGCTTTATGTTTTGCATCATTGTCTTGTTGGAAGACAAATCTCCGTCCCAGTCTCAGGTCTTTTGCAGACTCCATCAGGTTTTCTTCCAGAATGGTCCTGTATTTGGCTCCATCCATCTTCCCATCAATTTTAACCATCTTCCCTGTCCCTGCTGAAGAAAAGCAGGCCCAAACCATGATGCTGCCACCACCATGTTTGACAGTGGGGATGGTTGTTCAGGGTGATGAGCTGTGTTGCTTTTACGCCAAACATAACGTTTTGCATTGTTGCCAAAAAGTTCAATTTTGGTTTCATCTTACCAGAGCACCTTCTTACACATGTTTGGTGTGTCTCCCAGGTGGCTTGTGGCAAACTTTAAACGACACTTTTTATGGATATCTTTAAGAAATGGCTTTCTTCTTGCCACTCTTCCATAAAGGCCAGATTTGTGCAATATACGACTGATTGTTGTCCTATGGACAGAGTGTCCCACCTCAGCTGTAGATCTCTGCAGTTCATCCAGAGTGATCATGGGCCTCTTGGCTGCATCTCTGATCAGTCTTCTCCTTGTATGAGCTGAAAGTTTAGAGGGACGGCCAGGTCTTGGTAGATTTGCAGTGGTCTGATACACCTTCCATTTCAATATTATCGCTTGCACAGTGCTCCTTGGGATGTTTAAAGCTTGGGAAATCTTTTTGTATCCAAATCCGGCTTTAAACTTCTTCACAACAGTATCGCGGACCTGCCTGGTGTGTTCCTTGTTCTTCATGATGCTCTCTGCGCTTTTAACGGACCTCTGAGACTATCACAGTGCAGGTGCATTTATACGGAGACTTGATTACACACAGGTGGATTGTATTTATCATCATTAGTCATTTAGGTCAACATTGGATCATTCAGAGATCCTCACTGAACTTCTGGAGAGAGTTTGCTGCACTGAAAGTAAAGGGGCTGAATAATTTTGCACGCCCAATTTTTCAGTTTTTGATTTGTTAAAAAAGTTTGAAATATCCAATAAATGTCGTTCCACTTCATGATTGTGTCCCACTTGTTGTTGATTCTTCACAAAAAAATACAGTTTTATATCTTTATGTTTGAAGCCTGAAATGTGGCAAAATGTTGCAAAGTTCAAGGGGGCCGAATACTTTCGCAAGGCACTGTACCTAACTCAGTAGAGACCAAAGGAGTTTCCAGAGTTTAAACCATCCCTGAGACAATTATGTTGGGGATATTATATACACACGAATGCTAAGTGATTCTCCAAGACATGGGATAAAGAATAAATTATCATTGATGTATTTCAGTGTCATCAAAATGCATGTCGACCATTGTAATTCAATATCAGCAGATGGTAGAAGACAAACAGAAATAATGTATTTCTGCAGCTGATATCTGACTGAATGCTGTTTATGTTATTCCACAATACCAATCAGTGAGTCAGAAGAAGCTACTCAAGGTGTCATTCTGTCCCCAGAGAATCTATAATAGTCAACACTCTTATGAATATAACGTTTCAGGATTTCCTGAAAGGAGAAATTCTTTCAATGTTCATATTTTTCATTCGCATTTGTTACTTTAAGCAATAAAGGCACAAGGAGGTGTGGTATACAGCCAATATACCACAGCTAAGGGCTGTTCTTATGCACGACACAACATGGAGTGACTGGATACAGCCTTTAGCTGTGGTAGGCTGTCATTGTAAATAAGAATGTGCTGTTAAATGACTTGCCTAGTTAAATAAAAGGTTAAAAAAATACATATATATATATATATATATATATATATTATATATATACACACACACACAGTGCTGTGAAAAAGTATTTCCCCCTTTCTGATTTATTTATTTGCACATTTGTCATATCGAACTGTTTCAGATCAAACAAATTTAAATATTACACAAAGATAACTGCATTTTGTGTTTACTTGGGTTAAGTGATGATTTGATTTATATAGGGAAAAAAGCTAGCCGAACCTTCATGGCCCTACGTGAAAAAGTAATTGCCCCCTAAACCTAATAACTGGTTGTGCCACTCTCAGCAGCAACAACTGCAATCAAGCGTTTGCGATAACTGGCAATGAGTCTTTCACATCGATCGCTGTGGAGGAATTTTGGCCCACTCTTCTTTGCAGAATTGTTTTAATTCGGCCACATTGGAGGGTTTTCGAGCATGAACCGCCTTTTTAAAGGTCCCGCCACAGCATCTCAATGGGATTCAAGTCCGGACTTTGACTAGGCCACTCCAAAACCTTCATGTGTTTTTTTTAAGCCATTCAGAGGTAAACTTGCTGGTGTGTTTTGGATCATTGTCCTGCTGCAGATCCCAAGTGCACTTCAGCTTGAGATCACAAACGGATGGCCGGACTTTCTCCTTCAGGATTTTTTGGTAGAGAGCAGAATTCATGGTTCCATCAATCACAGAAAGTCGTTCAGGTCCTGAAGCAGCAAAGCAGCCCCAGACCATCACACTACCACCGCCATGTTTGACTGTTGGTACGATGTTATTTTTTTCTGAAATGCTGTGTTACTTTTAAACCAGATGTAACGGGACACACACCTTACAAAAAGTCAAACTTTTGTCTCGTCAGTCCACAGAATATTTTCCCAGAAGTCTTGGGGATCATCAAGATTTAATTTTTGCCAAAAGTGAGACGAGCCTTTATGTTATTCTTGGTCAGCAGTGGTTTTCACCTTGGAACTCTGCCATGGATGGCATTTTCCCCCAGTCTCTTTCTTATGGTTGAGTCATGACCACTGACCTTAACTGAGGCCAGTGAGGCCTGCAGTTCTTTAGATGTTATTGTAGGTTATTTTGTGACTTCTTGGATGAGTCGTCGCTGTGCTCTTGGGGTAATGTTGGGAGGCCGGCCACTCCTGGGAACGTTCACCACTGTTCTAAATGTTCTCCATTTGTGGATAATGTCTCTCACTGTGGTTCGCTGGAGTCCCAAAGCTTTAGAAATGGCTTTGTAACCCTTTCCAGACTGATAGATGTCAATGACTTTATTTCTCATCTGTTCCTGAATTTCTTTGGATCGCGGCATGATGTCTTGCTTTTTGAGCTCTTTAGGCCTACTTCACTTTGTCAGACAGGTTCTACTTAAGTGATTTCATGATTCAACAGGTCTGGCAGTATCCTACAATGTGATTTTCTGGATTTTTTTTCTCATTTTGTCTGTCATAGTTGAAGTGTACCTATGATGAAAATTACAGGCCTCTCATCTTTTTAAGTGGGAGAACTTGCACAATTGGTGGCTGACTAAATACTTTTTTGCCCCAATGTATATATATTTTTTAAACCTTGTCAGCTTCGGGGATTTGATCCAGCAACCTTTCGGTTACTGGCACAACGCTCTACCCACTAATCTACATGTAGTACATCAAGGCCATTCTAATAACTTATCAGGTGTGCTTCACAAATGGCGCCCTATTTTCTATATAGTACATTACTTTTGATCAGAGCCCAATGGGACTTTGGTAAAAAAATTAAAAATAAGTGTGCACTATATAGGGCAGTGGTTCTCAATCCTGGTCCTCAATCCTGAGTTGTTGACTTGAATCAGGTGTGTAGTGCTAGAACAAAAACTAAAATGGGCACCTCTTTGGGTCCCCAGGACCAGGATTGAGAACCACTGATATAGGGGAATAAGGGTGACATTTGGGAGAGAGGTCTTTCCAGGTCTAGTCATCTGAATTAAGGATTGCAGTGCAGATTCATGACCCGGAAATGATCTGTCCATAAATAACTGCTCTCTCTCTGGGTATTTTTTTCATGATTCAGTCTAGGCCCCTTAGCCTAGACTGGGCTAAGGGGAATTTATACAGAACACAATTACATCTTAGACAATTCTGTGCTTCCATCTTTGTGGCCATTTTCTGTTTCAGCATGACAGCAAGGTCCATACAGACATTTTTTGTCGAGTTCGCGTGGAAGAACTTGACTAGCATGCGCAGAGTTCTGACCTCAACCCCATAAAACAACTTTGGGATAAATTGGAACACCGACTGCAGCCAGGCCTAATCGCCCGACACTAATACTCGTGGCTGAATTGAAGCAAGTCCCCGCAGCAATGTTCCAACACCTAGTGGAAAGCCTTCCCAGAATAGTGGAGGCTGTTGTAGCAGCAAAGGATGGACCAACTCCATATTAATGCCCATGATTTTGGAATGAGATGTTCGACGAGCATGTGTCCACATATTTTTGGTAAGGTAGCGTATCTTCGAAAGGAATCTGTATATCCAGGACAGACAGACTGCAGAACAGGGACCTCCAATATTTTATATCCAGGACAGAGAGACTGCAGAACACAGACCTCCAATATTTTACATCCAGGACAGACAGACTGCAGAACAGAGACCTCCAAAATGTCATAGATACTGCCACTGAAACACCCTGGAAAGATAAAGGCCCTGGTTGAAAGAGGTGCACTGTATGGGGTGTCTTCAAGAGATTTCTACTTTCTCTAAAGGTCGTCAGTCGAAAAAACACAAAAACAGAGGGGAGGAGAGAGCTTTCTACTTGATATATTACCAGGAGTTGGGAGAGAGATTTGTACTGCAGTCTATTAGAGAGAAAAGTCAAGCCCTACATCAGTCTACGCATGTGTCCCAAATGGCACTATATTTCCCTACATAGTGCACTTCTTTGGACCAGAACCCATAAGGCTCTGGTCAAAAGTAGTGCACTATGTCGAGGATAGGTGGCCATTTCTGGTGTAAATCCCCTCTGAGTCAATCTCTCTCTCTTACCCCCTGGGGGGCGATTCCGATTGGAGCAAAACAAGAGAATCTTTTGAACTTTGCTTTTTGGAATTGACATTTATTTAATTAGTTCCGTAGAAGACCGACCTAATGCTCTAACAGTTGGTTGCTTGCAGGATACAGGAATATCATTGGGATATAATAACAGAGCCTATGTGTTAAATGAATGACTTGCTATATGAGCATGTATGATGTCATCTTATAAAGCCACTAATCCATAGCATAATGATTCCTTCACTTCTTTCATCAGTACAACGTTGATGTAAATTGTTTCCATTGAAGGGCAATTAGACGTGCATAATTATTCATGAATAACTTACAATAAGAGAATTGTAGACAGAACCCCAGCCAGCATGCTATATCCTATCCTCCAGAGTGGCGCAGTGGTCTATGGGACTGTATCTCAGTGCTAGAGGCGTCACTACGGACCCTGGTTAGATTCCTGGCTGTATCACAACCGGCCGTGATCGGGAGTCCCAGTGTCATCCCGGTTAGGGTTTGGCCGGGGTTGGCTGTCATTGTAAATAAGAATAACTGACTTGCCTAGTTAAATAAAAAGGTCACTTTTAAAAAAATATATTTTTATCGAAAAAACGAGAATTGGAGACTGCAAACCACCCAGAACCCCAGCCAGTATAATATATCCACATCTCAGATAGTTAATTAACAGTGGCTCCTTGGTCTCATTCAAGAAGCACTACTGTCCTCATCTGGCTGAAGGCCACCATGCATCTCACTTCTATTGGACTTGTATAATAAACAAAGTTACAATCATGAGTGTCAAAGGTGGCCAAGGTGTTAAAAATAAAAAACACACAAAAAATAAAAAAATAAAAACAGTTTACAGTGTTTCACAAATAAATATACATACTTTTCAGAAAACTTAAATATAACATCGTCAGGCAATTAATGAAATACACTTTGGGAGAGATAACAATGGGGATCTTCACATTTTACCAACACCATGTAAAATGAACCTCCAGTCAATTCCTTGTTAAGTGAAGGACAACAAGTTGATATCGTAGCAGCCATCAACCTGCCCAGAAACACAGAAGAAGAATGAAAATTAAACGAGTCGACCGTAAACGAGCTGAAAACAAAATGGAATCGATACCAACTGACAAAGACTTGGGTCCAGGATACTAACGCAGAGATGTTTGGATTGAAACATTGTTTAACCAATACAAAAAAAGTGGTGAAGCATTACAGGTCCTTCTTCACTTTCTAGATCTTTCTCTCCCACAACCTCAGGAAAAGTGATGTGTACGTTTGACTCCAATACGAACACGTCTTACATCGAAGCGGCCTATGGAAGCAGTGGTCTGGTTGGTCTGCATGACCTCTGTTAACGCCCACATCTGCTGAATACTGCAAGATACCGTCTGAGGATCTGGAAGACCCTAGAGACACAACAAAACAAAAATATTGGAACTTTTATGTAGCCGTGTTGTATAAAGGGGTTAGTGTTTTTCTAAAGGTAATTGACCAGGAAGATGGCTATCCGTCTTCGTCTGAGGATCTGGATGACCCTAGAGACACAACAAAACAAAAATATTGTAACGGATATTATTTTCTCTTTTATGTAGCCATGTAGGTAATTGACCAGGGAGATGGCTATCTGTGTTCGTCTGAGGATCTGGATGACCCTAGAAACACAACAACATAATAAATACTGTGTTTCCATATTCTCTTTTATGATGTGTTTTATAAAAGGTATTTGACCAGTAAGACAGAGAACTTCTCCCAGAAGAAGACAGTTTTTGTGTGTGGAGGACAATGCCTAATAGAGCCCCTGCACTCCCATATGGTCAGGATTTGGAATGATGAAGTCATGAAGATCTTCCCAGTGAACTGAAAGATGCCATCATCGACACCATCTTCAAGAAAGGGGACAAGTTGGACTGTGGCAACTACAGCGCGTTCCCCTTCTTGCCACCCCAGGATAAACAGACTCCTATCCCAAAGAACAGTGCATTTCAACGCGGCAGAGGAACTTCAGACTTGATATTCTCAGCCCGTTGACTCCAAGAGAAGCTCCAGGAGCAGAGACTATGGCAATCACTAACTCAGAGGAAGCTGCTGCCTACACTGAGACGCAATTTATTCATTTCACCTTTCTTTAACCAGGTAGGTCAGTTGAGAACAAGTTCTCATTTACAACTGCGACCTGGCCAAGATAAAGCAAAGCAGTGCAACAAAAACAACAACACAGTGTTACACATAAACACATGTACAGTCAATAACACAATAGAAAAGTATATATACAGTATGCGCAAATGTAGTAATATTAGGGAGGTAAGGCAATAAATAGGCCATAGTGGCAAAATAATTACAAATGAGAAATTAAACACTGGAGTGATAGATGTGCAGAAGATGAATGTGCAAGTAGAGATACTGGGGTGCAAAGGAGCAAAAAAAATAACAGTATGGGGATGAGGTAGTTGGATGGGCTATTTACAGATGGGCTATGTACAGGTGCAGTGATCTATGAGATGCTCTGAAAGCTAATGCTTAAAGTTAGTGAGGGAGAAATACGTCTCCGGCTTCAGTGATTTTTGCAATTCACTGCAGTCATTGGCAGCAGAGAACTGGAAGGAAAGGTGGCCAAAGTAGGAATTGACTTTGGGGGATGACCAGTGAAATATACCTGCTGGAGCGCGTGCTACAGGTGGGTGCTGCTATGGTGACCAGTGAGCTGAGATAAGGCAGGGCTTTACCTAGCAAAGACTTATAGATGACCTGGAGGGATCACAAAGAGGGAAATGATACTGGAGTACGAGGGATCCCTAAGAGGGAAATGATACTGGACTACGAGGGATCCCTAAGAGGGAAATTATACTGGAGTACGAGGGATCCCTAAGAGGGAAATGATACTGGACTACGAGGGATCCCTAAGAGGGAAATGATACTGGACTACGAGGGATCCCAAAGAGGGAAATTATACTGGACTACGAGGGATCCCTAAGGGGGAAATGATACTGGACTACGAGGGATCCCTAAGAGGGAAATGATACTGGACTACGAGGGATCCCAAAGAGGGAAATTATACTGGACTACGAGGGATCCCTAAGAGGGAAATGATACTGGACTACGAGGGATCCCTAAGGGGGAAATGATACTGGACTACGAGGGATCCCTAAGAGGGAAATGATACTGGACTACGAGGGATCCCAAAGAGGGAAATTATACTGGACTACGAGGGATCCCTAAGAGGGAAATGATACTGGACTACGAGGAATCCCTAAGAGGGAAATGATACTGGACTACGAGGGATCCCTAAGAGAAATGATACTGGACTACGAGGGATCCCTAAGAGGGAAATGATACTGGACTACGAGGGACCCCTAAGAGGGAAATGATACTGGACTACGAGGGATCCCTAAGGGGGAAATGATACTGGACTATGAGGGATCCCTATGGGGGAAATGATACTGGACTACGAGGGATCCCTAAGGGGGAAATGATACTGGACTACGAGGGATCCCTAAGAGAGAAATGATACTGGACTACGAGGGATCCCTAAGGGGGAAATGATACTGAACTACGAGGGATCCCTAAGGGGGAAATGATACTGGACTACGAGGTTATCCCTAAGAGAGAAATGATACTGGACTACGAGGGATCCCTAAGGGGGAAATAATACTGAACACTGGAATACAGTCTATAAGGGCTGATAGTTCTACTGAAGAGAACCAACTGGTTGATAAGAGCCTTACCTGTAAATCACACAGTTGGTCCACCTGTGTGAGGTCTGACAACCAATCAGGAATGTCCCACTCTGAATCCTGGAAGAAGAGTGAATGAATGCACTTTAAAATCGTGGAAATATCTTAATTGGCAGTGTTTCTCAACTCCACTACTCAGGTAAACACCCCCAACCTTATCCAGTTATGCTGCAGGCCTGGTGATCAGAGGCACACTGATTGTGGTTTCTTTCTATTTGATCATACAGTACAACCCCTCTATACATTTTTAAGTGACTTACCTCGTTTAAACAGGGGTGTATTTTGATGTCCTCCACGCTGAAATTCAGCCAGGCTGATGACGGCTGTCGTAGGATCAGTCTCACTGAAGTCACATTGTCTGGTTCAATCAGCATCTAACAACCATAACACACATACTGAACCAATCAGGAAATACGACTTCCACAAATTAGGTAAATGAGCTTCATTGCTACTTGAATTAAGCCAAACTATACATTTGGTTTACCTCCAAGATCAGCTTACCAAAAACTAAGCAAACCTGAGCTGTGATTTACATTTACAGAATGTGAATGCATTAGCTTTGTGTTACTCACATCACAGCAAGGTTTCTTAAGATTCCATATGAAATGGCTCAGGAGCATTTGGTATTGAATATTTTAGCCTGATGTACAGTACAAGTAAAGCCTTCATCTCATCAGAGCCTCCTAATGTCTTGACCTGTTCTGCTATAGTTCTTCACCCTTCCTCTTTCCATACTATATGACCTTTAACACCTTTTATAATTAAACTACCCCCCACCCCCTATCACCCTCTCTCTCCCTCCCTCACCCCCTCTCTCTCTCCCTCACCCTCTCTCTCTCTCACTCCCTCTCTCCCCCTCCCCTCTCTCTCCCTCACCCTCTCTCTCTCTCCCTCACCCCCTCTCTCTCTATCTCCCTCTCTCCCTCACCCCCTCTCTCCCTCACCCTCTCCTCTCTCTCTCTCTCCCCTCTCCCTCTCTCCCTCACCCCTCTCCATCACCCCCTCTCTCTCCCTCACCCTCTCTCTCCCTCACCCCCTCTCTCTCCCTCACCCTCTCTCTCACTCACCCCCTCTCTCCCTCACCCCCTCTCTCTCCCCTCACCCTCTCTCTCCCTCACCCTCTCTCTCTCCCTCACCCCTCCCCTCTCTCTATCTCCCTCTCTCCCTCACCCCCTCTCTCCCTCACCCTCACCCTCTCTCTCCCTCACCCCCTCTCTCTCCCTCTCTCCTCACCCCCTCTCCCTCTCCCTCCCCTCTCTCTCTCCCTCACCCTCTCTCTCCCTCACCCTCTCTCCCTCCCTCACCCCCTCTCTCTCCCTCACCCTCTCTCTCCCTCCCTCACCCCTCTCTCTCTCCCTCACCCTCTCTCTGTCTCACTCACCCCCTCTCTCTCCCTCACCCTCTCTCTCTCTCCCTCACCCTCTCTCTCCCTCACCCCTCTCTCTCTCTCTCTCACCCCCTCTCTCTCCCTCACCCTCTCTCTCTCTCTCCCTCATCCCCTCTCTCTCTCCCTCATCCCTCTCTCTCTCTCCCTCACCCTCCCTCTCTCTCTCCCTCACCCCCCTCTCTCTCCCTCACCCCCCCCTCTCTCTCCTAACCTGTTGCCGGTAGACAGAGCAGTAGTCTTGTGAACCCTCTTCAGTATGTGGGCTGGGCATCAGACAGTGGTTCCTCAGACATGTGGCCCATTTAGCAGCCCCCTCCCCATCTCTCCTCAGTAGACGCACAGACACGTATGCTGTGTAGTAGTTCTTAAAAGAGATCTCCTGGATCTAGAAGTGAATAAGACACAGATTATATATACAGTACCAGAAAAAAAAAACGTTTTTGACACACCTACTCATTCCAAGGTTTTTCTTAATGTTTTACTATTTTCTACATTGTAGAATAATATTGAAGACATCACAACTATGAAATAACACATATGGAATCAGTCACCCTTTGCCTTGATGACAGCGTTGCACACTCTTGGTATTCTCTCAACCAGGTTCACCTGGAATGCTTTTCCAACAGTCTTGGAGGAGTTCCCACATATGCGGAGCACTTGTTGGCTGCTTTTCCTTCACTCTGCGGTCATACTTATTATCCCAAAACATCTCAATTGGGTTGAGGTCGGGTGATTGTGGAGGCCAGGTCATCTGATGCACACTCCATCACTCTCCTTCTTGGTCAAATAGCCCTTACACAGCCTGGAGGTGTGTTGGGTCATTGTCCTGTTGAAAAACAAATGATAGACCCACTAAGCGCAAACCAGATGGAATGTCGTATCGCTGCAGAATACTGAGGTAGCCATGCTGGTTAAGTGTGCCTTGAATTTTCAATACATGTCAAATTTGGACTCATCAGACCAAAGAACAGATTTCCACCGGTCTAATGTCCATTGCTCGTGTTTCTTGGCCCAAGCAAGTCTCTTCTTCTTATTGGTGTCCTTTAGTAGTGGTTTCTTTGCAGCAATTCGACCATGTAGGCCTGATTCACACAGTCTCCTCTGATCAGTTGATGTTGAGATGTGTTACCCAAACTCTGTGAAGAAGCATTTATTTGGGCTAATTTTTCTGAGGCTGGTAACTCTAATGAACTTATCCTCTGCAGCAGAGGTAAATCTGGATCTTCCTTTCCTGTGGCGGTCCTCATGAGAGCCAGTTTCATCATTCATCATAGTGCTTGATGGTTTTTGCGACTGCACTTGAAGAAACTTTCAAAGTTCTTGAAATTCTCTAGATTGACTGACCTTCATGTATTAAAGTAATGATGGATTGTTGTTTCTCTTTGCTTATTTGGAGCTGTTCTTGCCATAATATGGACTTGGTATTTTACCAAATAGGGGTGGTATACAGAAGATAGGGCTATCTTGACACAACACAACTGATTGGCTCAAACATTTTAAGGAAATAAATTCCACAAATGTACTTTTGACAAGGCACTCCTGTTAATTGAAATGCATTCCAGGTGACTACCTCATAAAGCTGGTTGAGAGAATGCAAAGAGTGTGCAAAGTTGTAATCAAGGCAAAGGGTGGCTACTTTGAAGAATCTCAGATATTAAAATATATTTAGATTTGTTTCACACTTTTTTTTGGCTACTACATGATTCCCTATGTGTTATTTCATAGTTTTCATGTCGTAGTTTTATGTAGAAAAAAGTTAAAATATGGAAAAACCCTGGTATGAGTGTGTGTCCAAACTCTTTACTGGTGCTGTATGTTACAGCATGTGGTCAATGGTTGAGTTGCAATGATGTCTAGCTTGAAAGTTGTAGAAAACCCCGGCCTCGAAGGAAGCCACTTTGAGCTTCAGAGAAGATTTGGAAGTGACTCAGTTTGAAAGGAAAATAGCCTACTTCACATAGTCTACCTGTCATTTGACCAAGTGTGTGGAGGAAAACACAGTGTATAAAAATAAAAAAAAAATAGTCAAATGACCGTCAGGTTTTATTGACTCACGTTGACAGTCTGTCCTATAGGAAGTGTAACGTCTATGACATAGACACCGGGACGAGATGAATCAGTCTCAGCATCTCCAATCTGCAAGGTGACAGTAGGCTTCACGGTACAAGGGACGGTGTTGACACTCATCTTAATACTCCTGTTGAAAGATTAGGGATGTGATCAGTACAGGGAACAGCGTTGACACTCATCTTAATACTCCTGTTGAGAAAGGAGTCAGCAGCAGATTCAAGCAACAGCCTGCAGAGACCTTTATCCAACACCTAGCGACCTCATCAAGAGTTGTGGATCTCTTGGCGTAACGGCTAAGGTGATCGACTGTCACTGGACCTGGCCAACCTGAATTCGCTACAATATAAATCTGGGATGTGATGAGGAAGACAAGCTATAAAAACAGGGAAATCATGGGTGTATTCATTAGTCGAACACTGTAATGAAAACGTTTTGCAACGAAAGTGAGAGTATCTATTGGATACATTCAAGGTACGTAGGTCTCTCCAAGTTTGGCTCCGTTTGGTTCCTAGTGGTTCCTACACCCCAGGATTTTGTGTTTGGTACAGGGGAGGTTAGCATTTTTGGGGGGTATGATATTTGTGTGTCTGTAACTTTCTCACTCATCATCGTTCACAATGTTTAGGGATGATCTGTAATCATGGTAGCATCCACATTAATGTAGAAGTTTTTAGAAACATATTATTTTCTTATTTACAGTAACAGTGACTCCAAAACGATACAATAAATAATTACCATTGTAATTACTATTGTGCACAAAATAATCTTAAACACAACCACAACAAACAGCAAATGCATCCAACAAGTTTGCTCAAGCTTGATGTAACCAATACTGTTGTGTCCCTGTCCCAATACTGTTGTGTCACTGTCCCAATACTGTTGTGTCCCTGTCCCAATACTGTTGTGTCACTGTCCCAATACTGTTGTGTCCTGTCCCAATACTGTTGTGTCCCTGTCCCAATACTGTTGTGGCCCTGTCCCAATACTGTTGTGTCACTGTCCCAATACTGTTGTGTCCCTGTCCCAATACTGTTGTGTCACTGTCACAATACTGTTGTGTCCCTGTCCCAATACTGTTGTGTCCCTGTCCCAATACTGTTGTGTCCCTGTCCCAATACTGTTGTGGCCCTGTCCCAATACTGTTGTGGCCCTGTCCCAATACTGTTGTGTCCCTGTCCCAATACTGTTGTGGCCCTGTCCCAATACTGTTGTGGCCCTGTCCCAATACTGTTGTCACTGTCCCAATACCCTGTCCCAATACTGTTGTGTCCCTGTCCCAATACTGTTGTGGCCCTGTCCCAATACTGTTGTGGCCCTGTCCCAATACTGTTGTGGCCCTGTCCCAATACTGTTGTGGCCCTGTCCCCAATACTGTTGTGGCCCTGTCCCAATACTGTTGTGGCCCTGTCCCAATACTGTTGTGCCCTGTCCCAATACTGTTGTGGCCCTGTCCCAATACTGTTGTGGCCCTGTCCCAATACTGTTGTGTCCCCTGTCCCAATACTGTTGTGGCCCTGTCCCAATACTGTTGTGGCCCTGTCCCAATACTGTTGTGGCCCTGTCCCAATACTGTCCCAATTGTGGCCCTGTCCCAATACTGTTGTGGCCCTGTCCCAATACTGTTGTGGCCCTGTCCCAATACTGTTGTGTCCCTGTCCCAATACTGTTGTGTCCCCTGTCCCAATACTGTTGTGGCCCTGTCCCAATACTGTTGTGGCCCTGTCCCAATACTGTTGTGGCCCTGTCCCAATACTGTCCCAATACTTGTGGCCCTGTCCCAATACTGTTGTGGCCCTGTCCCAATACTGTTGTGGCCCTGTCCCAATACTGTTGTGGCCCTGTCCCAATACTGTTGTGTCCCTGTCCCAATACTGTTGTGTCCCTGTCCCAATACTGTTGTTGCCCTGTCCCAATACTGTTGTGGCCCTGTCCCAATACTGTTGTGGCCCTGTCCCAATACTGTTGTGGCCCTGTCCCAATACTGTTGTGGCCCTGTCCCAATACTGTTGTGGCCCTGTCCCAATACTGTTGTGTCACTGTCCCAATACCCTGTCCCAATACTGTTGTGTCCCTGTCCCAATACTGTTGTGCCCTGTCCCCTGTCCCAATACTGTTGTGGCCCTGTCCCAATACTGTTGTGGCCCTGTCCCAATACTGTTGTGTCCCTGTCCCAATACTGTTGTTGTGTTGTGGCCCTGTCCCAATACTGTTGTGGCCCTGTCCCAATTGTGTGTCCCTGTCCCAATACTGTTGTGTCCCTGTCCCAATACTGTTGTGGCCCTGTCCCAATACTGTTGTGGCCCTGTCCCAATACTGTTGTGGCCCTGTCCCAATACTGTTGTGTCACTGTCCCAATACTGTTGTGTCACTGTCCCAATACTGTTGTGTCCCAATACTGTTGTGGCCCTGTCCCAATACTGTTGTGGCCCTGTCCCAATACTGTTGTGTCCCTGTCCCAATACTGTTGTGGCCCTGTCCCAATACTGTTGTGGCCCTGTCCCAATACTGTTGTGGCCCTGTCCCAATACTGTTGTGTCCCTGTCCCAATACTGTTGTGCCCTGTCCCAATACTGTTGTGTCCCTGTCCCAATACTGTTGTGTCCCTGTCCCAATACTGTGTGTGTCCCTGTCCCAATACTGTTGTGGCCCTGTCCCAATACTGTTGTGGCCCTGTCCCAATACTGTTGTGTCCCTGTCCCAATACTGTTGTGTCCCTGTCCCAATACTGTTGTGGCCCTGTTACTGTTGTGGCCCTGTCCCAATACTGTTTGTGGTCCCTGTCCCAATACTGTTGTGGCCCTGTCCCAATACTGTTGTGGCCCTGTCCCAATACTGTTGTGTCATTGTCCCAATACTGTTGTGTCACTGTCCCAATACTGTTGTGTCCCAATACTGTTGTGTCCCTGTCCCAATACTGTTGTGGCCCTGTCCCAATACTGTTGTGGCCCTGTCCCAATACTGTTGTGGCCCTGTCCCAATACTGTTGTGGCCCTGTCCCAATACTGTTGTGGCCCTGTCCCAATACTGTTGTGTCCCTGTCCCAATACTGTTGTGTCCCTGTCCCAATACTGTTGTGTCCCTGTCCCAATACTGTTGTGGCCCTGTCCCAATACTGTTGTGTCCCTGTCCCAATACTGTTGTGGCCCTGTCCCAATACTGTTGTGTCCCTGTCCCAATACTGTTGTGTCCCTGTCCCAATACTGTTGTGGCCCTGTCCCAATACTGTTGTGGCCCTGTCCCAATACTGTTGTGGCCCTGTCCCAATACTGTTGTGGCCCTGTCCCAATACTGTTGTGGCCCTGTCCCAATACTGTTGTGGCCCTGTCCCAATACTGTTGTGGCCCTGTCCCAATACTGTTGTGTCACTGTCCCAATACTGTTGTGTCCCTGTCCCAATACTGTTGTGTCCCTGTCCCAATACTGTTGTGGCCCTGTCCCAATACTGTTGTGGCCCTGTCCCAATACTGTTGTGTCCCTGTCCCAATACTGTTGTGTCCCTGTCCCAATACTGTTGTGTCCCTGTCCCAATACTGTTGTGGCCCTGTCCCAATGTCCCTGTCCCAATACTGTTGTGGCCCTGTCCCAATACTGTTGTGGCCCTGTCCCAATACTGTTGTGGCCCTGTCCCAATACTGTTGTGTCCCTGTCCCAATACTGTTGTGTCCTGTCCCAATACTGTTGTGTCCCAATACTGTCCCAATACTGTGGCCCTGTCCCAATACTGTTGTGGCCCTGTCCCAATACTGTTGTGGCCCTGTTGTGTCCCTGTCCCAATACTGTTGTGCCCTGCCCTGTCCCAATACTGTTGTGTCCCTGTCCCAATACTGTTGTGTCCCTGTCCCAATACTGTTGTGGCCCTGTCCCAATACTGTTGTGGCCCTGTCCCAATACTGTTGTGGCCCTGTCCCAATACTGTGTGTCCCTGTCCCAATTGCCCTGTCCCAATACTGTTGTGGCCCTGTCCCAATACTGTTGTGTCCCTGTCCCAATACTGTTGTGCCCTGTCCCAATACTGTTGTGGCCCTGTCCCAATACTGTTGTGCCCTGTCCCAATACTGTTGTGGCCCTGTCCCAATACTGTTGGCCCTGTCCCAATACTGTTGTGGCCCTGTCCCAATACTGTTGTGTGGCCCTGTCCCAATACTGTTGTGGCCCTGTCCCAATACTGTTGTGGCCCTGTCCCAATACTGTTGTGTCCCTGTCCCAATACTGTTGTGGCCCTGTCCCAATACTGTTGTGGCCCTGTCCCAATACTGTTGTGGCCCTGTCCCAATACTGTTGTGTCCCTGTCCCAATACTGTTGTGTCCCTGTCCCAATACTGTTGTGTCCCTGTCCCAATACTGTTGTGGCCCTGTCCCAATACTGTTGTGGCCCTGTCCCAATACTGTTGTGGCCCTGTCCCAATACTGTTGTGGCCCTGTCCCAATACTGTTGTGGCCCTGTCCCAATACTGTTGTGGCCCTGTCCCAATACTGTTGTGTCATTGTCCCAATACTGTTGTGTCACTGTCCCAATACTGTTGTGTCCCTGTCCCAATACTGTTGTGTCCCTGTCCCAATACTGTTGTCCTGTCCCAATACTGTTGTACTGTCCCAATTGTGGCCCTGTCCCAAATACTGTTGTGGCCCTGTCCCAATACTGTTGTGGCCCTGTCCCAATACTGTTGTGTCCCTGTCCCAATACTGTTGTGTCCCTGTCCCAATACTGTTGTGGCCCTGTCCCAATACTGTTGTGGCCCTGTCCCAATACTGTTGTGGCCCTGTCCCAATACTGTTGTGTCCCTGTCCCAATACTGTCCCAATACTGTTGTGTCCCTGTCCCAATACTGTTGTGGCCCTGTCCCAATACTGTTGTGGCCCTGTCCCAATACTGTTGTGTCCCTGTCCCAATACTGTTGTGGCCCTGTCCCAATACTGTTGTGGCCCTGTCCCAATACTGTTGTGGCCCTGTCCCAATACTGTTGTGGCCCTGTCCCAATACTGTTGTGGCCCTGTCCCAATACTGTTGTGGCCCTGTCCCAATACTGTTGTGTCCCTGTCCCAATACTGTTGTGGCCCTGTCCCAATACTGTTGTGGCCCTGTCCCAATACTGTTGTGTCACTGTCCCAATACTGTTGTGTCCCTGTCCCAATACTGTTGTGTCCCAATACCTGTCCCAATACTGTTGTGGCCCTGTCCCAATACTGTTGTGGCCCTGTCCCAATACTGTTGTGGCCCTGTCCCAATACTGTTGTGTCCCTGTCCCAATACTGTTGTGGCCCTGTCCCAATACTGTTGTGTCCCTGTCCCAATACTGTTGTCCCTGTCCCAATACTGTTGTGTCCCTGTCCCAATACTGTTGTGGCCCTGTCCCAATACTGTTGTGGCCCTGTCCCAATACTGTTGTGGCCCTGTCCCAATACTGTTGTGTCCTGTCCCAATACTGTTGTGGCCCTGTCCCAATACTGTTGTGTCCCTGTCCCAATACTGTTGTGGCCCTGTCCCAATACTGTTGTGTCACTGTCCCAATACTGTTGTGTCCCTGTCCCAATACTGTTGTGTCCCTGTCCCAATACTGTTGTGTCCCTGTCCCAATACTGTGGCCCTGTCCCAATACTGTTGTGCCCTGGCCCTGTCCCAATACTGTTGTGTGTCCCAATACTGTTGTGTCCCTGTCCCAATACTGTTGTGTCACTGTCCCTGTTGTGTCCCTGTCCCAATACTGTTGTGTCCCTGTCCCAATACTGTTGTGTCCCTGTCCCAATACTGTTGTGTCCCTGTCCCAATACTGTTGTGGCCCTGTCCCAATACTGTTGTGGCCCTGTCCCAATACTGTTGTGGCCCTGTCCCAATACTGTTGTGGCCCTGTCCCAATACTGTTGTGTCCCTGTCCCAATACTGTGTGGCCCTGTCCCAATACTGTTGTGTCCCTGTCCCAATACTGTTGTGGCCCTGTCCCAATACTGTTGTGGCCCTGTCCCAATACTGTTGTGGCCCTGTCCCAATACTGTTGTGGCCCTGTCCCAATACTGTTGTGTGGCCCTGTCCCAATACTGTTGTGTGTCCCTGTCCCAATACTGTTGTGGCCCTGTCCCAATACTGTTGTCCCAATACTGTTGTGCCCTGTCCCCTGTTGTGGCCCTGTCCCAATACTGTTGTGGCCCTGTCCCAATACTGTTGTGTCCCTGTCCCAATACTGTTGTGTCCCTGTCCCAATACTGTTGTGGCCCTGTCCCAATACTGTTGTGTCCCTGTCCCAATACTGTTGTACTGCTGTCCCTGTCCCAATACTGTTGTGTCCCTGTCCCAATACTGTCCCAATACTGTTGTGGCCCTGTCCCAATACTGTTGTGGCCCTGTCCCAATACTGTTGTGTCCCTGTCCCAATACTGTTGTGGCCCTGTCCCAATACTGTTGTGGCCCTGTCCCAATACTGTTGTGGCCCTGTCCCAATACTGTTGTGGTCCCTGTCCCAATACTGTTGTGTCCCTGTCCCAATACTGTTGTGTCCCTGTCCAATACTGTCCCAATACTGTTGTGTCCCTGTCCCAATACTGTTGTGTCCCTGTCCCAATACTGTTGTGGCCCTGTCCCAATACTGTTGTGGCCCTGTCCCAATACTGTTGTGTCCCTGTCCCAATACTGTGGCCCTGTCCCAATACTGTTGTGGCCCTGTCCCAATACTGTTGTGTCCCTGTCCCAATACTGTTGTCCCTGTCCCAATACTGTTGTGCCATTGTCCCAATACTGTTGTGGCCCTGTCCCAATACTGTTGTGTGTCCCAATACTGTTGTGTCACTGTCCCAATACTGCTGTGTCCCTGTCCCAATACTGTTGTGTCCCTGTCCCAATACTGTTGTGGCCCTGTCCCAATACTGTTGTGGCCCTGTCCCAATACTGTTGTGGCCCTGTCCCAATACTGTTGTGTCCCTGTCCCAATACTGTTGTGGCCCTGTCCCAATACTGTTGTGCCCTGTCCCAATACTGTTGTGTCCCTGTCCCAATACTGTTGTGGCCCTGTCCCAATACTGTCCCTGTCCCAATACTGTTGTGGCCCTGTCCCAATACTGTTGTGTCATTGTCCCAATACTGTTGTGTCACTGTCCCAATACTGTTGTGTCCCTGTCCCAATACTGTTGTGGCCCTGTCCCAATACTGTTGTGGCCCTGTCCCAATACTGTTGTGGCCCTGTCCCAATACTGTTGTGGCCCTGTCCCAATACTGTTGTGGCCCTGTCCCAATACTGTTGTGGCCCTGTCCCAATACTGTTGTGTCCCTGTCCCCTGTCCTGTCCCAATACTGTCCCAATTGTGGTGTCCCTGTCCCAATACTGTTGTGTCCCTGTCCCAATACTGTTGTGTCCCTGTCCCAATACTGTTGTGGCCCTGTCCCAATACTGTTGTGGCCCTGTCCCAATACTGTTGTGGCCCTGTCCCAATACTGTTGTGGCCCTGTCCCAATACTGTGTGGCCCTGTCCCAATACTGTTGTGGTCCCCTGTCCCAATACTGTTGTGGCCCTGTCCCAATACTGTTGTGGCCCTGTCCCAATACTGTTGTGGCCCTGTCCCAATACTGTTGTGGCCCTGTCCCAATACTGTTGTGTCATTGTCCCAATACCCTGTCCCAATACTGTTGTGGCCCTGTCCCAATACTGTTGTGGCCCTGTCCCAATACTGTTGTGGCCCTGTCCCAATACTGTTGTGGCCCTGTCCCAATACTGTTGTGTCCCTGTCCCAATACTGTTGTGTCCCTGTCCCAATACTGTTGTGGCCCTGTCCCAATACTGTTGTGGCCCTGTCCCAATACTGTTGTGCCCTGTCCCAATACTGTTGTGTCCCTGTCCCAATACTGTTGTGGCCCTGTCCCAAACTGTTGTGGCCCTGTCCCAATACTGTTGTGGCCCTGTCCCAATACTGTTGTGGCCCTGTCCCAATACTGCTGTGGCCCTGTCCCAATACTGTCCCAATACTGCTGTGTCCCTGTCCCAATACTGTTGTGGCCCTGTCCCAATACTGTTGTGGCCCTGTCCCAATACTGTTGTGTCATTGTCCCAATACTGTTGTGTCACTGTCCCAATACTGTTGTGTCCCTGTCCCAATACTGTTGTGTCCCTGTCCCAATACTGTTGTGGCCCTGTCCCAATACTGTTGTGGCCCTGTCCCAATACTGTTGTGGCCCTGTCCCAATACTGTTGTGTCACTGTCCCAATACTGTTGTGTCCCAATACTGTTGTGTCCCTGTCCCAATACTGTTGTGTCCCTGTCCCAATACTGTTGTGGCCCTGTCCCAATACTGTTGTGGCCCTGTCCCAATACTGTCCCAATACTGTGGCCCTGTCCCAATACTGTTGTGGCCCTGTCCCAATACTGTTGTGTCCCTGTCCCAATACTGTTGTGTCCCTGTCCCAATACTGTTGTGGCCCTGTCCCAATACTGTTGTGGCCCTGTCCCAATACTGTTGTGGCCCTGTCCCAATACTGTTGTGGCCCTGTCCCAATACTGTTGTGGCCCTGTCCCAATACTGTTGTGGCCCTGTCCCAATACTGTTGTGGCCCTGTCCCAATACTGTTGTGGCCCTGTCCCAATACTGTTGTGGCCCTGTCCCAATACTGTTGTGTCCCTGTCCCAATACTGTTGTGGCCCTGTCCCAATACTGTTGTGTCACTGTCCCAATACTGTTGTGTCCCTGTCCCAATACTGTTGTGCCCTGTCCCAATACTGTTGTGGCCCTGTCCCAATACTGTTGTGTCACTGTCCCAATACTGTTGTGTCCCAATACTGTTGTGGCCCTGTCCCAATACTGTTGTGGCCCTGTCCCAATACTGTTGTGGCCCTGTCCCAATACTGTTGTGGCCCTGTCCCAATACTGTTGTGTCACTGTCCCAATACTGTTGTGGCCCTGTCCCAATACTGTTGTGGCCCTGTCCCAATACTGTTGTGTCCCTGTACTGTTGTGTCCCTGTCCCAATATCCCTGTCCCAATTGTGTGGCCCTGTCCCAATACTGTTGTGTCCCTGTCCCAATACTGTTGTGGCCCTGTCCCAATACTGTTGTGGCCCTGTCCCAATACTGTTGTGGCCCTGTCCCAATACTGTTGTGGCCCTGTCCCAATACTGTTGTGGCCCTGTCCCAATACTGTTGTGTCCCTGTCCCAATACTGTTGTGGCCCTGTCCCAATACTGTTGTGGCCCTGTCCCAATACTGTTGTGGCCCTGTCCCAATACTGTTGTGCCCTGTCCCAATACTGTTGTGGCCCTGTCCCAATACTGTTGTGGCCCTGTCCCAATACTGTTGTGGCCCTGTCCCAATACTGTTGTGTCCCTGTCCCAATACTGTTGTGTGTCCCCTGTCCCAATACTGTTGTGGCCCTGTCCCAATACTGTTGTGGCCCTGTCCCAATACTGTTGTGGCCCTGTCCCAATACTGTTGTGGCCCTGTCCCAATACTGTTGTGGCCCTGTCCCAATACTGTTTGGTCCTGTCCCAATACTGTTGTGTCCCTGTCCCAATACTGTTGTGTCCCTGTCCCAATACTGTTGTGGCCCTGTCCCAATACTGTTGTGTCCCTGTCCCAATACTGTTGTGGCCCTGTCCCAATACTGTTGTGGCCCTGTCCCAATACTGTTGTGTCCCTGTCCCAATACTGTACTGTTGTGGCCCTGTCCCAATACTGTTGTGGCCCTGTCCCAATACTGTTGTGGCCCTGTCCCAATACTGTTGTGTCCCAATACTGTCCCCCAATACTGTTGTGGCCCTGTCCCAATACTGTTGTGTCCCTGTCCCAATACTGTTGTGTCCCTGTCCCAATACTGTTGTGTCCCTGTCCCAATACTGTTGTGCCCTGTCCCAATACTGTTGTGGCCCTGTCCCAATACTGTTGTGGCCCTGTCCCAATACTGTTGTGTCCCTGTCCCAATACTGTTGTGCCCTGTCCCAATACTGTTGTGGCCCTGTCCCAATACTGTTGTGGCCCTGTCCCAATACTGTTGTGGCCCTGTCCCAATACTGTTGTGTCCCTGTCCCAATACCTGTCCCAATACTGTTGTGTCCCTGTCCCAATACTGTTGTGGCCCTGTCCCAATACTGTTGTGGCCCTGTCCCAATACTGTTGTGTCCCTGTCCCAATACTGTTGTGGCCCTGTCCCAATACTGTTGTGGCCCTGTCCCAATACTGTTGTGGCCCTGTCCCAATACTGTTGTGGCCCTGTCCCAATACTGTTGTGGCCCTGTCCCAATACTGTTGTGTCCCTGTCCCAATACTGTTGTGCCCTGTCCCAATACTGTTGTGGCCCTGTCCCAATACTGTTGTGGCCCTGTCCCAATACTGTTGTGGCCCTGTCCCAATACTGTTGTGGCCCTGTCCCAATACTGTTGTGTCCCTGTCCCAATACTGTTGTGTCCCTGTCCCAATACTGTTGTGTCCCTGTCCCAATACTGTTGTGCCCTGTCCCAATACTGCTGTGGCCCTGTCCCAATACTGTTGTGGCCCTGTCCCAATACTGTTGTGGCCCTGTCCCAATACTGTTGTGTCCCTGTCCCAATACTGTTGTGGCCCTGTCCCAATACTGTTGTGGCCCTGTCCCAATACTGTTGTGGCCCTGTCCCAATACTGTTGTGTCCCTGTCCCAATACTGTTGTGGCCCTGTCCCAATACTGTTGTGTCCCTGTCCCAATACTGTTGTGGCCCTGTCCCAATACTGTTGTGTCCCTGTCCCAATACTGTTGTGGCCCTGTCCCAATACTGTGTGTCCTGGCCCTGTCCCAATACTGTTGTGGCCCTGTCCCAATACTGTTGTGGCCCTGTCCCAATACTGTTGTGGCCCTGTCCCAATGGCCCTGTGTGGCCCTGTCCCAATACTGTTGTGTCACTGTCCCAATACTGTTGTGTCCCAATACTGTTGTGTCCCTGTCCCAATACTGTTGTGTCCCTGTCCCAATACTGTTGTGGCCCTGTCCCAATACTGTTGTGGCCCTGTCCCAATACTGTTGTGGCCCTGTCCCAATACTGTTGTGGCCCTGTCCCAATACTGTTGTGGCCCTGTCCCAATACTGTTGTGGCCCTGTCCCAATACTGTTGTGTCCCTGTCCCAATACTGTTGTGTCCCTGTCCCAATACTGTTGTGGCCCTGTCCCAATACTGTTGTGGCCCTGTCCCAATACTGTTGTGGCCCTGTCCCAATACTGTGTCCCTGTCCCAATACTGTTGTGTCCCTGTCCCAATACTGTTGTGTCCCTGTCCCAATACTGTTGTGGCCCTGTCCCAATACTGTTGTGGCCCTGTCCCAATACTGTTGTGTCCCTGTCCCAATACTGTTGTGGCCCTGTCCCAATACTGTTGTGGCCCTGTCCCAATACTGTTGTGGCCCTGTCCCAATACTGTTGTGTCCCTGTCCCAATACTGTTGTGGCCCTGTCCCAATACTGTTGTGGCCCTGTCCCAATACTGTTGTGGCCCTGTCCCAATACTGTTGTGTCCCTGTCCCAATACTGTTGTGGCCCTGTCCCAATACTGTTGTGGCCCTGTCCCAATACTGTTGTGGCCCTGTCCCAATACTGTTGTGGCCCTGTCCCAATACTGTTGTGGCCCTGTCCCAATACTGTTGTGGCCCTGTCCCAATACTGTTGTGGCCCTGTCCCAATACTGTTGTGTCCCTGTCCCAATACTGTTGTGGCCCTGTCCCAATACTGTTGTGTCCCTGTCCCAATACTGTTGTGGCCCTGTCCCAATACTGTTGTGTGTCCCAATACTGTTGTGTCCTGTCCCAATACTGTTGTGGCCCTGTCCCAATACTGTTGTGGCCCTGTCCCAATACTGTTGTGCCCTGTCCCCCTGTCCCAATACTGTTGTGTCCCTGTCCCAATACTGTTGTGTCCCTGTCCCAATACTGTTGTGTCCCTGTCCCAATACTGTTGTGGCCCTGTCCCAATACTGTTGTGCCCTGTCCCAATACTGTTGTGGCCCTGTCCCAATACTGTTGTGGCCCTGTCCCAATACTGTTGTGTCCTGTCCCAATACTGTTGTGGCCCTGTCCCATACTGTTGTGGCCCTGTCCCAACTGTTGTGCCCTGTCCCAATACTGTTGTGGCCCTGTCCCAATACTGTTGTGCCCTGTCCCAATACTGTTGTGGCCCTGTCCCAATACTGTTGTGTCCTGTCCCAATACTGTTGTGTCCCTGTCCCAATACTGTTGTGTCCCTGTGTTGTGTGGCCCTGTCCCAATACTGTTGTGTCCCTGTCCCAATACTGTTGTGGCCCTGTCCCAATACTGTTGTGGCCCTGTCCCAATACTGTTGTGTCCCTGTCCCAATACTGTTGTGTCCCTGTCCCAATACTGTTGTGGCCCTGTCCCAATATGGCCCTGTCCCTGTTGTGGCCCTGTCCCAATACTGTTGTGGCCCTGTCCCAATACTGTTGTGGCCCTGTCCCAATACTGTTGTGGCCCTGTCCCAATACTGTTGTGGCCCTGTCCCAATACTGTGGCCCTGTGGCCCTGTCCCAATACCTGTCCCAATACTGTTGTGTCCCTGTCCCAATACTGTTGTGTCCCTGTCCCAATACTGTTGTGTCCCTGTCCCAATACTGTTGTGTCCCTGTCCCAATACTGTTGTGGCCCTGTCCCAATACTGTTGTGGCCCTGTCCCAATACTGTTGTGTCATTGTCCCAATACTGTTGTGTCACTGTCCCAATACTGTTGTGTCCCAATACTGTTGTGGCCCTGTCCCAATACTGTTGTGGCCCTGTCCCAATACTGTTGTGGCCCTGTCCCAATACTGTTGTGCCCTGTCCCAATACTGTTGTGTCCCTGTCCCAATACTGTTGTGTCCTGTCCCAATACTGTTGTGTCCCTGTCCCAATACTGTTGTGGTCCCTGTCCCAATACTGTTGTGGCCCTGTCCCAATACTGTTGTGGCCCTGTCCCAATACTGTTGTGGCCCTGTCCCAATACTGTTGTGGCCCTGTCCCAATACTGTTGTGTCCCTGTCCCAATACTGTTGTGGCCCTGTCCCAATACTGTTGTGGCCCTGTCCCAATACTGTTGTGGCCCTGTCCCAATACTGTTGTGGCCCTGTCCCAATACTGTTGTGGCCCTGTCCCAATACTGTTGTGGCCCTGTCCCAATACTGTGTCACTGTCCCAATACTGTTGTGCCCTGTCCCAATACTGTTGTGTCCCTGTCCCAATACTGTTGTGCCCTGTCCCAATACTGTTGTGTCCCTGTCCCAATACTGTTGTGGCCCTGTGTTGCCCTGTCCCAATACTGTTGTGGCCCTGTCCCAATACTGTTGTGGCCCTGTCCCAATACTGTTGTGGCCCTGTCCCAATACTGTTGTGTGTCCCCCTGTCCCAATACTGTTGTGTCCCTGTCCCAATACTGTTGTGGCCCTGTCCCAATACTGTTGTGGCCCTGTCCCAATACTGTTGTGCCCTGTCCCAATACTGTTGTGTCCCAATACTGTTGTGTCACTGTCCCAATACTGTTGTGTGTCCCTGTCCCAATACTGTTGTGTCCCTGTCCCAATACTGTTGTGGCCCTGTCCCAATACTGTTGTGGCCCTGTCCCAATACTGTTGTGGCCCTGTCCCAATACTGTTGTGTCCCTGTCCCAATACTGTTGTGGCCCTGTCCCAATACTGTTGTGGCCCTGTCCCAATACTGTTGTGGCCCTGTCCCAATACTGTTGTGGCCCTGTCCCAATACTGTTGTGCCCTGTCCCAATACTGCTGTGGCCCTGTCCCAATACTGTTGTGTCCCTGTCCCAATACTGTTGTGTCCCTGTCCCAATACTGTTGTGTCCCCTGTCCCAATACTGTTGTGTCCCTGTCCCAATACTGTTGTGTCCTGTCCCAATACTGTTGTGGCCCTGTCCCAATACTGTTGTGGCCCTGTCCCAATACTGTTGTGGCCCTGTCCCAATACTGTTGTGTCCCTGTCCCAATACTGTTGTGGCCCTGTCCCAATACTGTTGTGTCCCTGTCCCAATACTGTTGTGGCCCTGTCCCAATACTGTTGTGTCCCTGTCCCAATACTGTTGTGGCCCTGTCCCAATACTGTTGTGGCCCTGTCCCAATACTGTTGTGTCACTGTCCCAATACTGTTGTGGCCCTGTCCCAATACTGTTGTGGCCCTGTCCCAATACTGTTGTGGCCCTGTCCCAATACTGTTGTGGCCCTGTCCCAATACTGTTGTGGCCCTGTCCCAATACTGTTGTGTCCCTGTCCCAATATACTGTTGTGTCCCTGTCCCAATACTGTTGTGTCCCTGTCCCAATACTGTTGTGGTCTGTCCCAATACTGTTGTGGCCCTGTCCCAATACTGTTGTGTCCCTGTCCCCTGTCCCAATACTGTTGTGGCCCTGTCCCAATACTGTTGTGGCCCTGTCCCAATACTGTTGTGGCCCTGTCCCAATACTGTTGTGGCCCTGTCCCAATACTGTCCCAATACTGTTGTGTCCCTGTCCCAATACTGTTGTGTGTCCCAATACCCTGTCCCAATACTGTCCCAATACTGTGGCCCTGTCCCAATACTGTTGTGGCCCTGTCCCAATACTGTTGTGGCCCTGTCCCAATACTGTTGTGGCCCTGTCCCAATACTGTTGTGGCCCTGTCCCAATACTGTTGTGTCCCTGTCCCAATACTGTTGTGTCCCTGTCCCAATACTGTTGTGTCCCTGTCCCAATACTGTTGTGTCCCTGTCCCAATACTGTTGTGTCCCAATCCCAATACTGTTGTGGCCCTGTCCCAATACTGTTGTGGCCCTGTCCCAATACTGTTGTGTCCCCTGTCCCAATACTGTTGTGGTCCCTGTCCCAATACTGTGGCCCTGTGGCCCTGTCCCAATACTGTTGTGGCCCTGTCCCAATACTGTTGTGGCCCTGTCCCAATACTGTTGTGGCCCTGTCCCAATACTGTTGTGTCCCTGTCCCAATACTGTTGTGGCCCTGTCCCAATACTGCTGTGGCCCTGTCCCAATACTGTTGTGTCCCTGTCCCAATACTGTTGTGTCCCTGTCCCAATACTGTGTGTCCCTGTCCCAATACTGTTGTGTCCCTGTCCCAATACTGTTGTGGCCCTGTCCCAATACTGTTGTGGCCCTGTCCCAATACTGTTGTGGCCCTGTCCCAATACTGTTGTGGCCCTGTCCCAATACTGTTGTGGCCCTGTCCCAATACTGTTGTGGCCCTGTCCCAATACTGTTGTGGCCCTGTCCCAATACTGTTGTGTCCCAATACTGTTGTTGCCCTGTCCCAATACTGTTGTGGCCCTGTCCCAATACTGTTGTGGCCCTGTCCCAATACTGTTGTGCCCTGTCCCAATACTGTTGTGTCCCTGTCCCAATACTGTTGTGGCCCTGTCCCAATACTGTTGTGGCCCTGTCCCAATACTGTTGTGTCCCTGTCCCAATACTGTTGTGTCCCTGTCCCAATACTGTTGTGGCCCTGTCCCAATACTGTTGTGTCCCTGTCCCAATACTGTTGTGGCCCTGTCCCAATACTGTTGTGGCCCTGTCCCAATACTGTTGTGGCCCTGTCCCAATACTGTTGTGGCCCTGTCCCAATACTGTTGTGTCCTGTCCCAATACCCTGTCCCAATACTGTTGTGGCCCTGTCCCAATACCCAATACTGTTGTGGCCCTGTCCCAATACTGTGGCCCTGTCCCAATACTGTTGTGCCCTGTCCCAATACTGTTGTGTCACTGTCCCAATACTGTTGTGGCCCTGTCCCAATACTGTTGTGGCCCTGTCCCAATACTGTCCCAATTGTGGCCCTGTCCCAATACTGTTGTGTCCCTGTCCCAATACTGTTGTGTCCCTGTCCCAATACTGTTGTGGCCCTGTCCCAATACTGTTGTGGCCCTGTCCCAATACTGTTGTGGCCCTGTCCCAATACTGTTGTGGCCCTGTCCCAATACTGTTGTGTCCTGTCCCAATACCCTGTCCCAATACTGTTGTGTCCCAATACTGTTGCCCTGTCCCAATACTGTTGTGGCCCTGTCCCAATACTGTTGTGGCCCTGTCCCAATACTGTGTGCCCTGTCCCAATACTGTTGTGTCATTGTCCCAATACTGTTGTGTCCCAATATGTCCCAATACTGTTGTGGCCCTGTCCCAATACTGTTGTGGCCCTGTGTGTCCCAATACTGTGTCCCTGTCCCAATACTGTTGTGGCCCTGTCCCAATACTGTTGTGTCACTGTCCCAATACTGTTGTGTCCCAATACTGTTGTGTCCCTGTCCCAATACTGTTGTGGCCCTGTCCCAATACTGTTGTGGCCCTGTCCCAATACTGTTGTGGCCCTGTCCCAATACTGTTGTGTCATTGTCCCAATACTGTTGTGTCCCTGTCCCAATACTGTTGTGTCCCTGTCCCAATACTGTTGTGGCCCTGTCCCAATACTCCCAATACTTGTGTCCCAATACTGTTGTGGCCCTGTCCCAATACTGTTGTGTCCCTGTGTTGTGGCCCTGTCCCAATACTGTTGTGCCCTGTCCCAATACTGTTGTGTCCCAATACTGTTGTGTCCCTGTCCCAATACTGTGTCCCTGTCCCAATACTGTTGTGTCCTGTCCCAATACTGTTGTGTCCCTGTCCCAATACTGTTGTGGCCCTGTCCCAATACTGTTGTGGCCCTGTCCCAATACTGTTGTGGCCCTGTCCCAATACTGTTGTGGCCCTGTCCCAATACTGTTGTGGCCCTGTCCCAATACTGTTGTGGCCCTGTCCCAATACTGTTGTGGCCCTGTCCCAATACTGTTGTGTCCCTGTCCCAATACTGTTGTGTCCCTGTCCCAATACTGTTGTGTCCCTGTCCCAATACTGTTGTGTGTCCCTGTCCCAATACTGTTGTGTCCCTGTCCCAATACTGTTGTGGCCCTGTCCCAATACTGTTGTGGCCCTGTCCCAATACTGTTGTGCCCTGTCCCAATACTGTTGTGTCCCTGTCCCAATACTGTTGTGTCCCTGCTGTTGTGGCCCTGTCCCAATACTGTTGTGGCCCTGTCCCAATACTGTTGTGGCCCTGTCCCAATACTGTTGTGCCCTGTCCCAATACTGTTGTGTCCTGTCCCAATACTGTTGTGTCCCTGTCCCAATACTGTTGTGGCCCTGTCCCAATACTGTTGTGTCCCTGTCCCAATACTGTTGTGGCCCTGTCCCAATACTGTTGTGCCCTGTCCCAATACTGTTGTGTCCCTGTCCCAATACTGTTGTGCCCTGTCCCAATACTGCTGTGTACTGTTGTGTGTCCCTGTCCCAATACTGTTGTGGCCCTGTCCCAATACTGTTGTTGTGTGGCCCTGTCCCAATACTGTTGTGGCCCTGTCCCAATACTGTTGTGGCCCTGTCCCAATACTGTTGTGTCCCTGTCCCAATACTGTTGTGGCCCTGTCCCAATACTGTTGTGGCCCTGTCCCAATACTGTTGTGTCCCTGTCCCAATACTGTTGTGTCCCTGTCCCAATTGTCCCAATACTGTTGTGCCCTGTCCCAATACTGTTGTGGCCCTGTCCCAATACTGTTGTGGCCCTGTCCCAATACTGTTGTGGCCCTGTCCCAATACTGTTGTGGCCCTGTCCCAATACTGTTGTGTCCCTGTCCCAATACTGTTGTGTCCCTGTCCCAATACTGTTGTGGCCCTGTCCCAATACTGTTGTGTCCCTGTCCCAATACTGTTGTGTCCCTGTCCCAATACTGTTGTGGCCCTGTCCCAATACTGTTGTGGCCCTGTCCCAATACTGTTGTGCCCTGTCCCAATACTGTTGTGGCCCTGTCCCAATACTGTTGTGGCCCTGTCCCAATACTGTTGTGGCCCTGTCCCAATACTGTTGTGTCCCTGTCCCAATACTGTTGTGCCCTGTCCCAATACTGTTGTGTCCCTGTCCCAATACTGTTGTGGCCCTGTCCCAATACTGTTGTGCCCTGTCCCAATACTGTTGTGTCCCTGTCCCAATACTGTTGTGGCCCTGTCCCAATACTGTTGTGGCCCTGTCCCAATGTCCCAATACTGTTGTGTCACTGTCCCCTGTCCCAATACTGTTGTGTCCCTGTCCCAATACTGTTGTGTCCCTGTCCCAATACTGTTGTGGCCCTGTCCCAATACTGTTGTGTCCCTGTCCCAATACTGTGGCCCTGTCCCAATACTGTTGTGGCCCTGTCCCAATACTGTTGTGGCCCTGTCCCAATACTGTTGTGGCCCTGTCCCAATACTGTTGTGGCCCTGTCCCCTGTCCCAATACTGTGTCCCTGTCCCAATACTGTTGTGGCCCTGTCCCAATACTGTTGTGTCCCTGTCCCAATACTGTTGTGGCCCTGTCCCAATACTGTTGTGGCCCTGTCCCAATACTGTTGTGGCCCTGTCCCAATACTGTTGTGTCCCTGTCCCAATACTGTTGTGGCCCTGTCCCAATACTGTTGTGGCCCTGTCCCAATACTGTTGTGTCCCTGTCCCAATACTGTTGTGGCCCTGTCCCAACTGTTGTCCCTGTACTGTTGTGGCCCTGTCCCAATACTGTTGTGGCCCTGTCCCAATACTGTTGTGGCCCTGTCCCAATACTGTTGTGTCCCTGTCCCAATACTGTTGTGGCCCTGTCCCAATACTGTTGTGGCCCTGTCCCAATACTGTTGTGGCCCTGTCCCAATACTGTTGTGTCACTGTCCCAATACTGTTGTGGCCCTGTCCCAATACTGTTGTGTCCCTGTCCCAATACTGTTGTGGCCCTGTCCCAATACTGTTGTGTCCCAATACTGTTGTGGCCCTGTCCCAATACTGTTGTGTCCCTGTCCCAATACTGTTGTGTCCCTGTCCCAATACTGTTGTGGCCCTGTCCCAATACTGTTGTGGCCCTGTCCCAATACTGTTGTGGCCCTGTCCCAATACTGTTGTGGCCCTGTCCCAATACTGTTGTGGCCCTGTCCCAATACTGTTGTGGCCCTGTCCCAATACTGTTGTGGCCCTGTCCCAATACTGTTGTGGCCCTGTCCCAATACTGTTGTGTCATTGTCCCAATACTGTTGTGTCACTGTCCCAATACTGTTGTGTCCCAATACTGTTGTGTCCCTGTCCCAATACTGTTGTGGCCCTGTCCCAATACTGTTGTGGCCCTGTCCCAATACTGTTGTGGCCCTGTCCCAATACTGTTGTGGCCCTGTCCCAATACTTTTGTGTCCCTGTCCCAATACTGTTGTGTCCCTGTCCCAATACTGTTGTGGCCCTGTCCCAATACTGTTGTGGCCCTGTCCCAATACTGTTGTGGCCCTGTCCCAATACTGTTGTGTCCCTGTCCCAATACTGTTGTGGCCCTGTCCCAATACTGTTGTGGCCCTGTCCCAATACTGTTGTGGCCCTGTCCCAATACTGTTGTGTCCTGTCCCAATACTGTTGTGTCTGTCCCAATACTGTTGTGTCCCCTGTCCCAATACTGTTGTGTCCCTGTCCCAATACTGTTGTGTCCCTGTCCCAATACTGTTGTGGCCCTGTCCCAATCCCAATACTGTTGTGGCCCTGTCCCAATACTGTTGTGGCCCTGTCCCAATACTGTTGTGGCCCTGTGTTGTGGCCCTGTCCCAATACTGTTGTGGCCCTGTCCCAATACTGTTGTGTCCCTGTCCCAATACTGTTGTGCCCTGTCCCAATACTGTTGTGTCCCTGTCCCAATACTGTTGTGGCCCTGTTGTCCCAATACTGTTGTGGCCCTGTCCCAATACTGTTGTGTCCCTGTCCCTGTCCCAATACTGTTGTGGCCCTGTCCCAATACTGTTGTGGCCCTGTCCCAATACTGTTGTGCCCTGTCCCAATACTGTTGTGTCCCTGTCCCAATACTGTTGTGTCCCTGTCCCAATACTGTTGTGTCCCAATACCCTGTCCCAATACTGTTGTGGCCCTGTCCCAATACTGTTGTGTCCCTGTCCCAATACTGTTGTGGCCCTGTCCCAATACTGTTGTGGCCCTGTCCCAATACTGTTGTGGCCCTGTCCCAATACTGTTGTGTCCCTGTCCCAATACTGTTGTGGCCCTGTCCCAATACTGTTGTGGCCCTGTCCCAATACTGTTGTGGCCCTGTCCCAATACTGTTGTGGCCCTGTCCCAATACTGTTGTGTCCCTGTCCCAATACTGTTGTGTCCCTGTCCCAATACTGTTGTGGCCCTGTCCCAATACTGTTGTGCCCTGTCCCAATACTGTTGTGGTCCCTGTCCCAATACTGTTGTGGCCCTGTCCCAATACTGTTGTGGCCCTGTCCCAATACTGTTGTGGCCCTGTCCCCTGTTGTGGCCCTGTCCCAATACTGTTGTGGCCCTGTCCCAATACTGCTGTGTCACTGTCCCAATCCCAATACTGTTGTGTCCCTGTCCCAATACTGTTGTGGTCCCTGTCCCAATACTGTTGTGGCCCTGTCCCAATACTGTTGTGTCCCTGTCCCAATACTGTTGTGGCCCTGTCCCAATACTGTTGTGGCCCTGTCCCAATACTGTGTGTGTCCCAATACTGTTGTGCCCTGTCCCAATACTGTTGTGCCCTGTCCCAATACTGTTGTGGCCCTGTCCCAATACTGTTGTGTCCCTGTCCCAATACTGTTGTGTCCTGTCCCAATACTGTTGTGGCCCTGTCCCAATACTGTGTCCCTGTCCCAATACTGTTGTGGCCCTGTCCCAATACTGTTGTGGCCCTGTCCCAATACTGTTGTTGTGGCCCTGTCCCAATACTGTTGTGGCCCTGTCCCAATACTGTTGTGGCCCTGTCCCAATACTGTTGTGGCCCTGTCCCAATACTGTTGTGCCCTGTCCCAATACTGTTGTGGCCCTGTCCCAATACTGTTGTGTCCCTGTCCCAATACTGTTGTGTCCCTGTCCCAATACTGTTGTTGCCCTGTCCCAATACTGTTGTGGCCCTGTCCCAATACTGTTGTGGCCCTGTCCCAATACTGTTGTGGCCCTGTCCCAATACTGTTGTGGCCCTGTCCCAATACTGTTGTGGCCCTGTCCCAATACTGTTGTGTCCCTGTCCCAATACTGTTGTGTCCCTGTCCCAATACTGTTGTGGCCCTGTCCCAATACTGTTGTGGCCCTGTCCCAATACTGTTGTGGCCCTGTCCCAATACTGTTGTGTCCCTGTCCCAATACTGTTGTGTCCCTGTCCCAATACTGTTGTGTCCCTGTCCCAATACTGTTGTGGCCCTGTCCCAATACTGTTGTGTCACTGTCCCAATACTGTTGTGGCCCTGTCCCAATACTGTTGTGCCCTGTCCCAATACTGTTGTGGCCCTGTCCCAATACTGTTGTGTCCCTGTCCCAATACTGTTGTGGCCCTGTCCCAATACTGTTGTGTCCCTGTCCCAATACTGTTGTGGCCCTGTCCCAATACTGTTGTGTCCCTGTCCCAATACTGTTGTGTTGTACTGTTGTGGCCCTGTCCCAATACTGTTGTGGCCCTGTCCCAATACTGTTGTGGCCCTGTCCCAATACTGTTGTGTGTGTGCCCTGTCCCAATACTGTTGTGGCCCTGTCCCAAATGTGGCCCTGTCCCAATACTGTTGTGGCCCTGTCCCAATGTGTCCCAATACTGTTGTGCCCTGTCCCAATACTGTTGTGTCCCTGTCCCAATACTGTTGTGTCCCTGTCCCAATACTGTTGTGGCCCTGTCCCAATACTGTTGTGGCCCTGTCCCAATACTGTTGTGTCCCTGTCCCAATACTGTTGTGTCCCTGTCCCAATACTGTTGTGGCCCTGTCCCAATACTGTTGTGGCCCTGTCCCAATACTGTTGTGGCCCTGTCCCAATACTGTTGTGGCCCTGTCCCAATACTGTTGTGTCCCTGTCCCAATACTGTTGTGTCCCTGTCCCAATACTGTCCCAATACTGTTGTGGCCCTGTCCCAATACTGTTGTGGCCCTGTCCCAATACTGTTGTGGCCCTGTCCCAATACTGTTGTGGCCCTGTCCCAATACTGTTGTGGCCCTGTCCCAATACTGTTGTGTCCCTGTCCCAATACTGTTGTGTCCCTGTCCCAATACTGTTGGCCCTGTCCCAATACTGTTGTGGCCCTGTCCCAATACTGTTGTGGCCCTGTCCCAATACTGTTGTGGCCCTGTCCCAATACTGTTGTGGCCCTGTCCCAATACTGTTGTGTCCCTGTCCCAATACTGTTGTGGCCCTGTCCCAATACTGTTGTGGTTGTGGCCCTGTCCCCTGTGGTCCCAATACTGTTGTGGCCCTGTCCCAATACTGTTGTGGCCCTGTCCCAATACTGTTGTGGCCCTGTCCCAATACTGTTGTGGCCCTGTCCCAATACTGTTGTGTCCTGTCCCAATACTGTTGTGCCCTGTCCCAACTGTTGTGGCCCTGTCCCAATGTTGTGGCCCTGTCCCAATACTGTTGTGTCCCTGTCCCAATACTGTTGTGGCCCTGTCCCAATACTGTTGTGGCCCTGTCCCAATACTGTTGTGGCCCTGTCCCAATACTGCCCTGTGTGGCCCTGTCCCAATACTGTTGTGGCCCTGTCCCACTGTTGTGGCCCTGTCCCAATACTGTTGTGGCCCTGTCCCAATACTGTTGTGCCCTGTCCCCTGTCTGTCCCAATACTGTTGTGGCCCTGTCCCAATACTGTTGTGGCCCTGTCCCAATACTGTTGTGGCCCTGTCCCAATACTGTTGTGGCCCTGTCCCAATACTGTTGTGGCCCTGTCCCAATACTGTGTGTGTCCCCCTGTCCCAATACTCCCCTGTCCCAACTGTTGTGGTCCCTGTCCCAATACTGTTGTGTCCCTGTCCCAATACTGTTGTGGCCCTGTCCCAATACTGTTGTGTCCCTGTCCCAATACTGTTGTGGCCCTGTCCCAATACTGTTGTGTCCCTGTCCCAATACTGTTGTGGCCCTGTCCCAATACTGTTGTGTCCCTGTCCCAATACTGTTGTGGCCCTGTCCCAATACTGTTGTGTCCCTGTCCCAATACTGTTGTGTCCCTGTCCCAATACTGTTGTGGCCCTGTCCCAATACTGTTGTGTCACTGTCCCAATACTGCTGTGGCCCTGTCCCAATACTGTTGTGTCCCTGTCCCAATACTGTTGTGTCCCAATACTGTTGTGTCCCTGTCCCAATACTGTTGTGTCCCTGTCCCAATACTGTTGTGTCCCTGTCCCAATACTGTTGGATTATTGTATTTCCCCCCAACGGCTGCAAATATTGAGGGGTCTTATTCTAATGCTTTTCCCTATAAAAATCCACAAAATCACCGATTTGGCAAATCATTGTACGCATGTTAGGCTACACATCATGAAATATATAGAGACAAATTACAGACAGTAGCCTACAAGTAGCAAAATATAACTAAGTTGGTTGAACATGAAATGTAGGCTATTTAAATATGTTTGAAATAGGCCTATAGCCTAGGCTTCCGCTTACTATTTTAATAATCTCATTTGAAGCATATTTTTTTTTTATACGTTGCATGTTTGTATCAACCGCAACTTTTTTATTTGTAGTCAACTTTGTTCTGAAGTTATTGGCGGTCACAGAGAGATGGATAAAACCCCAAGTGATTTTATATTTAACAGAGATCTCCGGTGGTTTAAAAGCATCTGGCGACGCAAGTTAACTGTCTGAGGGTGGCGCTAGATTACCACCCCTGTCAAGTTAACTGTTCTGGAGGTGGTCTGAGGGTGGCGCTAGATTACCACCCCTGTCAAGTTAACTGTTCTGGAGGTGGTCTGAGGGTGGCGGTAGATTACCACCCCTGTCAAGTTAACTGTTCTGGAGGTGGTCTGAGGGTGGCGCTAGATTACCACCCCTGTCAAGTTAACTGTTCTGGAGGTGGTCTGAGGGTGGCGCTAGATTACCACCCCTGTCAAGTTAACTGTTCTGGAGGTGGTCTGAGGGTGGCGGTAGATTACCACCCTGTCAAGTTAACTGTTCTGGAGGTGGTCTGAGGGTGGCGCTAGATTACCACCCTGTCAAGTTAACTGTTCTGGAGGTGGTCTGAGGGTGGCGCTAGATTACCACCCCTGTCAATGTTAACTGTTCTGGAGGTGGTCTGAGGGTGGCGCTAGATTACCACCCCTGTCAAGTTAACTGTTCTGGAGGTGGTCTGAGGGTGGCGCTAGATTACCACCCCTGTCAAGTTAACTGTTCTGGAGGTGGTCTGAGGGTGGCGCTAGATTACCACCCCTGTCAAGTTAACTGTTCTGGAGGTGGTCTGAGGGTGGCGGTAGATTACCACCCCTGTCAAGTTAACTGTTCTGGAGGTGGTCTGAGGGTGGCGCTAGATTACCACCCCTGTCAAGTTAACTGTTCTGGAGGTGGTCTGAGGGTGGCGCTAGATTACCACCCCTGTCAAGTGAACTGTTCTGGAGGTGGTCTGAGGGTGGCGCTAGATTACCACCCTGTCAAGTTAACTGTTCTGGAGGTGGTCTGAGGGTGGCGCTAGATTACCACCCTGTCAAGTTAACTGTTCTGGAGGTGGTCTGAGGGTGGCGCTAGATTACCACCCCTGTCAAGTTAACTGTTCTGGAGGTGGTCTGAGGGTGGCGGTTAAGATTACCACCCTGTCAAGTTAACTGTTCTGGAGGTGGTCTGAGGGTGGCGCTAGATTACCACCCTGTCAAGTTAACTGTTCTGGAGGTGGTCTGAGGGTGGCGCTAGATTACCACCCCTGTCAAGTTAACTGTTCTGGAGGTGGTCTGAGGGTGGCGCTAGATTACCACCAATGTCAAGTTAACTGTTCTGGAGGTGGTCTGAGGGTGGCGCTAGATTACCACCCCTGTCAAGTTAACTGTTCTGGAGGTGGTCTGAGGGTGGCGCTAGATTACCACCCCTGTCAAGTTAACTGTTCTGGAGGTGGTCTGAGGGTGGCGCTAGATTACCACCCCTGTCAAGTTAACTGTTCTGGAGGTGGTCTGAGGGTGGCGGTAGATTACCACCCCTGTCAAGTTAACTGTTCTGGAGGTGGTCTGAGGGTGGCGCTAGATTACCACCCTGTCAAGTTAACTGTTCTGGAGGTGGTCTGAGGGTGGCGCTAGATTACCACCCCTGTCAAGTTAACTGTTCTGGAGGTGGTCTGAGGGTGGCGCTAGATTACCACCCCTGTCAAGTTAACTGTTCTGGAGGTGGTCTGAGGGTGGCGCTAGATTACCACCCCTGTCAAGTTAACTGTTCTGGAGGTGGTCTGAGGGTGGCGCTAGATTACCACCCCTGTCAAGTTAACTGTTCTGGAGGTGGTCTGAGGGTGGCGCTAGATTACCACCCCTGTCAAGTTAACTGTTCTGGAGGTGGTCTGAGGGTGGCGCTAGATTACCACCCTGTCAAGTTAACTGTTCTGGAGGTGGTCTGAGGGTGGCGCTAGATTACCACCCCTGTCAAGTTAACTGTTCTGGAGGTGGTCTGAGGGTGGCGCTAGATTACCACCCCTGTCAAGTTAACTGTTCTGGAGGTGGTCTGAGGGTGGCGCTAGATTACCACCCCTGTCAAGTTAACTGTTCTGGAGGTGGTCTGAGGGTGGCGCTAGATTACCACCCCTGTCAAGTTAACTGTTCTGGAGGTGGTCTGAGGGTGGCGCTAGATTACCACCCCTGTCAAGTTAACTGTTCTGGAGGTGGTCTGAGGGTGGCGCTAGATTACCACCCCTGTCAAGTGCAACGGTAATAATGATGGATTTGGGAAACAACTTATGAGATTTAACGATGCTCCTACGAAAGTTATAAGGATGAACTTAGCCCTAAGATGATTTTCTGTTTCTATTTGGATAAATGTAAAAAGAATAATAATAATAATAATAATAATAATTGAATTCCAGATAAATCAGGACATATCATGTGATGATTGAGCAGGAGAATCATGCTTACATCTGCTATGACAGGCTCATTGCCCACCCTCCCAAAAGCCTTGAGGGGATGAGAGGGCATAGCCTATGGGTTCCTAGCTTCAACCCCACAGCGCACACACACACACACACACGCACACACACTTTCTTTGTTTGTACTTTTCCATATTATGTCTAACTTTGATATACTACCCAGGAAAGGGTTCAAAAAATAATAATAATAATAATAATATGTTTATAAAACACTAATAACACATTCCTAATATTAAGTTAAACATCCTTCTTTAACCCGTCTCCTCCCTTTCATCGACACTGATTGAAGTGGATTTAACAGGTGACGTCAATAAGGGATCATAGCTTTCACCTGGATTCACCTGGTCAGTCTGCGTCATGGAAAGAGCAGGTGTTCCTAATGTTTTGTCCACTCTGTGTATGTCGCTTTTGACAAAGGCTTCATGAAATCTCAGATAATATATTAACCATTTCTGAGACTCACTTAGATAATACAGCAGTAGCAATAGAAGGATATAACTACAATAGAAGAGACAGAAATATTTATGGGGGAGGTGTTGCTGTGTATATATATATATATATATATACATACATACATACATTCAGAGCCATTTCTCTGTAATGCAGAGAAGCTCTTATGTCGAGTGTTATTGAAGTGTTGTGGTTGCAGGTTCACAGGCCTCATCTAAAGCCTATTATTTTAGGGTGTTGCTATAGACCACCAAGTGTTAACAGTCAGTATCTAAATAATGTGTGTGAAATGATTGATAGTGTACGTGATGTAAACAGAGAGGTCTACTTTCATGGGGACCTGAATATTGACTGTTTTTCATCAAGCTGTCCGCTCAAGAGAAAGTTTCTCACTGTAACCAGTGCCTGTAATCTGGTCCAGGTTATTAAATCAACCTACCAGGATGTTTACAAACACTACAGGAACAAGATCATCTACATGTATTGATCACATTTTTACAGCCTTGTTCTTAAGCTGAACCCATTGGATGCAGTGATCACAATATAGTGGCTATATCCAGGAAAGACAAAGTTTCCGAAGCTGGGCCTAAAATAGAGTATAAGAGACTCTTATAAGGATGATGTTAAAAATGATTGTTGGTCTGATGTGTTCATTGAGGAGCATCCAGACGCTGCATATTATTCATTTATTGAAGTGCTACTTCCAATTATTGACAAACATACACATGTGAGGAAACGGACTGTTAGAACTGTTAAGGCTCCATGGATTGATAAACTGTATGGTTGAAAGAGATGGGGGAAAAGGAAGTGGCTAATAAGTCTGGCTGCACATCTGACTGGCTGACTTACTGCAAATTGAGAAATTATGAGACTAAACTGAACAAAAAGAACAAAAAAACATGTATTAAGAAGCCAAGATCAATGATATAAAGAATGATGGGAAAAACACTTGAGTACTTTGACTGAAATTATTGGGCAGAAAGACAAATTCAACTCCATTTCTATCCTTCATCAAATCAGTTGGCTTATTCAACACAAAACCAGTTGATGTTGCCAATTATTTGAATGATTACTTCACTGGCAAAGTGGGCTAACGTAGGCAGGAAATGCCAACAACGAACAGTGAGCCGTCGTATTCATGCATAGCAAAATAATAATTCCAATTTTATGTTTGAATTTTGTAAAGTTAGTGTGGGAGAGGTGAAAAAAATTATTGTTATTGATCAATAAAGACAAACCTCCTGGCATTGACAACTTAGATGGAAAGCTACTGAGAAGGGTAGCTGACTCTATAGCCACTCCTATCTGTCATATCTTTAATCTGAGACTAGAGGAAAGTCTTTGTCCTCAGGCCTGGAGGGAAGCCAAAGTCATTCCACTACCAAGGAGTGGTAAATGTGGCCCTTACTGGTTCTAACAGCTGACCTATCAGCTTGATATTATTGACCATAAATTGTTATTGAGAAAACTCATGTGTTATGGCTTTTCAACCTCTGCCATATCATGGATTCAGAGCTACAGTATCTATCTAATAGAACTGAGAGAGGGTTTTCTTTAATGGAAGCTTCTCTAATGTTAAACATGTAGAGTGGGGTGTATCATAGGTCTCTAGGCCCTCTACTCCTTTCTATTTTTACCAATGACCTGCCACTGGCATTAAAATAAAGCAAGCCTGTCTATTTATGTTGATGATTCAACCCTATCACAGCTAATGAAGTCACTGAAACCCTAAATAAAGAGTTGCAATCAGTTTTTAGAATGGATGGCCAGTAATAAACTGGTCCTGAACATCTCTAAAACTAAGAGCATTGTTTCTGGTACAAATCATTGCCTAATAACTAGACCTCAGCTGAATCTGGTTATGAATGATATGGCTGTTGAACAATTTGAGGAGACTAAATTACTTGGTGTTACCTAAGATTGTAAACTGTCATGGTCAAAACATATAGATTCAATGGTTGTAAAGATGGGGACAGATATGCCACCAGTCTTTTCACAGTCCCCGGGACCAGAACATTGTCTAGTTCATGTACATGATTGCATGAAACTCCATTCTCATGTAGTCAAAGTGAACAGCAAACCTGGTTTCAAATATAACATAACATATCACGGCACAACGCCCCCCCCCCCCCCCCCATGTGACCTACTTGTTGTGTGTATGTACTGTCAGGTACGTGTAACTTAATCTTCTAAATATATGTAAATTGTACAGTCTTAATGTATTTTATGCTGTATCAGACCCTAGTAAGACTAGCTGTGCCATTGGCGTCGGCTAATGTGGATCCTAATCAAATAATCTAACACCATTTTTTCAAACATCACCAAACTCAACTGATATTTACATTTTGATGGCTTTATGAAATCATACAACACTAACCTTGGTTAATGGCTGCAACGCAAATATGATCAACTTCAGCACCTTGGACAGCGACCGGCTGTGTGGCTGCAGCAAAGCTAAAATACAGTTATATAACACTCAGATTGCATTATTGGGTGGGACAGGTTGGGAGGAAAAAGGCGACTATAAAGAAAGCTGACAAGCCAGCTAACGTTTGCTATATACGCTAGCAAGCTAGCTAACGTTAGCTACTCACCGCTGAAAGTAGAGTTAGCGGTAGCTAGCTAACCACCAAGCTAGCAACCAGATGGACCGTTTTCCTTCCCCTCGGATGTCAATATAGAACAGCAAAGGTTGCTAGATATCGATGTCCTAGCTTACTGTGTTGTGTGTGCACTGTTTTCCCCTCGGTTACAGACGGCGAAATTACTGTAAAAACAGTTCTAGATGTCGCCGTAGGCCTAGCAGTGGGCATGCTGCCAAGGAATTTACCATTTCCTGAATGTGTAACTATGGCGACACCAGATATTTAAAGGAACAGCGTCACAGCAACAAAAAAACGGAGATATGGGATGACGTCACCACAGTTGGCTAAATCAATCGCAAAGTTGAGACTGCAAAATGTATCCATGACGTGCCAATGATATCTGATCACCCATGGTTTCAATACAAATACAGATAAATGGCCCTGCAGAGCTCCATCTTGGGTTGGTAATAACTAGAGACTAGATGTAGGTGTAACAGGTGTGAAACTGAAGCAATCAGCAGTGGGCTTTCATTTTCCCTAGCATTTATCCATAGCACTTGCTTAGAAATTAGAGCCAGTTTAGGAGTTGATTAGGCTATACTGTGAGTGAAGGAAATATGAAATTGATGCACTGTGTATTTAGAAGTACGCCCAGATAGCACAGGTAGGGGGCAGCATTGCTCCATGGTTTGAATTCAGCTTGTTTCGATGTGGTTCTTTCTCTTGCCTCTTCCCCCTCTCTCTCTCTCTCTCTCTCTCTAACTCTCTCTATTTCATCCCCTCTCTCTCTGATGGTACACTATCATACATTCTGGTCATGCATGTCGTTTATTGTTCAGAGGGGAGCATTTCAAAAGCAGGTCTTTCTTTAATACCTTGGAACCTTGGAACCTTGGAACCTTAACTACAGTAAAACAACAATACTTCCCAGATGGTGAAGGCTGAGGGATGTCTTCTGGGCCTAGCTACCCGTTTTATCTTAGAACCACACATTTATGCCTCAGCAGCATGGACAGGACAACCTCTCCTCATTCCCCTCTCTCTCTCTCTTCTCTTTCTACTCTCGGTCTCTCCTCTCGCTCTTCTCTCCTCTTTCTCTGTCATCAAAGTAGGCAGCAGATCACAGTGTGTTTTACAACAGGCAGAACAAAGCCAAGCAGAGCAGGGGATGTATGATAGCAGAGCACCCTAGAGAGAGAGAGAGAGAGAGAGAGAGAGAGAGAGACAGAGAGAGAGAGGGAGAGAAAGAGAGAAAGAGAGAGGAAGGGAGGAAGAAAGAGAGAGGAAGGGAGGGAGAGAGACACACTTCCCTGTGATGCTGAACACAGCCCTGCTAGGAACACCCGCTGAGAGGGACACCTCAGAGGAATGACCAAACTGTGTGTTTGTTTGTCAAATCAAATTTTATTTGTCACATGTTTCGTAAACAACAGGTGTTGGCTAACAGTGAAATGCTTACTTATGGACCCTTCCCAACAATGTAGAGAGAAAGAAAATAGATAAACAATAGACAAGTATTACCACGTTAAAGTATTCATAAATAGACAATGAGTAATGGAATGAGTTACTTTGTCTACATTCTCATCTCATATGTATATACTGTACTCGATACCATCTACTGTATGCTGCTCTGTACCATCACTCATTCATATATCCTTATGTACATATTCTTTATCCCCTTACACTGTGTATAAGACAGTAGTTTTGGAATTGTTAGTTAGATTACTTGTTGGTTATCACTGCATTGTCGGAACTAGAAGCACAAGCATTTCGCTACACTCGCATTAACATCTGCTAACCATGTGTATGTGACAAATACAATTTGATTTGATTTGATTTGATTTTTGATTTGGTAACTTGGCTATATATGAGAGGTACCAGAGGTACCAGTACAGTGTAATGGTAACTTGGCTATTTATGAGAGGTACCAGAGGTACCAGTACAATGTAATGGTAACTTGGCTATTTATGAGAGGTACCAGTACAGAGTAATGGTAACTTGGCTATATATGAGAGGTACCAGAGGTACCAGTACAGTGTAATGGTAACTTGGCTATTTATGAGAGGTACCAGAGGTACCAGTACAATGTAATGGTAACTTGGCTATTTATGAGAGGTACCAGTACAGAGTAATGGTAACTTGGCTATATATGAGAGGTACCAGAGGTACCAGTACAGTGTAATGGTAACTTGGCTATATATTAGAGGTACCACCAGTACAGTGTAATGGTAACTTGGCTATATATTAGAGGTACCACCAGTACAGTGTAATGGTAACTTGGCTATATATTAGAGGTACCACCAGTACTGTGTAATGGTAACTTGGCTATATATGAGAGGTACCAGAGGTACCAGTACAGAGTAATGATAACTTGGCTATATATGAGAGGTACCAGAGGTACCAGTACAGAGTAATGGTAACTTGGCTATATATGAAGGGTACCAGTACAGTGTAATGATAACTTGGCTATATATGAGAGGTACCAGTACAGTGTAATGGTAACTTGGCTATTTATGAGAGGTGCCAGTACAGTGTAATTGTAACTTGGCTATTTATGAGAGGTACCAGAGGTACCAGTACAGTGTAATGGTAACTTGGCTATTTATGAGAGGTACCAGTACTGTGTAATGGTAACTTGGCTATATATCAGAGGTACCAGTACAGTGTAATGGTAACTTGGCTATATATGAGAGGTACCAGTACTGTGTAATGGTAACTTGGCTATTTATGAGAGGTGCCAGTACAGTGTAATTGTAACTTGGCTATTTATGAGAGGTACCAGAGGTACCAGTACAGTGTAATGGTAACTTGGCTATATATGAGAGGTACCAGTACAGTGTAATGGTAACTTGGCTATATATGAGAGGTACCAGTACAGAGTAATGGTAACTTGGCTATATATGAGAGGTACCAGTACTGTGTAATGGTAACTTGGCTATATATGAGAGGTACCAGTACTGTGTAATGATAACTTGGCTATATATCAGAGGCACCAGTACAGTGTAATGATAACTTGGCTATTTATGAGAGGTACCAGTACAGAGTAATGGTAACTTGGCTATATATTAGAGGTACCAGTACTGTGTAATTGTAACTTGGCTATTTATGAGAGGTACCAGAGGTACCAGTACAGTGTAATGGTAACTTGGCTATTTATGAGAGGTACCAGTACAGAGTAATGGTAACTTGGCTATATATGAGAGGTGCCAGAGGTACCAGTACAGTGTAATGGTAACTTGGCTATTTATGAGAGGTGCCAGTACTGTGTAATTGTAACTTGGCTATTTATGAGAGGTACCAGAGGTACCAGTACAGTGTAATGGTAACTTGGCTATTTATGAGAGGTACCAGTACAGAGTAATGGTAACTTGGCTATATATGAGAGGCACCAGTACAGTGTGTGTACTGTATATGTGTATATCGGAGGGGTTGGAAGACAGAACACACATTTCCATCATATATGGAAAAATTACGTATATTTTATTAAATAGGAAAAGTAAGACATTTGAATTCACAGTCTTCAAGAGATCGAAATTAGTTTGTTTCACTCTTCAAATATTGTAAAATCTCCAGGTTTCTGGCTTCTGTATTCCTGACCTTGATTGGCCTATTTTGAATTACTTGATGAGCTCAAGTTTTAAATATCTGTATTTCCACATTGCCTTAATTGCAATCGACAATAGTTACTGCCATTCAATAATGACTTCAAGTAATTATATTGTAGCAAACCTCTCTATATGAGCCATGTTACAAGTCCTGCCACATGAGGATCTTTGCAGTCTCCTGAAGGGGAAAAGGTGTTATCGTGCCCCACTTCACAACTGTCTTCACAACCCTCTTCACGACTGTCTTGGTGTGCTTGGACTGTGATAGTTTGTTGGTGATGTGGACATCAAGGAACTTGAAACCATTGAAGCCATTGTGTTTACAGCAGGTGTATCATAAGGATATGGAAAACATTCCTAAAACAGGACAAGGCTTATTTTTGTTCTAGATATTGTGCACTTGTTACACACACACACACACACACACACACACACACACACACACACACACACACACACACACACACACACACACACACACACACACACACACACACACACACACACGCACACACACACACACATACAGTTTAAGATGAGGCACAGCCTATGAATAATAGATAGCTTTTTGTGTGGCAAAGAAAATTCAGCATATTTTATGTAGGTCATTTCAAAGTGTACTGAAGACTCATTTTGAGGTACCGTATAGCACAAACTGAGCCTCTCGTCATCTGTTTAAGACAGGATCACTTTGAACGGAACAAGGAGATATACGGTTGATTTGGTTACGGTCAGGGCTAGGATCGAAATCAATTTTAATCCCGTCAACAAAAAAAAAAAACTCTCATAGAGAAGCATTGATCAAAATTGGAATTGAAGTGTGAATTTCACTTCCTGAATTGGCTGAATGATTAAAATGGAACCCCAGCCCTGGTTACGGGGCATTGTGCATTATCTGTTTCCCTCTGCTCTCTCAAGCTCGACCGTCATTGCCTTCAGTTGACCTTTACCAGTGTGTCTTGTGTGAGAGAGATGCACTCTTCCTAAATCAAACAGATGTTAGACATGGTTGGAGAATTGCAATAACCCCCTGGCAAAGCCTGACGAATGCTGATGATGTTGGTTTACAGATGCTTGGAGACTACATAGAGACAAAGTTGGTGCTTGGAGACTACATAGAGACAAAGTTGGTGCTTGGAGATTACATAGAGACAAAGTTGGTGCTTGGAGATTACTTAGAAACAAGGTCGGTGCTTGGAAACTACATAGAGACAAGGTCGGTGCTTGGAGATTACATAGAAACAAGGTCGGTGCTTGGAGATTACATAGAAACAAGGTCGGTGTTTGGAGATTACATAGAAACAAGGTCGGTGCTTGGAGATTACATAGAAACAAGGTCAGTGCTTGGAGATTACATAGAAACAAGGTCGGTGTTTGGAGATTACATAGAAACAAGGTCGGTGTTTGGAGATTACATAGAAACAAGGTCAGTGCTTGGAGATTACATAGAAACAAGGTCGGTGTTTGGAGATTACATAGAAACAAGGTCGGTGTTTGGAGATTACATAGAAACAAGGTTGGTGCTTGGAGATTACATAGAAACAAGGTCGGTGTTTGGAGATTACATAGAAACAAGGTCGGTGTTTGGAGATTACATAGAAACAAGGTCAGTGCTTGGAGATTACATAGAAACAAGGTTGGTGTTTGGAGATTACATAGAAACAAGGTCGGTGTTTGGAGATTACATAGAAACAAGGTCGGTGTTTGGAGACTACTTGTAACAGTACAAATAAGGGCCAATATGTCTGGAGACTACAGCACAGATACAGCAGTCAGCAGACTGGTCTATCTTTAGATACAGGCAGACTGAGACCCTCACCAGCCCTCACACCAGATGTTCCACTGATACTTAAGGCTATGTCAACTGTTAATTGAATGCCTATAATCCCAGGTAAATCGGCCCGAGATCATATAACACAGTTAAATAGCACCCGGAAATTGAAAATGATTTGATTTTTCTTGACGGTGTCAGATTTTCTTTCTTGTTTGATTATATTTTTAATCAGACACATTGCTGAATTTGGATGTTGTTTGGATTACAGACCAAGGTGCTCGGAGACTCTAGCCCAGATTCAGGCCAACTGATGATCTGAAAGACGGTTGGTACAACTCAGAAGGTCTTAATAACTCATCTGGTACGACTGCTGTTCCCCGGCTACCGTAACTATGCTACTCCTTGTACAGCTAAGTCCACTGGCACATTATTTACCATTGACATAGTATAGTATGGTATAGTACACTATAGTACACTATATTATAGTACACTACAGTACAGTATAGTATAGTACAGTGTGAGGTGCTGCTGCAGATGCATCACCTGCTCGCAGTTTAAAAACACAGTGTAGTGTAGTATAGTACAATATGGTATAGTACAGTATAGTACAATATAATATTGTAAGTCGCTCTGGATAAGAGCGTCTGCTAAATGACTTAAATGTAAATGTAAATGATAATACAGTGCAGCATAGTACAGTATATTATAGTATAGTACAGTATAGTACAGTACTGTACAGTATAATACAGTATAGTATTGTACAGTATAGTATAGTATAGTATGGTATAGTACAATATAGTACAGTACGGTATAGTACAGTATAGTACAGTATAATACAGGACAGGATAGTACAATATAGTATAGTACGGTATAGTACAGTAGAGTACAGTATAATACAGTACAGCATAGTACAGTATATTATAGTATAGTACTGTACAGTACAGTACAATATAGTATAGTACAGTATAGTATAGTATAGTACAGTAGAGTACAATATAATACAGTACAGTACATTATAGTACAGTACAGTATAGTACAGTATGGTATTGCACAGTATATTACAGTACAGTACAGTATAATAGAGTACAGTACAGTGTAGTACAGTATAGTATAGTACACTATAGTATAGTATAGTACAGTATAGTCAAGTCCAGTACAGTCCAGTACAGTACAGTACAGTACAGTACAGTATTGTATGGTATAGTGCATCCAATGTCTCCTTAGAAGTGCTTGTTCACTAATGAGTTTGCGTAGTCGGCAACTCACTGCAGATGTTCCACTGACACGTCTGTAACCATTACTTTACCAGGTAAGTTGTCTAAGAACACACTGCTATAAATGGTGATCACAAATCAAAATGATACGCCTATAGGATCAGACTTTTTATGATGAATTATTCAGTTTAAAAACACTTTTGTTGTGTAGCAACTTAGCACACCCGTGATTCCCCATGATTCCCCGAGATTCCACACCTGGGATTCCCCATGATTCCCCATGATTCCACACCTGACATTCCACACCTGGGATTCCCCGTGATTCCCCATGATTCCACACCTGGGATTCCCCGTGATTCCACACCTGGGATTCACCATTATTCCACACCTGGGATTCCCCATGATTCCACACCTGGGATTCCCCATGATTCCACACCTGAGATTCCACACCTGGGATCCCCCATGAATACCCATGATTCTCCATGATTCCACACCTGGGACTCCACACCTGGGATTCCCCATGATTCCACACCTGAGTTTCCACACCTGGGATTCCCCGTGATTCCCCATGATTCCACACCTGAGATTCCACACGTGGGATTCCCCATGATTCCCCGTGATTCCACACCTGGGATTGCACACATGGGATTCCCCATGAGTCCACACCTGGGATCCCCCATGATTCCACACATGAGATTCCACACATGGGATTCCCCATGATTCTCCATGATTCCCCATGATTCCACACCTGAGATTCCCCATGATTCCCCATGATTCCACACCTGTGATTCCCCATGATTCCACACCTGAGATTCCACACCTGAGATTCCCCATGCTTCCCCATTATTCCACACCTGAGATTCCACACCTGAGATTCCACACCTGAGATTCCCCATGATTCCCCATGATTCCACACCTGAGCTTCCCCATGATTCCACACCTGAGATTCCCCATTATTCCACACCTGAGATTCCACACCTGGGATTCCCCACCTGAGATTCCACACCTGAGATTCCCCATGATTCCACACCTGATTCCACACCTGGGATTCCCCATGATTCCACACCTGAGATTCCACACCTGGGATTCCCCATGCTTCCACACCTGAGATTCCACACCTGAGGTTTCCACACCTGGGATTCCCCATGCTTCCACACCTGAGATTCCCCATGCTTCCACACCTGAGATTCCACACCTGAGGTTTCCACACCTGGGATTCCCCATGCTTCCACACCTGAGATTCCACACCTGAGGTTTCCACACCTGGGATTCCCCATGATTCAGTTGAGGAAGTACTAAGATGATGAGGCACTGGCCTGTTGAGTTATGCAGTGAGTTACTGATGCATTCCCTTTTACATTATAATTACAGTCATAATGACTGGTTTATTTCACCAATCTACATCATGCAGCTGCAGAAGAAAAAACATTCAGACGGAGAGGGAGGAGAGAGAGAGGGAGGCAGAGAGAGAGGGAGGCAGAGAGAGAGGGAGGCAGAGAGAGAGGGAGGAGAGAGAGAGGGAGGCAGAGAGAGAGGGAGGCAGAGAGAGAGGGAGGCAGAGAGAGAGGGAGGAGAGAGAGGGAGGCAGAGAGAGAGGGAGGGAGAGAGAGAGGGAGGCAGAGAGAGAGGGAGGCAGAGAGAGAGGGAGGCAGAGAGAGAGGGAGGAGAGAGAGAGGGAGGCAGAGAGAGAGGGAGGAGAGAGAGAGGGAGGCAGAGAGAGAGGGAGGAGAGAGAGAGGGAGGCAGAGAGAGAGGGAGGAGAGAGAGAGGGAGGCAGAGAGAGAGGGAGGAGAGAGAGAGGGAGGCAGAGAGAGAGGGAGGAGAGAGAGAGGGAGGCAGAGAGAGAAAGAGAGACGGACATTTCTTGTATATACTCTATACTCCATCCCAGGCAGACGTCAGCTGGTATGGTCTTTATATAACCATGATGCAGAAGAACAGCTGAGAACAGGATAAGGTGCACACAACAGGCCAGTGATGAATCATCTGCTCACTCACACACACGCACGCACGTACGAACACACACACGCACACACACAAACATTATCATCTGCTCAGATGATGTTCATAAATTTCAATATCACACTTTTCATTCTGTAAAACCGTAAAACATATTTATTATTAGTGATATGTTGGAATCTGAGTAAAAATGTTCAACTCAAGGAACAAATCTGAACTTGATAGACATGTGCATACATCAGCTGTTTTATCATTCATTATAGATTGGGTCAAAGAAGATAGAATGTCCTTAAAAGATTACCATCGTCCTCTTTTTTCTGTCTCTTTATGGCTTCATGCAATTCAGGAAGTGGTTCATTAAGGGACTCTGTATATAGCAGCAACTATTCAGGTCCACAGCAGGCATCCTATTCTAAGGAAGATATCCACAGGGGCTATTGTTAATGAATTATAACCAAACTTTTATCGTCAATTTGGCAGGAAGGTGCTGTAAAATGTCCCTGATTACATTGCTAAAGTCAGCCATCTACCACAGATAAAAATGTGACAGCCTGAGAAGAGAATTTTACATCCCTGTAGACCACAATAACTCTACAGCTACATCTATTGGCTTTTCTTTAGGTTGGGCGTCTCACAAGACAGGAACAATGTAGCCAAGAAAAGCATTTGTTGTTCAAAGCTTGAGGAGAACAGGGAGTTCAATTAAAAAGTCAGTTGTTAATTTTAAAGCAGGGTAATGAAAATCTCTGCTTTGGGGGCTTCTCTGTCTCCTCTCTGTCTCCTCTCTGTCTCCTCCCCAAAAATGTATTTATTTATTTATTTGTCACATACACATGGTTAGCAGATGTTAATGCGAGTGTAGCGAAATGCTTGTGTTTCTAGTTCCGACCATGCAGTAATATCTAACAAGTAATCTAACAATTTCCCAACAACTACCTTAAACACGCAAGTGTAAAGGAATGAATAAGAATATGTACATAAAAATATATGGATGAGCGATGGCCGAACGGCATAGGCAAGATGCAGTAGATGGTATAGAGTACAGTATATACATATGAGATGAGTAATGTAGGGTATGTAAACATTATATAAAGTGGCATTGTTTAAAGTGACTCGTGATACATTTATTACATCCAATGTGTTATTATTAAAGTGGCTGGAGTTGAGTCAGTATGTTGGCAGCAGCCACTCAATGTTAGTGGTGGCTGTTTAACAGTCTGATGGCCTTGAGATAGAAGCTGTTTTTCAGTCTCTCGGTCCCTGCTTTGATGCACCTGTACTGACCTCGCCTTCTGGATGATAGCGGGGTGAACAGGCAGTGGCTTGGGTGGTTGTTGTCCTTGATGATCTTTATGGCCTTCCTGTAACATCGAGTGGTGTAGGGGTCCTGGAGGGCAGGTAGTTTGCCCCCAGTGATGCGTTGTGCAGACCTCACTACCCTCTGGAGAGCCTTGCGAATATGGGCAGAGCAGTTGCCGTACCAGGCGGTGATACAGCCAACAGGATGCTCTCAATTGTGCATCTGTAGAAGTTTGTGAGTTTTTGTGGTGACAAGACACATTTCTTCAGCCTCCTGAGGTTGAAGAGGCACTGCTGCGCCTTCTTCATCACGCTGTCTGTGTGGGTGGACTAATTCAGTTTGTCCGTGATGTGTACGCCGAGGAAATTAAAACTTTCCACCCTCTCCACTACTGTCCTGTCGATGTGGATAGGGGGGTGCTGCCTCTGCTGTTTCCTGAAGTCCACGATCATCTCCTTTGTTTTGTTGACATTGAGTGTGAGGTTATGTTCCTGACACCACACTCCGAGGGCCCTCACCTCCTCCTTGTAGGCCGTCTTATCATTGTTGGTAATCAAGCCTACCACTGTAGTGTTGTCTGCAAACTTGATGATTGATTTGGAGGCATGCATGTCCACGCAGTCATGGGTGAACAGGTAGTAACAGGAGAGTGCTGAGAACGCACCCTTGTGGGGCCCCAGTGTTGAGGATCAGCGGGGTGGAGATGTTGTTTCCTACCCTCACCATCTGGGTGCGGCACGTCAGAAAGTCCAGGACCCAGTTGCACAGGGCGGGGTCGAGACCCAGTGTCTCAAGCTTAATGACAAGTTTGGAAGGTACTATGGTGTTGAATGCTAAGCTGTTAGTTGATGAACAGCATTCTTACATGTCCAGATGGGTTAGGGCAGTGTGCAGTGTGCAGTGTGCAGTGTGCAGTGTGATTGCATCGTCTGTGGACCTATTGGGGTGGTAAGCAAATTGGAGTGGGTCTAGGATATAAGGTAGGGTGGAGGTGATATGGTCCTTGACTAGTCTCTCAAAGCACTTCATGATGATGGAAGTGAGTGCTACGGGGCGATAGTCATTTAGATCAGTTACCTTAGCTTTCATGGGAACAGGAACAATGGTGGCCTTCTTGAAGCATGTGGGAACAACAGACTGGGATAAGGATTGATTGAATATGTCCGTAAACACATCATGTCGGTTGCATTGCATTGTCCTCAAAGCGAGCTAAGAAGTTGTTTAGTTTGTCTGGGAGCAAGACATCATGGTCCGCGAATGGGCTGGTTTTCTTTTTGTAGTCCGTGATTGACTGTAGACCCTGCCACATACCTCTCGTGGCTGAACCGTTGAATTGCGACTACTTTGTCTCTCTACTGACGCTTAGCTTGTTTGATTGTCTTGTGGAGGGAATAGCTACACTGTTTGTATTAGGTCCAGGTTTCCGGTCGCCTTGCCCAGATTAAAAGCAGTGGTTTGCGCTTTCAGTTTTGCGCGAATGCTGCCATTAATTCATGGTTTCTGGATATGGGAAGGTTTGGTTACAACATCACCGATGCACTTGCTAATAAACTCGCTCACCTAATCCGGGTATTCATCAATGTTGCTGTCCGACGCAATGCGGAACATATCCCAGTCCACGTGATTGAAGTAATCTTGAAGCGTGGAATCTGATTGGTCAGACCAGTGTTGAACAGACCTGAGCACCGGTGTTTCCTGTTTTAGTTTCTGTCTGTAGGCTGGGAGCAACAGAATGGAGTCGTGGTCCGATATTCCGAAAGGAGGGCGGGGGAGGGCTTTGTATGCGTCGTGGGAGTTAGAATAACAATGATCCAGGATTTTGCCAGCCCGGGTTGCGCAATCGATATGCTAATAAATTTAGGGAGCCTTGTTTTCAGATTAGCCTTGTTAAATTCCCCAGCTACAATAAATGCAGCCTCAGGATATGTGGTTTCCAGTATACATAGAGTCCAATGAAGTTCTTTCAGGGCCGTCGATGTGTCTGCATGGGGGGCGATATACACAACTGTGATTATAATCCTCTCTGTCTCCTCTCTGACTCCTCTCTGTCTCCTCCATGACTCTTGTCTCCTCTCGTCTCGGTCTCATCTCTGTCTCGTCTCTGTCTCGTCTCTGACTCCTCTCTGTCTCCTCTCTCTCATCTCAGTCTCGTCTTTGTCTCCTCTCTGACTCCTCTGTCTCCTCCATATCTCCTGCCTCCTCTCTGTCTTCTCTCTCTTATATCAGTCTCCTCTTTGTCCCCTCTCTGTCTCCTCTCGGTCTCCTCTCTCTCATCTCAGTCTCCTCCATGACTCTTGTCTCCTCTCGGTCTCGTCTCGGTCTCGTCTCGGTCTCATCTTTGACTCGTCTCTGTCTCCTCTCTGTCTCCTCTCTGTCCCCTCTCTGTCTCCTCTCTCTCATTTCAGTCTCCTCTCAGTCACCTCTCTGTCTCCTCCTTGTCCTCTCTTTGTCCCCTCTCTGTCCCCTCTCAGTCTCCTCTCTGTCCCCCCTCTGTCTCCTCTCTGTCTCCTCTCTGTCCCCTCTCTGTCCCCTCTCTGTCTCTTCTCTGTCTCCTCTCTGTCCCCTCTCTGTCCCCTCTCTGTCCTCTCTCAGTCTCCTCTCTGTCCCCTCTCAGTCTCCTCTCTGTCTCCTCTCAGTCTCATCTCTGTCCCCTCTCTGTCCCCTCTCTGTCCCCTCTCTGTCTCCTCTCTGTCCCCTCTCTGTCTCCTCTCTGTCTCCTCTCTGTCCCCTCTCAGTCTCCTCTCTGTCTCCTCTCTGTCTCCTCTCTGTCCCCTCTCTGTCCCCTCTCTGTCTCCTCTCTGTCCCCTCTCAGTCTCCTCTCTGTTTCCTCTCTGTCCCCTCTCTGTCCCCTCTCTGTCCACTCTCTGTCTCCTCTCTGTCCCCTCTCTGTCCCCTCTCTGTCCCCTCTCTGTCTCCTCTCTGTCTCCTCTCAGTTTCCTCTCTGTCCCCCTCTGTCTCCTCTCTGTCTCCTCTCTGTCCCCTCTCTGTCTCCTCTCTGTCTCCTCTCTGTCCCCTCTCTGTCCCCTCTCTGTCCTCTCTCAGTCTCCTCTCTGTCCCCTCTCAGTCTCCTCTCTGTCTCCTCTCAGTCTCATCTCTGTCCCCTCTCTGTCCCCTCTCTGTCCCCTCTCTGTCTCCTCTCTGTCTCCTCTCTGTCTCCTCTCTGTCCCCTCTCTGTCCCCTCTCTGTCCCCTCTCTGTCCCCTCTCTGTCTCCTCTCTGTCTCCTCTCTGTCCCCTCTCAGTCTCCTCTCTGTCTCCTCTCTGTCCCCTCTCTGTCTCCTCTCTGTCCACTCTCTGTCTCCTCTCTGTCCCCTCTCTGTCCCCTCTCTGTCTCCTCTCTGTCCCCTCTCTGTCTCCTCTCTGTCTCCTCTCTGTCCCCTCTCAGTCTCCTCTCTGTCCCCTCTCTGTCTCCTCTCTGTCTCCCCTCTGTCTCCCCTCTGTCCCCTCTCTGTCCCCTCTCTGTCTCCTCTCTGTCTCCTCTTTGTCCTCTCTTTGTCCCCTCTCAGTCACCTCTCTGTCTCCTCTCTGTCCTCTCTCAGTCTCCTCTCTGTCCCCTCTCAGTCTCCTCTCTGTCCCCTCTCTGTCTCTTCTCTGTCCCCTCTCTGTCCCCTCTCTGTCTCCTCTCTGTCCCATCCCAGTCTCCTCTCTGTCCCCTCTCTGTCCCCTCTCAGTCTCCTCTCTGTCCCCTCTCTGTCTCCCCTCTGTCTCCCCTATGTCCCCTCTCTGTCCCCTCTCTGTCCTCTCTCTGTCCCCTCTCTGTCCCCTCTCTGTCTCCTCTCTGTCTCCTCTCTGTCTCTTCTCTGTCTCCTCTCTGTCTCCTCTCTGTCTCCTCTCTGTCTCCTCTCTGTCCCCTCTCTGTCTCCTCTCTCTCATTTCAGTCTCCTCTCAGTCACCTCTCTGTCTCCTCCTTGTCCTCTCTTTGTCCCCTCTCTGTCCCCTCTCAGTCTCCTCTCTGTCCCCTCTCTGTCTCCTCTCTGTCCCCTCTCAGTCTCCTCTCTGTCTCCTCTCTGTCTCCTCTCTGTCCCCTCTCTGTCCCCTCTCTGTCTCCTCTCTGTCTCCTCTCTGTCCCCTCTCAGTCTCCTCTCTGTCTCCTCTCTGTCCCCTCTCTGTCTCCTCTCTGTCTCCCCTCTGTCCCCTCTCTGTCCCCTCTCTGTCCTCTCTCTGTCCCCTCTCTGTCCCCTCTCTGTCTCCTCTCTGTCTCTTCTCTGTCTCCTCTCTGTCTCCTCTCTGTCTCTTCTCTGTCTCTTCTCTGTCTCCTCTCTGTCTCCTCTCTGTCTCTTCTCTGTCTCCTCTCTGTCTCCTCTCTGTCTCTTCTCTGTCCCCTCTCTGTCCTCTCTCTGTCTCCTCTCTGTCTCCTCTCTGTCCCCTCTCTGTCCTCTCTCTGTCTCCTCTCTGTCCCCTCTCTGTCCCCTCTCTGTCTCCTCTCTGTCCCCTCTCTGTCTCCTCTCTGTCTCTTCTCTGTCCCCTCTCTGTCTCCTCTCTGTCTCTTCTCTGTCTCTTCTCTGTCTCCTCTCTGTCCCCTCTCTGTCTCCTCTCTGTCTCCAGTATATAGGTAATAGTGTGCCACGTGGGATGTAGACTTCCAGAATATTAATCACAGCCTCATCTACATTTGAAATAATTTGTGGAATTTCTCAAAATGTCTCTTGTTAAGTTCCTTGGGCCATCTTGCCAGTGCTGAGACTATCGTTCCTGTTCTTGTTAAATTAATCTGAAACATTTATTGATTTTACAAGAAAATATCTCACTCTCTGAAAAAAATAAGTTTTTTATAGTTAGGCTTGATATTGATTTTCACTGTACCTAATTGAAGTCATACGTTGCCTCTGATAGCACTCCATAGCATCTCAGGTAAAGTAGAAGCGAACTGGTCTGAAAATAAATCGGCCTTGCACTAATCAAACCAAATCAAACTGTATTCGTCACATGCGCCGAATACAACCGTGAAATGCTTACTTACAAGCCCTTAACCAACAGTGCAGTTCAAGGAGAGTAGGGATTAGCTCCCTCTGTGGGGATCAAATCAGCTGAAATTTCAAGAGCGCCACGTATAGTTTTTGATAAAAATCTAACTTTCATTAAAACACACATGCAAGGTACTGATTTAAAGCTACACTCGTTGTGAATCTAGCCACCGAGTCAGATTTGTAAAATGCTTTTCGGCGAAAGCATGAGAAGCTATTATCTGATAGCATGCACCCCCAAAGTACTGGAACGTCACCTAAAACGACAGATTTTGCGGGAGCCGGCGCTACCCAAAAAGCAGAAATAAAATATAAAACATTCATTACCTTTGACGAGCTTCTTTCTTGGCACTCCTATATATCCCATAAACATCACAATTGGGTCTTTTTCCCGATTAAATCCGTCATTGTATAGCCAAAATGTCGTTTTCTGAAGACCGGTCTGATCCAGGAATATTCCCTTTTACAAGACGCAACGTCACTTTTTAAAATTACAAAAGTTGCCTATAAACTTTTACAAAACACTTCAAACTACTTTTCTAAACCAACTTTAGGTATTAATAAACGTTAATAATCTATACAATTCATCACGGGGCGATCTGTATTCGAAAGCAGCTAGTCTTGAAATCAGCGTCCATCTTTTTCATTTTAACAACATCCTGTTGAGAGACTAAAACAGGAAAGGCCAAAACGTCATACAACCAAGGATTAAGTCCGCTAGAAATGCCAGCACTGGCGACATCGTGTGGAAGCTGTAGGCGTTTACAGGGCATCTTCATGTATTTGCAGTCGCCTTAAACAATACATTGACTGGCAGATTAATATATTTTTTGTGTTTTTGGAGAACAGTTTTTCGAGGGATTTTTACTCCTAAACACGTTATGTTATAGCCACAGACACAATTTAACCAGTTTTAGAGACTTCAGAGTGTTTTCTATACACACATACTTATCATTTGCATATACTATATTCCTGGCATGAGTAGCAGGACTTTGAAATGTTGCGCGATTTTTAACAAAAAGCTGCGAAAATTCGCATGATCCATAAGAGGTTTTAAGAAAATATACTATAATAAAGTAATAATTTAAGTAACACAATAAGAATAACAATAACGAGGCTATATACAGGGGGCACTGGTTCCCGAGTCAGTGTGGAGGCTATATACAGGGGGGCACTGGTACAGAGTCAGTGTGGAGGCTATATACAGGGGGCACTGGTTCCCGAGTCAGTGTGGAGGCTATATACAGAGGGGCACTGGTTCTGGAGTCAGTGTGGAGGCTATATACAGGGGGCACTGGTTCCCGAGTCAGTGTGGAGGCTATATAGAGGGGGCACTGGTACAGAGTCAGTGTGGAGGCTATATACAGAGGGGCACTGGTTCCGGAGTCAGTGTGGAGGCTATATACAGGGGGCACTGGTTCCCGAGTCAGTGTGGAGGCTATATACAGGGGGCACTGGTACAGAGTCAGTGTGGAGGCTATATACAGGGGGCACTGGTTCCCGAGTCAGTGTGGAGGCTATATACAGGGGGCACTGGTACAGAGTCAGTGTGGAGGCTATATACAGGGGCACCGGTACAGAGTCAGTGTGGAGGCTATATACAGGGGGCACTGGTTCCCGAGTCAGTGTGGAGGCTATATACAGGGGGCACTGGTTCCCGAGTCAGTGTGGAGGCTATATACAGGGGGCACTGGTACAGAGTCAGTGTGGAGGCTATATACAGGGGGCACTGGTTCCCGAGTCAGTGTGGAGGCTATATACAGGGGCAGCGGTACAGAGTCAGTGTGGAGGCTATATACAGGGGCACTGGTTCCCGAGTCAGTGTGGAGGCTATATACAGGGGGCACTGGTTCCGAGTCAGTGTGGAGGCTATATACAGGGGGCACTGGTACAGAGTCAGTGTGGAGGCTATATACAGAGGGCACTGGTTCCCGAGTCAGTGTGGAGGCTATATACAGGGGGCACTGGTACAGAGTCAGTGTGGAGGCTATATACAGGGGGCACTGGTTCCCGAGTCAGTGTGGAGGCTATATACAGAGGGGCACTGGTTCCAGAGTCAGTGTGGAGGCTATATACAGGGGGCACTGGTTCCCGAGTCCGTGTTGAGGCTATATACAGGGGCACCGGTACAGAGTCAGTGTGGAGGCTATATACAGAGGGCACTGGTTCCCGAGTCAGTGTGGAGGCTATATACAGGGGGCACTGGTTCCCGAGTCAGTGTGGAGGCTATATACAGGGGGCACTGGTACAGAGTCAGTGTGGAGGCTATATACAGGGGGCACCGGTTCCCGAGTCAGTGTGGAGGCTATATACAGGGGCAGCGGTACAGAGTCAGTGTGGAGGCTATATACAGGGGGCACTGTTTCCCGAGTCAGTGTGGAGGCTATATACAGGGGGCACTGGTTCCCGAGTCAGTGTGGAGGCTATATACAGGGGGGCACTGGTACAGAGTCAGTGTGGAGGCTATATACAGGGGGCACTGGTTTCCGAGTCAGTGTGGAGGCTATATACAGAGGGGCACTGGTTCCAGAGTCAGTGTGGAGGCTATATACAGGGGGCACTGGTAGAGAGTCAGTGTGGAGGCTATATACAGGGGGCACTGGTTCCCGAGTCAGTGTGGAGGCTATATACAGGGGGGCACTGGTACAGAGTCAGTCTGGAGGCTATATACAGGGGGCACTGGTTCCCGAGTCAGTGTGGAGGCTATATACAGAGGGGCACTGGTTCCAGAGTCAGTGTGGAGGCTATATACAGGGGGCACTGGTTCCCGAGTCCGTGTTGAGGCTATATACAGGGGTCACTGGTACAGAGTCAGTGTGGAGGCTATATACAGGGGGCACTGGTTCCCGAGTCAGTGTGGAGGCTATATACAGGGGCACCGGTACAGAGTCAGTGTGGAGGCTATATACAGGGGGCACTGGTTCCCGAGTCAGTGTGGAGGCTATATACAGGGGGCACTGGTTCCCGAGTCAGTGTGGAGGCTATATACAGGGGGCACCGGTACAGAGTCAGTGTGGAGGCTATATACAGGGGGCACCAGTACAGAGTCAATGTGGAGGCTATATACAAGGGGGTACCGGTACAGAGTCAATGTGGAGGCTATATACAGGGGGTACCGGTACAGAGTCAGTGTGGAGGCTATATACAGGGGGCACCGGTACTGAGTCAGTGTAGGGGCTATATACAGGGGGTACTGGTTCCCGAGTCAGTGTGGAGGCTATATACAGGGGCACCGGTACAGAGTCAGTGTGGAGGCTATATACAGGGGCACTGGTTCCCGAGTCAGTGTGGAGGCTATATACAGGGGCACTGGTTCCCGAGTCAGTGTGGAGGCTATATACAGGGGGGCACTGGTACAGAGTCAGTGTGGAGGCTATATAGAGGGGGCACTGGTTCCAGAGTCAGTGTGGAGGCTATATACAAAGGGGCACTGGTTCCAGAGTCAGTGTGGAGGCTATATACAGGGGGCACTGGTTCCCGAGTCCGTGTTGAGGCTATATACAGGGGGCACTGGTACAGAGTCAGTGTGGAGGCTATATACAGGGGGCACTGGTTCCCGAGTCAGTGTGGAGGCTATATACAGGGGGGCACTGGTACAGAGGCAGTCTGGAGGCTATATACAGGGGGCACTGGTTCCCGAGTCAGTGTGGAGGCTATATACAGAGGGGCACTGGTTCCAGAGTCAGTGTGGATGCTATATACAGGGGGCACTGGTTCCCGAGTCCGTGTTGAGGCTATATACAGGGGCACCGGTACAGAGTCCGTGTGGAGGCTATATACAGGGGGCACTGGTTCCCGAGTCAGTGTGGAGGCTATATACAGGGGGCACTGGTTCCCAAGTCAGTGTGGAGGCTATATACAGGGGAACCGGTACAGAGTCAGTGTGGAGGCTATATACAGGGGGGCACTGGTTCCAGAGTCAGTGTGGAGGCTATATACAGGGGGCACTGGTTCCCGAGTCCGTGTTGAGGCTATATACAGGGGTCACTGGTACAGAGTCAGTGTGGAGGCTATATACAGGGGGCACTGGTTCCCGAGTCAGTGTGGAGGCTATATACAGGGGCACCGGTACAGAGTCAGTGTGGAGGCTATATACAGGGGGCACTGGTTCCCGAGTCAGTGTGGAGGCTATATACAGGGGGCACTGGTTCCCGAGTCAGTGTGGAGGCTATATACAGGGGGCACCGGTACAGAGTCAGTGTGGAGGCTATATACAGGGGGCACCAGTACAGAGTCAATGTGGAGGCTATATACAAGGGGGTACCGGTACAGAGTCAATGTGGAGGCTATATACAGGGGGTACCGGTACAGAGTCAGTGTGGAGGCTATATACAGGGGGCACCGGTACTGAGTCAGTGTAGGGGCTATATACAGGGGGTACTGGTTCCCGAGTCAGTGTGGAGGCTATATACAGGGGCACCGGTACAGAGTCAGTGTGGAGGCTATATACAGGGGGCACTGGTTCCCGAGTCAGTGTGGAGGCTATATACAGGGGGCACTGGTTCCCGAGTCAGTGTGGAGGCTATATACAGGGGGGCACTGGTACAGAGTCAGTGTGGAGGCTATATAGAGGGGGCACTGGTTCCAGAGTCAGTGTGGAGGCTATATACAAAGGGGCACTGGTTCCAGAGTCAGTGTGGAGGCTATATACAGGGGGCACTGGTTCCCGAGTCCGTGTTGAGGCTATATACAGGGGGCACTGGTACAGAGTCAGTGTGGAGGCTATATACAGGGGCACTGGTTCCCGAGTCAGTGTGGAGGCTATATACAGGGGGCACTGGTACAGAGGCAGTCTGGAGGCTATATACAGGGGCACTGGTTCCCGAGTCAGTGTGGAGGCTATATACAGAGGGGCACTGGTTCCAGAGTCAGTGTGGATGCTATATACAGGGGGCACTGGTTCCCGAGTCCGTGTTGAGGCTATATACAGGGGCACCGGTACAGAGTCCGTGTGGAGGCTATATACAGGGGGCACTGGTTCCCGAGTCAGTGTGGAGGCTATATACAGGGGGCACTGGTTCCCAAGTCAGTGTGGAGGCTATATACAGGGGAACCGGTACAGAGTCAGTGTGGAGGCTATATACAGGGGGCACTGGTTCCCGAGTCAGTGTGGAGGCTATATACAGGGAGCACTGGTACAGAGTCAGTGTGGAGGCTATATACAGGGGGCACTGGTTCCAGAGTCAGTGTGGAGGCTATATACAGGGGGCACTGGTTCCCGAGTCAGTGTGGAGGCTATATACAGGGAGCACTGGTACAGAGTCAGTGTGGAGGCTATATACAGGGGGCACTGGTTCCCGAGTCAGTGTGGAGGCTATATACAGGGGGCACTGGTTCCCGAGTCAGTGTGGAGGCTATATACAGGGGCAGCGGTACAGAGTCAATGTGGAGGCTATATACAGGGGCAGCGGTACAGAGTCAATGTGGAGGCTATATACAGGGGGCACTGGTTCCCGAGTCAGTGTGGAGGCTATATACAGGGGGCACTGGTTCCCGAGTCAGTGTGGAGGCTATATACAGGGGGGCACTGGTACAGAGTCAGTGTGGAGGCTATATACAGGGGGCACTGGTTCCAGAGTCAGTGTGGAGGCTATATAGAGGGGGCACTGGTTCCCGAGTCCGTGTTGAGGCTATATACAGGGGGCACTGGTAGAGAGTCAGTGTGGAGGCTATATACAGGGGGCACTGGTTCCCGAGTCAGTGTGGAGGCTATGTACAGGGGGGCACTGGTACAGAGTCAGTCTGGTGGCTATATACAGGGGGCACTGGTTCCCGAGTCAGTGTGGAGGCTATATACAGAGGGGCACTGGTTCCAGAGTCAGTGTGGAGGCTATATACAGGGGGCACTGGTTCCCGAGTCCGTGTTGAGGCTATATACAGGGGTCACTGGTACAGAGTCAGTGTGGAGGCTATATACAGGGGGCACTGGTTCCCGAGTCAGTGTGGAGGCTATATACAGGGGGCATTGGTACCTAGTCAGTGTGGAGGCTATATATAGGGGGCACCGGTACAGAGTCAGTGTGGAGGCTATATTCAGGGGGCACCAGTACAGAGTCAATGTGGAGGCTATATACAAGGGGGTACCGGTACAGAGTCAATGTGGAGGCTATATACAAGGGGGTACCGGTACAGAGTCAGTGTGGAGGCTATATACAGGGGGCACCGGTACTGAGTCAGTGTAGGGGCTATATACAGGGGGTACTGGTTCCCGAGTCAGTGTGGAGGCTATATACAGGGGCACCGGTACAGAGTCAGTGTGGAGGCTATATACAGGGGGCACTGGTTCCCGAGTCAGTGTGGGGGCTATATACAGGGGGCACTGGTTCCCGAGTCAGTGTGGAGGCTATATACAGGGGGGCACTGGTACAGAGTCAGTGTGGAGGCTATATACAGGGGGCACTGGTTCCCGAGTCAGTGTGGAGGCTATATACAGGGGGCACTGGTTCCCGAGTCAGTGTGGAGGCTATATACAGGGGGCACTGGTTCCCGAGTCAGTGTGGAGGCTATATACAGGGAGCACTGGTACAGAGTCAGTGTGGCGGCTATATACAGGGGGCACTGGTTCCCGAGTCAGTGTGGAGGCTATATACAGGGGGCACTGGTTCCCGAGTCAGTGTGGAGGCTATATACAGGGGCAGCGGTACAGAGTCAGTGTGGAGGCTATATACAGGGGCAGCGGTACAGAGTCAATGTGGAGGCTATATACAGGGGCAGCGGTACAGAGTCAATGTGGAGGCTATATACAGGGGGCACTGGTTCCCGAGTCAGTGTGGAGGCTATATACAGGGGGCACTGGTTCCCGAGTCAGTGTGGAGGCTATATACAGGGGGGCACTGGTACAGAGTCAGTGTGGAGGCTATATACAGGGGGCACTGGTTCCAGAGTCAGTGTGGAGGCTATATAGAGGGGGCACTGGTTCCCGAGTCCGTGTTGAGGCTATATACAGGGGCACTGGTAGAGAGTCAGTGTGGAGGCTATATACAGGGGGCACTGGTTCCCGAGTCAGTGTGGAGGCTATGTACAGGGGGGCACTGGTACAGAGTCAGTCTGGTGGCTATATACAGGGGGCACTGGTTCCCGAGTCAGTGTGGAGGCTATATACAGAGGGGCACTGGTTCCAGAGTCAGTGTGGAGGCTATATACAGGGGCACTGGTTCCCGAGTCCGTGTTGAGGCTATATACAGGGGTCACTGGTACAGAGTCAGTGTGGAGGCTATATACAGGGGGCACTGGTTCCCGAGTCAGTGTGGAGGCTATATACAGGGGCATTGGTACCTAGTCAGTGTGGAGGCTATATATAGGGGGCACCGGTACAGAGTCAGTGTGGAGGCTATATTCAGGGGGCACCAGTACAGAGTCAATGTGGAGGCTATATACAAGGGGGTACCGGTACAGAGTCAATGTGGAGGCTATATACAAGGGGTACCGGTACAGAGTCAGTGTGGAGGCTATATACAGGGGGCACCGGTACTGAGTCAGTGTAGGGGCTATATACAGGGGGTACTGGTTCCCGAGTCAGTGTGGAGGCTATATACAGGGGCACCGGTACAGAGTCAGTGTGGAGGCTATATACAGGGGGCACTGGTTCCCGAGTCAGTGTGGGGGCTATATACAGGGGCACTGGTTCCCGAGTCAGTGTGGAGGCTATATACAGGGGGCACTGGTACAGAGTCAGTGTGGAGGCTATATACAGGGGCACTGGTTCCCGAGTCAGTGTGGAGGCTATATACAGGGGGCACTGGTTCCCGAGTCAGTGTGGAGGCTATATACAGGGGGCACTGGTTCCCGAGTCAGTGTGGAGGCTATATACAGGGAGCACTGGTACAGAGTCAGTGTGGCGGCTATATACAGGGGGCACTGGTTCCCGAGTCAGTGTGGAGGCTATATACAGGGGGCACTGGTTCCCGAGTCAGTGTGGAGGCTATATACAGGGGCAGCGGTACAGAGTTAGTGTGGAGACTATATACAGGGGCAGCGGTACAGAGTCAATGTGGAGGCTATATACAGGGGCAGCGGTACAGAGTCAATGTGGAGGCTATATACAGGGGGCACTGGTTCCCGAGTCAGTGTGGAGGCTATATACAGGGGGCACTGGTTCCCGAGTCAGTGTGGAGGCTATATACAGGGGGGCACTGGTACAGAGTCAGTGTGGAGGCTATATACAGGGGGCACTGGTTCCAGAGTCAGTGTGGAGGCTATATAGAGGGGGCACTGGTTCCCGAGTCCGTGTTGAGGCTATATACAGGGGGCACTGGTAGAGAGTCAGTGTGGAGGCTATATACAGGGGGCACTGGTTCCCGAGTCAGTGTGGAGGCTATGTACAGGGGGGCACTGGTACAGAGTCAGTCTGGAGGCTATATACAGGGGGCACTGGTTCCCGAGTCAGTGTGGAGGCTATATACAGAGGGGCACTGGTTCCAGAGTCAGTGTGGAGGCTATATACAGGGGGCACTGGTTCCCGAGTCCGTGTTGAGGCTATATACAGGGGTCACTGGTACAGAGTCAGTGTGGAGGCTATATACAGGGGGCACTGGTTCCCGAGTCAGTGTGGAGGCTATATACAGGGGGCATTGGTACCTAGTCAGTGTGGAGGCTATATACAGGGGGCACCGGTACAGAGTCAGTGTGGAGGCTATATTCAGGGGGCACCAGTACAGAGTCAATGTGGAGGCTATATACAAGGGGGTACCGGTACAGAGTCAATGTGGAGGCTATATACAAGGGGGTACCGGTACAGAGTCAGTGTGGAGGCTATATACAGGGGGCACCGGTACTGAGTCAGTGTAGGGGCTATATACAGGGGGTACTGGTTCCCGAGTCAGTGTGGAGGCTATATACAGGGGCACCGGTACAGAGTCAGTGTGGAGGCTATATACAGGGGGCACTGGTTCCCGAGTCAGTGTGGGGGCTATATACAGGGGGCACTGGTTCCCGAGTCAGTGTGGAGGCTATATACAGGGGGGCACTGGTACAGAGTCAGTGTGGAGGCTATATACAGGGGGCACTGGTTCCCGAGTCAGTGTGGAGGCTATATACAGAGGGGCACTGGTTCCAGAGTCAGTGTGGAGGCTATATACAGGGGGCACTGGTTCCCGAGTCCGTGTTGAGGCTATATACAGGGGGCACTGGTACAGAGTCAGTGTGGAGGCTATATACAGGGGGCACTGGTTCCCGAGTCAGTGTGGAGGCTATATACAGGGGGGCACTGGTACAGAGTTAGTCTGGAGGCTATATACAGGGGGCACTGGTTCCCGAGTCAGTGTGGAGGCTATATACAGGGGGCACTGGTTCCCGAGTCCGTGTTGAGGCTATATACAGGGGTCACTGGTACAGAGTCAGTGTGGAGGCTATATACAGGGGGCACCAGTACAGAGTCAATGTGGAGGCTATATACAAGGGTGTACCGGTACAGAGTCAATGTGGAGGCTATATACAGGGGGTACCGGTACAGAGTCAGTGTGGAGGCTATATACAGGGGGCACCGGTACTGAGTCAGTGTAGGGGCTATATACAGGGGGTACTGGTTCCCGAGTCAGTGTGGAGGCTATATACAGGGGCAGCGGTACAGAGTCAGTGTGTGGGGTACAGGTTTGTTGAGGTCATTTTTACATGTAGGTGGGGGTGAAGTGACTATGCACAGATAATAAGACAATAAACAGCGAGTAGCAGCAGTGCCCTGGTAAAATAAATAAAGTGCAAAATATTGGGACATTTGTGCCTTTTCAGAAACAGCCATCGACTTGCAACCTTTCACATTTCAAACAAGTGGATTCAGAGCGTGAGGAGAAGGATGGTTAACATGCAGATTAGACTGATTTATTTTATTTGCTAATTAAGCAATATACAGTAGCAGTGTAAAGTTTGGACACACGACTAATTTCATTTTTTGTAAAAATGTGTACTATTTTCTACATTGTAGAATAATAGTGAAGACATTACAACATTGAAATAACACGTGGAATCATGTAGGAAGCAAACAATTGTTAAACAAATCAAAATATATATTTTTCTTAACGTTAGTGCCTGACCTCACTAATGCTTTTTGTGGCTGAATGGAAGCAAGTCCCTGCAGCAATGTTCCAGCATCTAGTGGAAAGCCTTCCCAGAAGAGTAGTGGCTGTTATAGCAGCAATGTTCCAACATCTAGTGGAAAGCCTTCCCAGAAGAGTAGTGGCTGTTATAGCAGCAATGTTCCAACATCTAGTGGAATGCCTTTCAAGAAGAGTAGTGGCTGTTATAGCAGCAATGTTCCAACATCTAGTGGAATGCCTTCCCAGAAGAGTGGAGGCTGTTATAGCAGCAATGTTCCAACATCTAGTGGAATGCCTTTCAAGAAGAGTAGTGGCTGTTATAGCAGCAATGTTCCAACATCTAGTGGAAAGCCTTTCAAGAAGAGTGGAGGCTGTTATAGCAGCAATGTTCCAACATCTAGTGGAAAGCCTTTCAAGAAGAGTGGAGGCTGTTATAGCAGCAATGTTCCAACATCTAGTGGAAAGCCTTCCCAGAAGAGTGGAGTCTGTTATAGCAGCAATGTTCCAACATCTAGTGGAAAGCCTTCCCAGAAGAGTGGAGGCTGTTATAGCAGCAATGTTCCAACATCTAGTGGAAAGCCTTCCCAGAAGAGTGGAGGCTGTTATAGCAGCAATGTTCCAACATCTAGTGGAAAGCCTTCCCAGAAGAGTAGTGGCTGTTATAGCAGCAATGTTCCAACATCTAGTGGAAAGCCTTTCAAGAAGTGTGGAGGCTGTTATAGCAGCAATGTTCCAACATCTAATGGAAAGCCTTCCCAGAAGAGTGGAGTCTGTTATAGCAGCAATGTTCCAACATCTAGTGGAAAGCCTTCCCAGAAGAGTGGAGGCTGTTATAGCAGCAATGTTCCAACATCTAGTGGAAAGCCTTCCCAGAAGAGTGGAGGCTGTTATAGCAGAAATGTTCCAACATCTAGTGGAAAGCCTTTCAAGAAGAGTGGAGGCTGTTATAGCAGCAATGTTCCAACATCTAGTGGAAAGCCTTTCAAGAAGAGTGGAGGCTGTTATAGCAGCAATGTTCCAACATCTAGTGGAAAGCCTTCCCAGAAGAGTGGAGTCTGTTATAGCAGCAATGTTCCAACATCTAGTGGAAAGCCTTCCCAGAAGAGTGGAGGCTGTTATAGCAGCAATGTTCCAACATCTAGTGGAAAGCCTTCCCAGAAGAGTGGAGGCTGTTATAGCAGCAATGTTCCAACATCTAGTGGAAAGCCTTCCCAGAAGAGTAGTGGCTGTTATAGCAGCAATGTTCCAACATCTAGTGGAAAGCCTTTCAAGAAGAGTGGAGGCTGTTATAGCAGCAATGTTCCAACATCTAGTGGAAAGCCTTCCCAGAAGAGTGGAGTCTGTTATAGCAGCAATGTTCCAACATCTAGTGGAAAGCCTTCCCAGAAGAGTGGAGGCTGTTATAGCAGCAATGTTCCAACATCTAGTGGAAAGCCTTCCCAGAAGAGTGGAGGCTGTTATAGCAGCAATGTTCCAACATCTAGTGGAAAGCCTTCCCAGAAGAGTGGAGGCTGTTATAGCAGCAATGTTCCAACATCTAGTGGAAAGCCTTCCCAGAAGAGTGGAGGCTGTTATTGCAGCAATGTTCCAACATCTAGTGGAAAGTCATCCCAGAAGAGTGGAGGCTGTTATAGCAGCAAAGGGGGGACCAACTCAATGCGCAGGTGTCCACATCCTGTTGGTCATGTATTGTATTTCCATTGAGTCCCTCAAAGTGCTTGGTGCATATACTTTCTGTGGAGGTAAATACGATTGAAATAATATGTGTGTCAATCTAAATTGATGTCCCTGTATTAACAACCAGTGATGAAAAAGTACCCAAATATCAAAAGTAAATATACTGTCCATTAATAGAAAATTACTCAAGTAAAAGTGAAAGTCACCTAGTAAAATACTACTTAAGTAAAAGTCTAAAAGTATTTGGTTTAAATATACGTAAGTATCAAAAGGTATTGTAATTGCTAAAATATACTTATGTATCAAAATTAAAATGAAGATTATAAATAATTTAAAATGCCTTATATTAATCTAACCAGATTTACTACTGATAGCCAGGGGCATATTCTTTATTTTTAAGGCTAGCCAGGGGCACACTCCAGCACAACAATTACAGAAAAATGATTTGTGTTTAGTGAGTCTGCCAGACCAGAGCCGTTAAGGATTACCAGAGATGTTCTCTTGATATTAAGAGTCACATTGCCTCCCCTACGTCTGTCACTTCCTCAATTTCATTTTCCCGTGTCTGCATTGATGTTGTTTAGTTTCTCTTGTCCAGACGCTGTTCTTGTTCAGTTCCTTGTCTATTTATTGTTAAATCCTCACCCTGTACTTGCTTCCCATCTCCCAGCGTCTGTAGTTACGGAACAGTTACAGAATACAGACACCACAATTGGAAGCATCAGGGAGTTTTTTTAATTTCTGTTGGTGATGTTGGGTCCAGGTGCCGCTTCAAAAGCAACCGGTATGCCTCAGCTGGCTCGAGAGGCTTCCAAGCCTCGGTTGGCACTGCAGGCTACCACACCATGCCTCAGCTGGCTCGAGAGGCTTACAAGCCTCGGTTGGCACTGCAGGCTACCACACCATGTCTCAGCTGGCTCGAGAGGCTAACAAGCCTCAGCCGGCTCGTCAGGCTCCCATACCTCAGCCGGCTCGTCAGGCTCCCATACCTCAGCCGGCTCGTCAGGCTCCCGCGTCTCAGCCTGCTTGTCAACCTTCCGCGCCTTGGCCGGCTCTTTGGGCTCCCTCGCCTCAGCCTTAAATAGTCCTTTAAAGTAGTTTTATTTAAGTACTTTACACCACAGTTAACTACTCCTCATCACAACAGACTCTCTATCCAGCCCTACTGTACATCACTGCTGAGTCTCCTCATCACAACAGACTCTCTATCCAGCCCTACTGTACATCACTGCTGAGTCTCCTCATCACAACAGACTCTCTATCCAGCCCTTCTGTACATCACTGCTGAGTCTCCTCATCACAACAGACTCTCTATCCAGTCCCCAAGGAGAGGCTTGGGTACAGGCTATTAAACAACATGCTAACTCTAAATCAATCAGGAGGAACAAGCCAGCCAGGTAGCTGTTGACTTTAGCATTGTTACAAACATAGACTAACTATAATCTTTTTTTAACAATTAGCCTTGTTGAAATCAAAACGTCACCAAGCGCAAATTCGTTTTTGTCTTGCAATTACACAGGCTGTCAGTTACCAATTTATTGGTGGACTCAACATCTTTGCACATCACTGGCAGTGAGTTATATCAACACAACGTAATAGGTGTAATTAAAATAATATTGATGAAGGAAACAAGAAATGCTGCGCAGAGCAGAACTCATGGCTGAGTGACAGTGGAGCGAAATTGGAGTGGGAGATAAATACAAATATTATCCACTCTGTGTTTCAGTCAAATGATGTGTACTCCGCTCATCACTATACTCCACCTCCACTTCACATACAGGTGTCCATTTGCCTAAATAATATAAAATATATATATAGCATTCATTGCTATGTTGTTTGCTATGATGAAATTGTTCTGATTGGGAGAGGTGCACAGAGAGTCGCATTATCATCATTTTCAAGAAAATATTCCACTGCTTCTAATGCTGCGATTTACTCCTGCAGTAAGTGAAAGGGGGATAATTAGCTGAAGGACATCAAAAATGAGGGGGTCAATACAATGTATCGACATTCGCTGTTGTTGTATGGTATCAATATTTCATTGTAAGACCATTCCATTTCCTCATATGACCATTCCATTTCCTCATATGGCCATTCCATTTCCTCATATGGCCATTCCATTTCCTCATATGGCCATTCCATTTCCTCATATGGCCATTCCATTTCCTCATATGACCATTCCATTTCCTCATATGGCCATTCCATTTCCTCATATGGCCATTCCATTTCCTCATATGGCCATTCCATTTCCTCATATGGCCATTCCATTTCCTCATATGACCATTCCATTTCCTCATATGGCCATTCCATTTCCTCATATGGCCATTCCATTTCCTCATATGGCCATTCCATTTCCTCATATGGCCATTCCATTTCCTCATATGACCATTTAATTTCCTCATGGCCATTCCATTTCCTCATATGGTCATTCCATTTCCTCATATGGCCATTCCATTTCCTCATATGGCCATTCCATTTCACACTATGACCGTTCCATGTCATCATATGGCCATTCCATTTCACACTATGACCGTTCCATGTCATCATATGGCCATTCCATTTCACACTATGACCGTTCCATGTCATCATATGGCCATTCCATTTCACACTATGACCGTTCCATGTCATCATATGGCCATTTCATTTCACACTATGACCGTTCCATGTCATCATATGGCCATTCCATTTCACACTATGACCGTTCCATGTCATCATATGGCCATTCCATTTGATCTTATGACCATTCCATTTCACACTATGACCGTTCCATGTCATCATATGGCCATTCCATTTGATCTTATGACCATTCCATTTCACACTATGACCGTTCCATGTCATCATATGGCCATTCCATTTGATCTTATGACCATTCCATTTCACACTATGACCTGTTCCATTTCATCATATGGCCATTCCATTTGATCTTATGACCATTTTATTGCATGAACATTCCATATGATTGCATGACCATTCCTTTTTATGATACGACCATTCCATTTGTCAGAAGCATGTCAAGAGGCCTGCTCAGAGTGGGTTGTAGTGCTGGGTAAAGGGTAGGGGACAGTACAGTAAGGACAGAACAGAACCCAACAGGCAGGGCAGCTGTAGGAGAGGAATGACCTGCTGTACTCTACCTTCCCTGTTCCCTGGAGCACACACACACACACACACACACACACACACACACACACACACACACACACACACACACAGGGCCGCTCTAATTAGCCACCAACAGCCCTCACTCTAACAAACTGGCTTGCTTGTTAAAGGACAATTCCACCTAAAAAACTATATTTTGGTATAGTTTTATAGCCGGTATGATGCAAAGGGAGCACCATATGATGATAAATGCATTCTACCTGATGTATTTCTATATCACTATAACTAAGAGGTACCACTTTATATTAAAATGTGATATGTACATACCTATTATGCTACCATATAGCTGCATGGTGTTAATGACACTCAAGGATTAGGGTTAGTGGGACTGACTAACCTAAAAGCTTTTGAGATATTTCGGTATTCAATCTTTTGGAAAACAAAACAAACCCGGTAAATGAAATAAAATGTTGAGCGGTTAATAGAAAAATTATTTCCTCTAAGCGTAATCATTTATTCCATTAATAAGAGTCTATTGACGCACACGTGCTTCAATCTAAGTAATGTAATAAAATAATCTGTACATTTAAATTATAGTTAGTTTTTTTTGCTGTGTCTCAATCCAATGCATCCTCCTATGTCGGCCTTCCTTATCTGTGGTGGAAGGTGGCCAAGCTACAGCAATGTTTTCTCAGACCATGAGACATCCCGAAAAATCAGACCTTCTCTCGAAAACTGTGTGGCTTACAAACTAATATGACCAAGTTTCACAGTTGTCTGAAGGTGACTCATAACATGAATGGAAGTATGGAGGTAGTTTTGTGCCAACAAAAATAAGGTGTTAAATATGTATATACAAAATCAAATCTAAAATATTTCCTGAGCTTTCTTATATCTCCTAGAAATAGGACAGACACATCAAAACCTTATTCCTTTTGATTATTTTTTCCCGGTATTTTTTGCATTTTATGAATGTGTTATCCAATGCATTTCTATGGGCGTTAGCAGAAAAGGAAAAATTCTACATTTGATTTATTCTATACCTGAAGGGGTCCTAAATTCAAAATCAAATAGCTTAATGATCCATGGTACGTCAACTTTAAAACAATTCTATATGTTAGCTTAGTCATTAGGAAGTCACGCAATTGTCGCCTAATGTTATCAAGGCATTGTGTCATGGTACCCTGGAGGTTTTGTCTAATTCCCGGGAACATCCCCAAGGATGTTTTAAGGATGTTCTGTCATGGTCACCTAGAGGTTTTGTCTAGTTCCAGGACGTCCCTGAGGACATTTTTAGGACATTGTGTCATAGTCCGCTGGAGGTTTTGTCTAGTTCCCGGTTTGTCCCGGGATATCCCTGAGGACATTTCTGGGAAATTCTTGGCACGTTGCGTCATGATCCCCTGGAGGTTTAGTATAGTCCCCGGTTTGTCCCAGAGGACATTCTTGGGACATTGTGTCATGGAAAAAGCTCTTTCCTCTTAAGGATCCACCCCTTTTTTCAATTTTCTCCTAAAATGACATACCCAAATCTAACCTTCTGTAGCTCAGGACCTGAAGCAAGAAAATGCATATTCTTGATACCATTTGAAAGGAAACACTTTGAAGTTTGTGGAAATGTGAAATGAATGTAGGAGAATATAACACATTACATATGGTAAAAGATAATAGTTGTACCATCAACTTTGAAATGCAAGAGAAAGGCCCTAATGTATTATTCCAGCCCAGGCGCAATGTAGATTTTGGCCACTAGATGGGAGCAGTGTATGTGCAATGTTTTGCTCTCTCCTCAAACAATTGCATGATATTATTTCACTGTAATAGCTACTGTAAATTGGACAGTGCAGTTATATTAACAGGAATTTAAGCTTTCTGCCAAACCTCATGCTAATCACATTATCCTATGTTAGCTTAACTGTCCCGTGGGGGACACACCGAACCCTAACTTCATTATGGCTGGGGGCAGTATTGAGTAGCTTGGATGAATAAGATGCCCAGAGTAAACTGCCTGCTACTCTATCCCAGAAGCTAAGATATGCATATTATTCATAGATTTGGATAGAAAACACTCTGGAGTTTCTAAAACTGTTTGGATGATGTATGTGAGTATAACATAACTCATATGGCAGGCACAAACCTGAGAAAAAATCCAACCAGGAAGTGGGAAATCTGAGGTTTGTAGTTTTTCAACTCATTCCCAATCGAATATACAGTGTCTATGGGGTCAAATTGCACGTCCTACAGCTTCCACTAGATGTCAACAGTCTTTAGAACCTTGTTTGATGCTTCTACTGTAAAGGATGGGGGGATGGGAGCTAAATGAGTCAGAGGTCTGCCAGAATGGCATGAGCTTGTCACACTTGTTCACGTGAGAGTTAGCTTCCTTTCCATTGCATTTCTACAGACAAAGGAATTCTCCGGTTGGAACATTATTAAAGATTTATGATAAAAACATCCTAAAGTTTGATTCTATATTGACATGTTTCTACGAACTGTAATGGAACTTTTTGACTATCTGTTTGAGGAATTTTAATTATGAGATTTCTGTTGTTTGAATTTAGCGTCCTGCACTTTCACTGGCTGTTGTCATATCGTTCCCGTTAGCGGGATTCAAGCCATAAGAACTTTTGTACATGTGATGTTTCCTGTCAAAAATGACAGGTCATTAGAAATGAATGGGTGAGACTACAATTAGTGTATAAAATTGAGTTCAGGCACATGCCCATTCATCAGATGGACACACTTCCTCTCCCAGACCCCATGCACATGTGTGTTTGAGCACACACACACCTCACTCCCCTTCTTGGCTTCCATACCAACCCCCACGGGAACCTTTCCCCAGTAGAATCTCTCCCCCACTGGAACCTCACCTGTTGGCATTCTCACAAACAATCGCACCATTGTTTCAATAATATATAGAACTTTTCTAACAGCTCTGGTATACAAAGCTTTTTTGAGGCCTTGCTCACAATTCATTCTGTGGCTGCACAATGACCAATGACGTTATACTGCACGTGTCATGCATAGGTGTAATAGGTGGCAGGGAAGTCAGGTGCAGGAGAGTCAAATGGAGTGTAAAATGGAGTCTTTTAATAAAGTCCACGGAGTATGCTCCATAACACTAAATGCACATAAACAAACAAACATGGGTACGAGGACCCGACGCGCACCAACACAACAATCACACTACACTGACAATAAAACAATCTCTGACAAAGACATGAGGGGAAACAGAGGGTTAAATACACAACAGGTAATGAATGGGATTGAAAACAGGTGTGTGGGAAGACAAGACAAAACCAATGGAAAATGAAAAATGGATCAATGATGGCTAGAAGACCGGTGACGTCGAACGCCGAGCACCGCCCGAACAAGGAGAGGCAACGACTTCGGTAGAAGTCGTGACAGTATGTGAGGCTCTTGATCATATCTTTGATCATGACACTGGTGAGGAGGAGATAGCCCTTGTTAAACTTTGACACAAAGTAGTCTGTGATAAATAGCACAAAATGTTTCATCTGAGTATTTGTTATAGTCAAAATAATCCATACATTATTCTTTTTTTTTACTCAAAAATTAGTTGTATGAGCTCAGGTCAATGAGGCCTACAGGCCATCAATAGCAAATAGAAGTTCAAAACGTATAATGTTCACAATAACTTAATTAGGTTGATAAAAATATCCAACACAACATTAGGTGATAATATATGTATTATTATGGATTTATAACCAGCTATAATGGGGCGGTCATTTTGGACCGGGAAAACAGTATTAATTAACATGAAACGAACACGACAGGAGGTTTAACACATTTTACATAGTGACAATACAATGTTTTAAACGACAGTTATCATGAGTTTATTATGCAACAAACTGACACACACACGTAGTGTTCAATTGGGCTATCAGCTTCCTTGTTTCTGCTTGCCTCAGGACATGGAGAAGATCTGCCTCCTGGACATACTTCATGTCTTCCAGCTCTTCCACACCCAATGTCTTAAGAGAATTCAGCACTGACTGATGTCCACTTGAGTTTGGCAGCAAAGAACATATAAATGATGCAAGATGTCTTGATCATCCATGTCTACTAAAGAAAAGAGGTAAAGACCACCGTTCAATACAAATTGTTCTCTATTCAAATGTATTTTTGTCCAAACTCGTGTTATTTGAACTATCTACTTCTACCACTTCCCAACACTTTATTGGGGCGACAGGGTAGCCTAGTGGTTAGAGCGTTGGACTAGTAACTGGAAGGTTGCAAGTTCAAACCCCTGAGCTGACAAGGTACAAATCTGTCGTTCTGCCCCTGAACAGGCAGTTCACCCACTGTTCCTAGGCTGTCTGACTTAACTGACTTGCCTAGTTAAATAAAGGTAAAATAAAATAAAAATAAAAATGGATTTCCTATTCAGCATATACTATGCTGTGTTCCAGTGAAATAACTCTAGTTCTGTAGAATACATACGCAGGTAACGGTGGTGTAGTGAGCCAAACATACTTCTGCATTAAGACACATCATGCCGTCAACAGCACTTTGAACTTCATACAGTCCTGTGACGTGTAACAGGAGAGTTCTTGTTCTCCTTTATCAACAGAAAATCTATCTGTTCGAATTCTTATGACTCACCGTTAGTTACAAAGGCATAGAAAGAGGCCCTTTCTGTAAAAGGTGCCCTTGAAATGTATCTCAGTGGACACCACAACATCCGGTCTCCTAAGCAAGCTTGCCTCCACTGCATTGTGTAAAGCATCATTGTATAACTCAGCATTGAAAAGGGAATTAATCTTTTACTTGCAAAAAAAAGGAACTTGAGTTCAGATCGGTTTGCAGAAGTTGGTGATTATTGGCAAGCGTTTAACACACGTTTTTTAAATGTTGCACTCTCCGGACACATCTTGTGAAATATTAATGTTTACTTTCGAACCTCGCTTTCCACAGCCTTATAAGTTTGCCAAACTTTAGTGTCAAAGTAGGATAGTAGATCAGATAGTGGTGCTTTAGTTTCAGTTTGTGAGAAGGCAAAAGGTATTTTCTTGTCTGTAGATACTCAGGAATCAGAACATTGAGCAAATTAACTTGAGCCACAGAAATGGAGGGGCACAGATTAATTCCACAGGCTATTTAAGTAGGATTGTTAGTTGCCATATACAATCTTTTTTTTATCAGTAATCTTTTTGCCTATTATCACAGGGGAGGAGCCTCAAATGAGGCCAGTTTTCTGTTGCCTGGCCACCTAGTTTAATTCCCTATTCACCAACTTCTGAGGGTGTGGAATTCACATCAGATCCTTGGTAGCTAAACTGCCTGATCCTGTGGTTAAGCTCTGAGGGAGTCAATCATTTCTTTACTTTAACAAAGTACATGATGCAGGTTGAGAGCTTCAAGTTATTTGGTGTACACATCACCAACAAACTAGAATGGTCCAAACACACCAAGACAGTCGTGAAGAGGGCATGACAAAGCCTATTCCCCTCGGGAGACTGAAAGATTTGTCATGGATTCTCAGATCCTAAAAAGGTTCTACGACCACAAGGCACTTACAGAGGGTAGTGCGTACGGCCCAGTACATCACCGTGGCTAAGCTGCCTGCCATCCAGGACCTCTACACCGGGCGGTGTCACAGGAAGGCCCTAAAAATTGTCAAAGACCCCAGTCACCCCAGTCATAGACTGTTCTCTCTGCTACCGCATGGCAAGCGGTGCAGGAGCGCCAAGCTTAGGACCAAAAGGCTCCTCAACAGTTTTTACCCCCCGAGCCATAAGACTCCTGAACATGTAATCAAATGGCTACCCAGACTATTTACATTGTGGCTGACAGACATGAAAGTGATTGAGGGAATTAATGTTTGTAATGCAGTGATCAATATCAGTACAATCACAGACGACAGCATTCTTTTTACATTCTCTTGCATAGTTTTATACTGTTTATAAACATCAGAAATGTACTTTTTTTAATGATAATTATCTGCATTTAGAACGTAAAACGAAAGTAAATATCCATAAACGAATGTTACATTTTGTGTTTTCTTTATAATGTATATTGCTGTATTTATAGAGCTTATTGTTGTGAAAAAGGGATGCATGTCTGTAAAAATACAGGAAGTTTAATGTATTTTTCTATTTCTGACATTTCCTATTATTCTACACGACGAAAGTGAAATACAAGTTTATCCCTGTAAATTCACAGTATTCTACCATTGTTCATAAACACAGAAAACCTGTGAATACTTGATTTTACAGTGTAGAACTACAGTATTATATTACTCTACATGTGAGAGGTTACAAGCCTACAGTTAGTATTATATTACTCTACATGTGAGAGGTTACAGGCCTACAGTTAGTATTATATTACTCTACATGTGAGAGGTTACAGGCCTACAGTTAGTATTATATTACTCTACATGTGAGAGGTTACAGGCCTACAGTTAATATTATATTACTCTACATGTGAGAGGTTACAGGCCTACAGTTAGTATTATATTACTCTACATGTGAGAGGTTACAGGCCTACAGTTAGTATTATATTACTCTACATGTGAGAGGTTACAGTCCTACAGTTAGTATTATATTACTCTACATGTGAGAGGTTACAGGCCTACAGTTAGTATTATATTACTCTACATGTGAGAGGTTACAGGCCTACAGTTAGTATTATATTACTCTACATGTGAGAGGTTACAGGCCTACAGTTAGTATTATATTACTCTACATGTGAGAGGTTACAGGCCTACAGTTAGTATTATATTACTCTACATGTGAGAGGTTACAGGCCTACAGTTAGTATTATATTACTCTACATGTGAGAGGTTACAGACCTACAGTTAGTATTATATTACTCTACATGTGAGAGGTTACAGGCCTACAGTTAGTATTATATTACTCTACATGTGAGAGGTTACAGGCCTACAGTTAGTATTATATTACTCTACATGTGAGAGGTTATAGAACTACAGTATTATATTACTCTACATGTGAGAGGTTACAGGCCTACAGTTAGTATTATATTACTCTACATGTGAGAGGTTACAGGCCTACAGTTAGTATTATATTACTCTACATGTGAGAGGTTACAGGCCTACAGTTAGTATTATATTACTCTACATGTGAGAGGTTACAGACCTACAGTTAGTATTATATTACTCTACATGTGAGAGGTTACAGGCCTACAGTTAGTATTATATTACTCTACATGTGAGAGGTTACAGGCCTACAGTTAGTATTATATTACTCTACATGTGAGAGGTTACAGACCTACAGTTAGTATTATATTACTCTACATGTGAGAGGTTACAGGCCTACAGTTAGTATTATATTACTCTACATGTGAGAGGTTACAGGCCTACAGTTAGTATTATATTACTCTACATGTGAGAGGTTACAGGCCTACAGTTAATATTATATTACTCTACATGTGAGAGGTTACAGGCCTACAGTTAGTATTATATTACTCTACATGTGAGAGGTTACAGGCCTACAGTTAGTATTATATTACTCTACATGTGAGAGGTTACAGGCCTACAGTTAATATTATATTACTCTACATGTGAGAGGTTACAGACCTACAGTTAGTATTATATTACTCTACATGTGAGAGGTTACAGGCCTACAGTTAATATTATATTACTCTACATGTGAGAGGTTACAGACCTACAGTTAGTATTATATTACTCTACATGTGAGAGGTTACAGGCCTACAGTTAATATTATATTACTCTACATGTGAGAGGTTACAGGCCTACAGTTAATATTATATTACTCTACATGTGAGAGGGTACAGGCCTACAGTTAATATTGTATTAGGTTACATGTGAGAGGTTACAGACCTACAGTCAGGGTTCAGATTGCAGTTACTACTCCATTTAACCCATCTGAACTTCAAGGTGCTCAGACCAGTGGGTGTGGCCGCACCAGGTATCGGTAGTTAAGTATCTGGGTATCTGTACAATACTTTACTATTTATATTTTGGTCAACTTGTACTTTTACTTCACTACATTTCTAAAGGAAATAATGTACTTTTACTTCAAACATTTTCCCTGACACCCAAAAGTACTAGTTACATGTTGAACGCTTAGCAGGACAGGAAAATGGTCCAATTCACAAACTTATCAAGAGAACATCCCTGGTCATCCCTACTACCTGATCTGACAGATTCACTAAACACAAATGCTTTGTTTGTTTGTAAATTATGTCTAAGTATGACAATTGGGTACTTTTTCCACAACTGAAGAAAAACAAGAAAATTATGCCGTCTGGTTTGCTTAACATAAAGCATGTGAAATGATGTATGCTTTTACTTAAGTACACATGAAACCAAATACTTTTAGACTTTTACTCAAGTAGTATTTTACTGGATGACTTTCACTTTCAGTTGAGTTATTTTCCATGAAGGTATCTTTCCTTTTACTCAAGAATGACAATTGGGCACTTTTTCCACCACTGCCTGGTATGTGTTTACAAGAAGCACGGCTTTCATTTCTATGCAAACACAAGCACATTACTTTGTCTGCCCTCTGAAAGTGAGCACTAACAAGGGATACGTTTAGTTTCTGATGAAACATGAGTCACCCAGTGACATTGTAGATCATCCTTTTTAAAGCTCAGCTTTGCTGGCTTGTATCTGCACTGTGTACATGTACGTAGGAATCCAGAAGCATATTTTAGCCTGTTCCAATCTTGGGTTCTGTTGACAGAGGAGCAAGACAAACACAGTCAAGACTACAATCTGGTGGTAGAAGGTGAGATTTTTTCGGGGGGTAACTAATTTGCTTAATTTGATATGTATATTTATTTTCAGGATGTATTACATCATTTACACTATTGATCATTTTTTACAAGTTTCCAAATGTGATTAAAAACTCTCTGTATTCTTTAATCTTGCTTATTAGCAATGTTTGTTATGTCCATGCTCAGCTGCAATTTACAGTAGGCAGTTTGAATGCTATTGAAGCCATGTCATTTATTAGAACAACGTGGACTGCAAATGAATGCAATTGAACGTATTTAGCGAAGATACGTTTTGTTATTTCATTTCTGTAAGCCATTTAGCAATCTATAAAGGACTACCATTGGAATTGGTGTTGATTCCAAGGCAATACAGCAATACATAACATAACGTTAAGCAACTTGAAGCAACCACATGTTTCGCAATGGAGAATATTCTGATTGGCCAGTGAGGGGCCAAGCCTCGACACACCAACAACTTGTTTATTTATCAAAACCAATTCATTTCATGCCAACATCAGGAACAGCCAACATCAGCAAGTGTGTTGATAATTGTGACGGTGAACATAGAGAAAATATTTCTGACACCCCCCCCTGACCCTATAAGCAGGCCTTGCTCCTTGGTTCCACATCTAGGTACAGTATGCAGACAGACTCCTTGGTTCTACATCTAGGTACTGTAGACATTTGGAGGCTCCTCAGAGGAGGAAGCAGAGGACCATCCTCCTCAGTGAATTTCATAAAAATATATATTTTTAAACATTTATTTGATAAAACTCTTAATTATATTCACGTCACCAAATAATTGATTAGAACACGCTGTTTTGCAATGAAGATCTACAGTAGCCTCAAAAGCACTCTGTAGGGTAGCACCATGGTGTAGCCGGAGGACAGCTAGCTTCAGTCCTCCTCAGGGTACATTGACTTCAATACAAATGCTAGGAGGCTCATGTTTCTCACCCCTGTCCTCCAACATATCAGAGCTCTTGCAGCATGAACTGACATGTTTTCCACATACAGTGCCTTGCAAAACTATTCTTCCCCCTTGGTGTTTTTCTTATTTTGTTTCATTACAACCTGAAATTTAAATGGATTTGGATTTGGATTTCATGTAATATAGTGAAGTGAAGTTAAAAAATGTACTTGTTTCAAAATTAAAGCAAAAAAAAAATATTTGAAAGTGGGGTGTGCATATTTATTAAACCCCTAAATAAGATCTGGTGCAACCAATTACCTTCAGAAGTCACACAATTAGATAAATAAAGTCCACCTGTGTGCAATCTAAGTGTCACATGATCTTTCACATAATCTCAGTATATATACACCTGTTCTGAAAGGCCCCTAGAGTCGACAACACCACTAAGAAAGGAGCACCAACAAGCAAGCGACACCATGAAGACCACGGAGCTCTCCAAACAGGCCAGGGATAAAGTTGTGCAGAGTACAGATCAGGGTTGGGTTATAAAAAATATCTGTAACTTTGAACATCCCACAGAGCACCATTAAAATCATTATTTAAAAAAAAAATTTAAGAATATGGCACCACAACAAACCTGCCAAGAGAGGACCACCCACCAAAACTCACGGACCAAGGAGGAGGGCATTAATCAGAGAGGCAACAAAGAGACCAAAGATAACTCTGAAGGAGCTACAAAGCTCCACAGCGGAGATTGGAGGATCTGTCCATAGGACCACTTTAAGACATACACTCCACAGAGCTGGGCTTTACGGAAGAGTGGCCAGAAAAAAGCCATTGTTTAAAGAAACAAATAAGCAAACACGTTTGGTGTTCACCAAAAGGCATGTGGGAGACTCCCCAAACATATGGAAGAAGATACTCTGGTCAGAGACTAAATTGAGCTTTTATGCCATCAAGGAAAATGCTATGTCTGGCGCAAACCAAACACATCGCTTCACCCCGAGAATACCATCCCCACAGTGAAGAATGGTGATGGCAGCGTCATGCTGTGGGGATGTTTTTCATTGGCAGGGCCTGGGAAACTGGCCAGAATTGAAGGAATGATGGATGCTGCTAAATACAGGGATATCCTGGAGGGAAACCGCTTCCGTCTTCCAGAGATTTGAGACTGGGACGGAGGTTTACCTTCCAGCAGAACAATGACGCTAAGCATACTGCTAAAGCAACGGTTGAGTGGTCTAAGGGGAAAATGTTCAATATCTTGGAATGGCCTAGTCAAAGCCCAGACCTCACCCAATTGAGAATCTGTCGTATGACTTAAGATTGCTGTACACCAGCAGAACCCATCCAACTTGAAGCAGCTGGAGCGGTTTTTGCTTGAAGAATAGGCAAAAACCCAAGTGGCTGGATGTGCCAAGCTTATAGAGACATACCCCAAGAGACTTGCAGCTGTAATTGCTGCAAAAGGTGGCTCTACAAAGTATTGATTTTGGGGGGGTGAATAGTTATGCATGCTCAAGTTTTTTTTGTCTTATTTCTTGTTTGTTTCACAATAAAACATATTTTGCATGGTCAAAGTGGTAGGTATGTTTTGTAAATCAAATGATACAAACCCCTAAAAAAGCCTTTTTAATTCCAGGTTGTAAGGCAACAAAATAGGAAAAATGTCAAGGGGGGTGAAAACTTTCGCAAGCCAATGTAATCAAAGGATCAGAGAATTAATCTAGTACTTTAAGCATAAGCATAAGCTAGCTAGCACTGCAGTCCATAAAATGTGGTGAGTAGTTGACTTAAAGAGAGAGAAAAACAATTGTTGAACAGTTTTGAACAAATGAATTTCTTCAAAAATGAAGGAGTATCAATAGCGAGAGGGAGATTTTGTTGTTTTTTCACTTTTAGTTTCACTTACTTCGCTAGCAAATGCAGCAAGCTAGTTTATCCTACTCAGAGGGGTGCCATGATAGCTAGCAATCTATGCCTATCCAACACAACACTGGAACTCTTCCAAGTCAAGTTAAGCTTTTGGTTTTACTAATTTATTGCCATTATGGCCCACCGGTGTAAGTGCTAAACTACTACGTATGATTCTCCTAGCAATGTTGACTATGACGTTAGTTTAGCTAATATGGTGACAACGATATAGGCTGTGTGTAGCGGTTATGATATGCTTTGGCTTGGAAAGGTGTTTTCGCCTGGTCACATACATCTAATGTGTTGTGCAATGAAGTCCACAAAGGAAGGGAAAAGGTGAGAGACGGAGAGCGCATAGATGAGAGAAGGAATACAGTGATGAAAGTGACCTATATTTACGCGTGATCAGGGGTGTATTCATTCTGCCGATTCTGTTGAAAATGTTTCTTATTAAACAGAAGTAAACGAAACTCTCGTTTGCAACTGTTAGACTAATTATTACACCGTAGATTGGCTAGATGTAGGCAAGAGTGGGCAAGGCAGTATTGAATGTGTCACTGTCTGTCAATTCAAATTATTCTCTCAACCTGTTTGTGCCTACATTGTAAACTTTCATTCATAGGCTAGGTTGTAGCAACCTCATGATGGGTAAAGGGAAAATGTGAGTATCATGTACAGTAGTAGCCTAAACCTATCAATGTTACATTAACCTGAGTGAATGGAATATGAATGACAGTCATCCAATATGCTGTAATAGAATTAAGGCCATTCTCATGTGTCCTCCATCATCATAAACGTCACCGACCGACACTGGCAGGCAGACCAGCTCCTTGGGAGTGGAGCACCCTTACTGGGTTGTATGGAACAAGCATGTCTGTCAGATAAGAGGGGACAAGGTCATGCAGTACTTTAAAAGTTAAGTGTAAGATCTTAAAAATCAGACTGATACTTCACAGGCAACCAGCCCAGTGCAGATAAAACTGGAGGGATTCTAGTGGTGGTTAAAATCCCAGCTGCAGTGTTTTGGACAAGTTGTAGGCTTTAATAATAGAGACTGAGCAGCTGGAGAGGAGGCCAATTGTCTAATCTAGATTAAACAAATGCATTGGCACATTTTTGGGGCATTTGACTGTGAGATTAAGTGTATGGGCTATGGCTTTATCTGTGATTGACTGTATGACTATTTGAACCTACATTTGTAGTGTGTGTAGGGGCAGTGTTCACCAACCATCTTTGCTGAGATCGGTGGATTTTCACCACAACGTCACATAATACAACAGATTCCGCCAAACACGTTTTTGTTGAGAAGCCAAGTATTCAATGGGAAAGGTCAGATGCTTATTATCTAAATGTTGAAAGTGCGTTGGCGATGGAGAGAAACAAAATGGTGAAGTTTGAGGCAAGGTGGTGGAGAGTGATGAGAGTGATGCGGAGCTGAAGATGAGGGTGTGAGCAGGTGGGTCTGGCCAGGTGTGATGTCGTAGTGGCAGGGAATATAATGCAGGCAAACATAAATCTGTTTAACCTCATTTCTACCAGCATGTCACATGTGCAACCAGAGGGAAAAAACTCTAGACCACCTTTACTCCACACACAGAGATAAGTACAAAGCTCTGACTCGCCCTCCATTTGTCAAATCTGACCATAATTCCATCCTCCTGATTCCTGCTTACAAAAAATATCTAAAGCAAGAAGTACCAGTGACTCGCTCAAAATGGAAGTGGTCAGATCATGCGGATGTGTCATCGGCTTCATCAATAAGTGCTTCGATGCTGTCGAGTGACTGTATGTACGTATCCCAACCAGAAGCCATGGATTACAGGCAACATCCGCACCGAGCTAAAGGGTAGAGCTGCCGCTTTCAAGGAGTGGGACACTAATCCGGGCGCTTATAAGAAATCCCGCTATGCCCTCAGACGAACCATCAAACAGGCAAAGCGTCAATACAGGACTAAGATTGAATCCTACTACACCAGCTCTGATTCTCATTGGATGTGGTAGGGCTTGCAAACTATTAACTTCTTGGCGCACCCATTCCTTTAGCGGAATAATTTTCATCATCATCCGCGGAATTGCAGAGCGCCAAATTCAAATTAAATTACAAAAAATATTTAACTTTCATGAAATCATAAGTGCAATATAGCAAAACACAGCTTAGCTTGTTGTTAATCCACCTGGTGTGTCAAATTTCAATAAAGCTTTTCGGCGAAAGCATACCAAGCGTTTATGTAAGGACATCTCTCTCAGTTGACAAAATATTACAAACAGCTAGCAGCCAAGTAGATTGGTCACAAAGTCAGAAAAGCAATAAATTAAATCTTCAGATGTTTGCACCTACGAGACTCCCAGTTACACAATACATTTTCCTTTTGTTCCATAAAGATGATTTTTTATCCAAAATACCTCCATTTGTTTGGCGTGTTATCTTCAGAAATCCACAGGCTCAAGCGGTCACGTCATCGCAGCCGAAAATTCCAAATAGTATCCGTAATGTTCGTAGAAACATGTCAAAAGTTTTTTATAATCAATCCTCAGGTCGTTTTTACAATATATCATCGATAATATATCAACCGGGACTGTAGCTTCTTCGATAGGAGAGAGAGAGTAAATGGCTTCTCCATTTCTTGTTGGATACTAAGAAAGCTTTGTTGTAGAGCGTTTTACACAAAAACCCGGTACGGTCCAGCTGAGTATAAGACCGTATCATCTTCATGTAAATGGATGAGAGAACTTCCTGCCTGAGCTATGTTATTGATGTAATTTGAGAAGAGCATAGGGTCTATGACTTGGGTGGCTGAAGTCTTTGGCCATTGTTGGGGCTTTCCTCCGACACCGCCTGATATAGTGGTCCTGGATGGCAGGGAGCTCGACCCTGGTGATGTACTGGGCTGTCAGCACCACCGTCTGTAGCGCTCTGTGGTCAAGAGCAGTGCGTTTGCCATACCAAGCGGTGATGCAGCCAGTCAAGATGCATTCCATGGTGCAGCTCTAGAACTTTTAGTGGACTTTGTCTCATGCAAATGTATGTTAGATTTAAATTATGCAGACAGTGTGAAATATTATGATTAGAGTATCTTTATCATCACGTAGATAGTAAATCATACATTGTTGCCCTTATTATGTGCTCTGAACATAGTGACTTTTTAGTCAGGAAAATGAGAAACCGGAAGGCCTGCCTCTTGTGCAGTCAGTCTATTTATAAATATTTATATTATAGGTAGGAAAACCTGCAGAATCGGCAGTGTATCAAATACTTGTTCTCCCCACTGTATATATATATATATTTATAAATGAATATTTCTGTATGAACTCAAACCATTAAGTAATGACTTTAACAATGATTACCTACTGCATTCAAAGAGAACCAACCTACAGCACTAGACTACACTTCATTTGCATCATCCTTGTTGTATTGAGAGATAAACATGGCAATGCTTTCACTGATTGCACGTAAAGGAAGATCATTCCTACATGATAGAGTGCTGCTTTGTTATCATCTGATCTTTTGTCTTTTCTGTCATCCTGTGAACCCCTGTCATTGCTGTTCAAGGGCAATATTTAGTTTTTTAGATGCTGAAAATATTTATCTTATTGCCAACCACTAGAAATGGGAATCTATTTCTGAATGAATGTGTCCAGTTGTCTTACAAAATCAAATATTTTTACTAAAGATGCAAATGTTTGTCTTTCTCTTTGTCTTAGGTTGGCCATGGGTGGAAAGGGCTTCCTAGGAAGTTTCATCCTGTTTATGTCTCTGGCTTCAGTATCCACTGTTCAAACAAACCCTTATTTCAATACATGACCTCAGGGGCATAGAGTTTGGCCACACTTTTCCTCGACATGGCCTGATGCTGCTCCACTGGCTAGCCAACAACATTCACACTGACAACAACGGCAACATGAGACTCAATTTCAACCCAACTAGGGGAGACTATGGCTTTAATTTCTATGGAAACGCTGACAGACCCCGCCCATTACCTTTTCTGCCCTCTGAAAGTGGTAGTTACTACTCATTAGGGAATATTGATGGAAATTACAACTACAAGCTAAGGCACTTCCTGATTATGTCACTCGAAGCTTCTACAACTCATGGATACCTGAGAGAAACAGGGACAGAGTCATTATCAGAGTTAGGGAGGAAGGATCCAATCAGTTCATAGTAGATGAGGTCTACATCACTCAGCATTACCCACCAAATGAAAACAGAGGAAGTGTCTATGATCCAGACAATACATACCCTGTCAGTTTCAGCCTCTTAACACAAATCCAAGTTCTCCCAACCATTACACGAGATGTAATTCAACGTATACACAATGTAGAGATCAACGACAACAGTGTGGAGAACATCTGGGGACACACACCTGGGCTGGCACTTCTTTTGGCAATTGCATTGTACTTGACACGTCCCAAGGTCTCATTCATACAGCAAGTGTTTATTACCATGGAAAGCCAGCATCACATGCAGGATGATGAAACTAAATCGATAAAGCTTGCGGTGAAAACCACAAATAGAGGAGGTGCCAGGATCACCTTCAGTGGTATCCCCAGGAGGCTTTTGGACAAGGGTGTGATTTGGGCGCTTTATAAGAACAATGACAGTACGGACATGCTAGACTTTTCCTCAGTCATAGATGGTGCCTCTGGGTCCTTTGACACCTCAGTATCCCTCAACCCTGGTCACCAGGCCAGGTTTCATCCGCACAAATCAATGTGTCCTTTTCAATTATGCGGGAATTACAACACATCTTGGGAGGAAATACATAGGAGTCCTGAGATTCATGATGCCAACAGAGAGATTCCTGTTTATATAAGCGGCTATAAGCCTCTTCGCAGCTCTTCGTAAAGGATGGAAAGGCCTGCGCTCGCCTGTATGTGAAAAAGTCCTTCACTGACTGGAAGGAGAAGTTTAATAACTCCTGGGTTGGGTTTTACTCTTCAGAAAAAAACAACAGCAATGAATATAATACCTCCCAATGGCAATGGGCTGTGAAGTTTTCTGAGGAAAGACGCTCAGATTGGAAAGATATACCTGAGTATGACGTCTATGTGTACAGGTCTAGTATGCCCATGTCTCCTGGGGTCCAGGCCCGATTCATGCTGGAGAAATCTGGGGGTGAAAAGGCACGCACTCCACCCTGGGAGGTACATACATCAGCAATTTAAAGCACACAACTTTTTACTGGTACTTTTGTCCATTGTGTTTAGCCAGGTTCTTACATGCCCATCCTCTGCTTATTATTAATGGACTATTATCTATGGGATTTTTCATCCTGTTTCGTATTGATTACATATGTCATTGATATTATCATTGATATCTAATTGTATAATTGTCTCCATCCATTTTTGTTTGTCATTTCTGCACCCTGCTTGTCCTTTATATTGATGGATTTGAATTGCTAATCTGTGCAGAGTGTCAAAATACAAATATAAAGAATCTGTCCTCAATAAACTGTTGAGGAAATTGAAGTGAAAACACAATAAAAAGCTGTGAAAACCAAATAATCTTGAGCACTTAGAAGATGGTCTGAGTGGAAGGGTGAGATAATGCTAGCCGGTCACGCTGATCGTTGACTAATGTCCATAGTCAGTCAGTTTTCATATTAATGTAAGGTATTATGAAGGATAGAACCATCTGTGAAATGTCAAATATACTGTACACATACACAAACACACACACAGGACTGCATGAATACGTTTTAAACATAAAAATATAACATCTTCATTTCAAGAAAAGCATGTGTAAGTGAATGGGTTTTCCAACTTTATGAAGCTTTCTTTACACTTCGTGCTCGGTTAGTTTAGTTTATTAATTCGACCATTTAAAAAAAAACAAGCACACATAAACAATAAAGTCTGGGACTTATTTCCATTGTGGTCCTCTTGAGACAAGATGGCTGGACAGGATCAAACACAGTATGGCAGAGAAATTATACAACCAAAACAGAGAAGAAGAACATCTATCTCATCAAAAACAGAGAAGAAGAACATCTATCTCATCTAAAACAGAGAAGAAGAACATCTATCTCATCAAAAACAGAGAAGAAGAACATCTATCTCATCAAAAACAGAGAAGAAGAACATATCTCTCATCAAAAACAGAGAAGAAGAACATATCTCTCATCAAAAACAGAGAAGAAGAACATATCTCTCATCAAAAACAGAGAAGAAGAACATCTATCTCATCAAAAACAGAGAAGAAGAACATATATCTCATCAAAAACAGAGAAGAAGAACATATCTCTCATCAAAAACAGAGAAGAAGAACATCTATCTCATCAAAAACAGAGAAGAAGAACATATATCTCATCAAAAACAGAGAAGAAGAACATCTATCTCATCAAAAACAGAGAAGAAGAACATATCTCTCATCTAAAACAGAGAAGAAGAACATCTATCTCATCAAAAACAGAGAAGAAGAACATATCTCTCATCAAAAACAGAGAAGAAGAACATATATCTCATCAAAAACAGAGAAGAAGAACATATATCTCATCATTCCAGTTACATCATAGGGGTTATTCATATGGGCACAGAAGACATCAAACATACTTTTACTTTATTTTTAAAGCTGTCCAGAGATGACGTTGTTTTTATAGGCAACTCATTCCATTCTGAGGCTCCAGTATACAAGAAATGCCCTTTTCCAGTATTACTCCTGAACCTGTATAAGCTGATCTGATGACCTGATCTGGTGCTGTGATTGTGTGCATCCCTAACACGAGGAAAGTAATCACTTAAACATCTGGGGGCAGGACCATAAATACTCCTGTAAACCAAACCTAGTCTAATCTGGGACACCCTAGCCTCAACAGGCAGGACCATAAATACTCCTGTAAACCAGACCTAGTCTAATCTGGGACACCCTAGCCTCAACAGGCAGGACCATAAATACTCCTGTAAACCAAACCTAGTCTAATCTGGGACACCCTAGCCTCAACAGGCAGCCAGTTTAGTTCCTGAAAGCAGCTGCTGCCTATGTGAGTACATGGACTCACCTTCAAAACCCTGATACCCTGATCAACTTATTCTGGGCTATCTGGAGCTTCCTCTTCATAAGTTTAGATAAGCCCCCAAACCAGGAAGTATTAAGGTTAACAATGGGCCTCACATCTTCGATGACACAAACCTGTCTTCCTCCATTCCAGACCAGTGGGTTTGTCCGCACCTGGTATGTACTGTAGGCTTCAACGCTGACATACCCTGCCGATAACATTCTCTGCCCTCTGAAATAAGTAGTTATTACTCTCTAGGGACAAGTTTAATTTCTTTTGAAACATGTGTTACTCAGTGATGTTGTAGATCAGCCTTTTTAAAACTCAGTTTTGCTGGCCCTTGTCTTGTATCTGCCCTGTCTACTGGTTGTGTATGTAGGCTACCAGAGGCATATTTTAGACAGAGGAGAGAGACAAACACAGTCAAAATTTGATTCTGGTGGTAGGCTGCACAGGAAGGTGAGATTTTGTTTGGTTACTCATTAGTTTTATTTCGATGTGAGGACAATAATACATCATACTACAGTATCGATCAATTAACAAGTTTCCAAATGTTATTTTGGAAGACCTTATGGTTCATATTGTGACAGATTAAAGTGACAGTTCACTCCAAATTCAAAGTTGACATTTTTAGACCTAACAGTTTCATATCTAGTGGTTTAACTATGTTCCTGAACACTTTTAATGTATTGTCAAAAACTAGAAATAAATGACAGATAAAAAATGTAAACATTCCTGAAGGTACAAACATTGACACAATTGTTGCTCTGACTTAGGTTGGCCATAAGTGGAAAAGGTTTCCTAGGTTATTTCATCCTGCTTTTGTCTCTGGCCTCATTAGTATACAGTACTGAGTCAGGTAACCAACTATATAGTACTGAGTCAGGTAAACCACTGTACAGTACTGAGTCAGGTAAACCACTGTACAGTACTGAGTCAGGTAAACCACTGTACAGTACTGAGTCAGGTAACCAACTGTACAGTACTGAGTCAGGTAACCAACTGTACCGTACTGAGTCAGGTAAACCACTGTACAGTACTGAGTCAGGTAAACCACTGTACAGTACTGAGTCAGGTAAACCACTGTACAGTACTGAGTCAGGTAACCAACTGTACCGTACTGAGTCAGGTAAACCACTGTACAGTACTGAGTCAGGTAAACCACCAAATGTACAGTACTGAGTCAGGTAACCAATTGTACAGTACTGAGTCAGGTAAACCACTGTACAGTACTGAGTCAGGTAACCAACTGTACCGTACTGAGTCGGGTAAACCACTGTACAGTACTGAGGCAGGTAAAACACTGTACAGTACTGAGTCAGGTAAACCACTGTACAGTACTGAGTCAGGTAAACCACTGTACAGTACTGAGTCAGGTAACCAACTGTACAGTACTGAGTCAGGTAAACAACTGTACAGTACTGAGTCAGGTAACCAACTGTACCGTACTGAGTCGGGTAAACCACTGTACAATACTGAGTCAGGTAAACCAATGTACAGTACTGAGTCATTTAACCGACTGTACAGTACTGAGTCAGGTAAACCACTGTACAGTACTGAGTCAGTTAACCAACTGTACAGTACGGAGTCAGGTAAACCACCAAATGTACAGTACTGAGTCAGGTAACCAACTGTACAGTACTGAGTCAGGTAAACAACTGTACAGTACTGAGTCAGGTAAACAACTGTACAGTACTGAGTCAGGTAAACAACTGTACAGTACTGAGTCAGGTAAACCACTGTACAGTACTGAGTCAGGTAAACCACCAACTGTACAGTACTGAGTCAGGTAAACAACTGTACATTACTGAGTCAGGTAAACCTCCAACTGTACAGTACTGAGTCAGGTAAACAACTGTACATTACTGAGTCAGGTAAACAACTGTACAGTACTGAGTCAGGTAAACCACTGTACAGTACTGAGTCAGGTAAACCACCAAATGTACAGTACTGAGTCAGGTAACCAACTGTACAGTACTGAGTCAGGTAAACCACTGTACAGTACTGAGTCAGGTAAACCACTGTACAGTACGGAGTCAGGTAAACCACCAAATGTACAGTACTGAGTCAGGTAACCAATTGTACAGTACTGAGTCAGGTAAACCACTGTACAGTACTGAGTCAGGTAACCAACTGTACCGTACTGAGTCGGGTAAACCACTGTACAGTACTGAGGCAGGTAAAACACTGTACAGTACTGAGTCAGGTAAACCACTGTACAGTACTGAGTCAGGTAAACCACTGTACAGTACTGAGTCAGGTAACCAACTGTACAGTACTGAGTCAGGTAAACAACTGTACAGTACTGAGTCAGGTAACCAACTGTACCGTACTGAGTCGGGTAAACCACTGTACAATACTGAGTCAGGTAAACCAATGTACAGTACTGAGTCATTTAACCGACTGTACAGTACTGAGTCAGGTAAACCACTGTACAGTACTGAGTCAGGTAAACAACTGTACAGTACTGAGTCAGGTAAACAACTGTACAGTACTGAGTCAGGTAAACCTCCAACTGTACAGTACTGAGTCAGGTAAACAACTGTACAGTACTGAGTCAGGTAAACAACTGTACAGTACTGAGTCAGGTAAACAACTGTACAGTACTGAGTCAGGTAAACAACTGTACAGTACTGAGTCAGGTAAACCACTGTACAGTACTGAGTCAGGTAAACCACCAACTGTACAGTACTGAGTCAGGTAAACAACTGTACATTACTGAGTCAGGTAAACCTCCAACTGTACAGTACTGAGTCAGGTAAACAACTGTACATTACTGAGTCAGGTAAACAACTGTACAGTACTGAGTCAGGTAAACCACTGTACAGTACTGAGTCAGGTAAACCACCAAATGTACAGTACTGAGTCAGGTAACCAACTGTACAGTACTGAGTCAGGTAAACCACTGTACAGTACTGAGTCAGGTAAACCACTGTACAGTACGGAGTCAGGTAAACCACCAAATGTACAGTACTGAGTCAGGTAAACAACTGTACAGTACTGAGTCAGGTAAACCACTGTACAGTACTGAGTCAGGTAAACCACTGTACAGTACTGAGTCAGGTAACCAACTGTACAGTACTGAGTCAGGTAACCAACTGTACAGTACTGAGTCAGGTAAACAACTGTACAGTACTGAGTCAGGTAACCAACTGTACAGTACTGAGTCAGGTAACCAACTGTACAGTACTGAGTCAGGTAAACAACTGTACAGTAATGAGTCAGGTAAACCTCCAACTGTACAGTACTGAGTCAGGTAAACAACTGGACAGTACTGAGTCAGGTAAACAACTGTACATTACTGAGTCAGGTAAACAACTGTACAGTACTGAGTCAGGTAACCAACTGTACCGTACTGAGTCGGGTAAACCACTGTACAGTACTGAGGCAGGTAAAACACTGTACAGTACTGAGTTAGGTAAACCACTGTACAGTACTGAGTCAGGTAAACCACTGTACAGTACTGAGTCAGGTAACCAACTGTACAGTACTGAGTCAGGTAAACAACTGTACAGTACTGAGTCAGGTAACCAACTGTACCGTACTGAGTCGGGTAAACCACTGTACAATACTGAGTCAGGTAAACCAATGTACAGTACTGAGTCATTTAACCGACTGTACAGTACTGAGTCAGGTAAACCACTGTACAGTACTGAGTCAGGTAAACAACTGTACAGTACTGAGTCAGGTAAACAACTGTACAGTACTGAGTCAGGTAAACCTCCAACTGTACAGTACTGAGTCAGGTAAACAACTGTACAGTACTGAGTCAGGTAAACAACTGTACAGTACTGAGTCAGGTAAACAACTGTACAGTACTGAGTCAGGTAAACCACTGTACAGTACTGAGTCAGGTAAACCACCAACTGTACAGTACTGAGTCAGGTAAACAACTGTACATTACTGAGTCAGGTAAACCTCCAACTGTACAGTACTGAGTCAGGTAAACAACTGTACATTACTGAGTCAGGTAAACAACTGTACAGTACTGAGTCAGGTAAACCACTGTACAGTACTGAGTCAGGTAAACCACCAAATGTACAGTACTGAGTCAGGTAACCAACTGTACAGTACTGAGTCAGGTAAACCACTGTACAGTACTGAGTCAGGTAAACCACTGTACAGTACGGAGTCAGGTAAACCACCAAATGTACAGTACTGAGTCAGGTAACCAATTGTACAGTACTGAGTCAGGTAAACCACTGTACAGTACTGAGTCAGGTAACCAACTGTACCGTACTGAGTCGGGTAAACCACTGTACAGTACTGAGGCAGGTAAAACACTGTACAGTACTGAGTCAGGTAAACCACTGTACAGTACTGAGTCAGGTAAACCACTGTACAGTACTGAGTCAGGTAACCAACTGTACAGTACTGAGTCAGGTAAACAACTGTACAGTACTGAGTCAGGTAACCAACTGTACCGTACTGAGTCGGGTAAACCACTGTACAATACTGAGTCAGGTAAACCAATGTACAGTACTGAGTCATTTAACCGACTGTACAGTACTGAGTCAGGTAAACCACTGTACAGTACTGAGTCAGGTAAACAACTGTACAGTACTGAGTCAGGTAAACAACTGTACAGTACTGAGTCAGGTAAACCTCAACTGTACAGTACTGAGTCAGGTAAACAACTGTACAGTACTGAGTCAGGTAAACAACTGTACAGTACTGAGTCAGGTAAACAACTGTACAGTACTGAGTCAGGTAAACAACTGTACAGTACTGAGTCAGGTAAACCACTGTACAGTACTGAGTCAGGTAAACCACCAACTGTACAGTACTGAGTCAGGTAAACAACTGTACATTACTGAGTCAGGTAAACCTCCAACTGTACAGTACTGAGTCAGGTAAACAACTGTACATTACTGAGTCAGGTAAACAACTGTACAGTACTGAGTCAGGTAAACCACTGTACAGTACTGAGTCAGGTAAACCACCAAATGTACAGTACTGAGTCAGGTAACCAACTGTACAGTACTGAGTCAGGTAAACCACTGTACAGTACTGAGTCAGGTAAACCACTGTACAGTACGGAGTCAGGTAAACCACCAAATGTACAGTACTGAGTCAGGTAAACAACTGTACAGTACTGAGTCAGGTAAACCACTGTACAGTACTGAGTCAGGTAAACCACTGTACAGTACTGAGTCAGGTAACCAACTGTACAGTACTGAGTCAGGTAACCAACTGTACAGTACTGAGTCAGGTAAACAACTGTACAGTACTGAGTCAGGTAACCAACTGTACAGTACTGAGTCAGGTAACCAACTGTACAGTACTGAGTCAGGTAAACAACTGTACAGTAATGAGTCAGGTAAACCTCCAACTGTACAGTACTGAGTCAGGTAAACAACTGGACAGTACTGAGTCAGGTAAACAACTGTACATTACTGAGTCAGGTAAACAACTGTACAGTACTGAGTCAGGTAAACAACTGTACCGTACTGAGTCAGGTAAACCACCAACTGTACAGTTCTGAGTCAGGTAAACCTCCAACTGTACAGTACTCCACACGCTCCAGGGGACTCAGGTAAACCACCAAGGCTTTGTGTCATTTAAATTCTGAATGACAGGATGGAGAATGACGACTTCATATTTAAAAACTATGCAAGAAGTCAAATCCAGGATCAAATCCAGGATTCCCAAGAGGCTTTTGGACCAGGATGTAATGGTGGTGTTTCATAAGGATAGTGAGGGTGATAGAGTTTATTTATTTTTATTTAACTAGGCAAGTCAGTTAAGACCAAATTCTTATTTACAATGACAGCCCCACCCCGGCCAAACCCTAACACTGGGCCAATTGTGCGCCGCCCTATGGGACTCCCAATCACAGACGGATGTGATACAGCCTGGAATCGAACCAAGGTCTGTAGTGATGCCTCGGCACTGAGATGCAGTGCTTTAGAAGTTAATTTGCAATTTGAATGCACTATAACCATGCATTGTGCCATAGACCTTTGTGCCACTCGGGAACCCCAGTAGGAGCTAGACTGTGTCTTGCCTGGCAGAGACACTGGCAACACCTCAGTACCCCTCAACCCTCTAGGTCAGGCTTCATAAAAGTATCATGCTCATCCACTGTTGGGAAGGAGGTCTGGAGAGGTTTTAAGTTTCATGATGCCAACAGAGAGAATCCTGCTGAGAATAACGGCTATGATGCCAGTCTGCAGCTCTTTCTAAAGGATGGAAAGGCCTGCTGTAACGGTATTCCTGTGGTGAAGTAGAGGCGGACCAAAAAGCAGCGTGGTTATATTGATTCATGTTTAATAAAAAAAGATAAACACGAACATTACAAAACAATAAACGTGGAAAACCAAAAATCTGGTGCAAAACACAGAGACAGGAACAATCACCCACAAACACACAGTGAAACCCAGGCTACCTAAGTATGATTCTCAATCAGAGACAACTAATGTCACCTGCCTCTGATTGAGAACCATACTAGGCCGAAACATAGAAATACCCCAAAACAAAGAAAAACTATCTTAGACTGCCCACCCAACTCACGCCCTGACCATACTAAATAAATACAAAACAAAGGAAATAAAGGTCAGAACGTGACACCTGCGCTCGCCTGTATGTGACAAAGTCCTTCACTGACTGGAAGGAGAAGTTAAATAACTCCTGGGTTGGGTTCAACTCTTCCTTTAATAAATCCATGCTCACCTATAATACCTGGCAATGGCCAGTGTCTTTTCCTAAAGAAATACAATCAGATTTTGGAGGGCTTAGCTGAATATAACGTCTATATCTAGTATAGTCATCACTCATCACTGATTTTATGCTGTAGAGTAGATCCAGTGAAATAGCCCTACTATGCCTTGTGAGAGAGTTGTGCTCAGACAAATCATATCATAAAGGGATTATAGATGAGCTGTGACAGTAGGAATTGACAGAGAAATCACCCTGTCATGTACAATGCATCAACAATTTACACAATAATACATTTTTTTACATGTTTTAGTGTTAGCATTTTGTTGTACATTATTTGGTTCTTAGATGTGCTTCTTCTGCCTTTCAGTTTTATGTATTATTACACTGTTTCATATTGATTACGCAACGTTGATAATGTAGCTGATAACAGACTGTGTTATTACCTCGTCAGTGTTTGTTTCATTTCTGCACCCTGCTTGTACTTTTTATTGATTGATTTTGCTCATCTGTGTGAAATGTGAAAGAAAGAGAGCCAGTTCTCGCTATCTGGTCAATCAAATGGGGGGAAAAAATAAACACTTGTGAACAGTCTTTTTGACTCATCCTCAACATAATGAAAAGCTGACTGGTTCTGGAGCTGGTCAATGCAGATTTATTGAATTCAGTCAATGAAATTGTTCAATTTTGAGCTTGACGCTTTTGCCGATGAGTTTCAAGTATTTACATACTGTAACAGACAAGATTTTTAAAGAAGCCACCCAAAGACAAACAAACAAACAAGTAAACAAACACACACACAGAGCAATGACTACAGCCTCAACGGTGGTTATGATTAGCATTAGCATAGCATGCATTAATAATCTAAATGCTGCATTCACCTTTCTATATCACTTCAGATATTATGATTAGCATTAGCATAGCATGCATTAATAATCTAAACGCTGCATTCACCTTTCTAGATCACTTCAGATATTATGATTAGCATTAGCATAGCATGCATTAATAATCTAAACGCTGCATTCACCTTTCTAGATCACTTCAGATATTATGATTAGCATTAGCATAGCATGCATTAATAATCTAAACGCTGCATTCACCTTTCTAGATCACTTCAGATATTATGATTAGCATTAGCATAGCATGCATTAATAATCTAAACGCTGCATTCACCTTTCTAGATCACTTCAGATATTATGATTAGCATTAGCATAGCATGCATTAATAATCTAAACGCTGCATTCACCTTTCTAGATCACTTCAGATATTATGATTAGCATTAGCATAGCATGCATTAATAATCTAAATGCTGCATTCTCCTTTCTAGATCACTTCAGATATTATGATATGTGAAGTGAAATAGAATGATATAACATCTCTGGAGAGACCATTCTGGGGGATTGTGTGTAGATTGATTCAAGAAAAAACAAAGAATTTAATCAATTTTGAGAATAAATCTGTAACTTAACAACATGTAGAAAAAAGTGAAAGGGTCTGAATACTTTCTGAATGCACTGTAACCAGATACATAAACAGCCATCTATGGTCTAGCTACCGCTATACTCACCATCATTAGGGACCAACCTATTCCACATGGTAGGGTACTAGGGTCCTTTTGGCAGAGCACGCCATCCATAGTTGGCTGTTCATCCTGCTGGAAACATGCATTGTCGAACCAGAGCCAAGGCATGGTCAATCCGTATAGGACCTTTTCAATCTCAAATGGCAGTGATCCTTTGGCACGTGTTGGGGGCGATGAAACAACAAAGCCCCATTCAATGAAAGGAAGTGGAGTGGGCGGCGGAGCGATTTGCATGTAGAGCTTGGCAAAAGGGGGCATGAATTGTTGACATCCAAACTCATTGTGATGCACTCAGGTTACAAACTAGGTTTTAGACGAGACTTCTTGACCAACATTTTCAACATTATTATTACAATTTGTAGTCAATTTTGACATTAGAATACATGTTTCTGACTCATATCGATTAGTTGGTTTTTAGGGGCAGTAGTTCATTAAGTGAAATATTAGCTTGATCTAGAGTTCATTACAGTATGGCAAATCTAATTAAGTTAATTTGCAATAATAGTGTTTCACGTGATTTTTGAATGACTACCTCATCTCCATATACCCCAACACATACAAGTATCTGTAAGGTCCCTCAGTCAAGTAGTGCATTTCAAACACAGTTTCAACCACAAAGACCAGGGAGATTTTGCAATGCCTCGCAACGAAGGGCACCTATTGGTAGATGGGTAAAAATATATATATAACAGACATTGAATATCCCTTTGAGCATGGTGAAGTTATTAATTACACTTTGGATGGTGTATCAATACACCCAGTCACTAGAGAGATACAATCGTCCTTCTCTCTCATTGGCCGGAGAGGAAGGAAACCCTTCAGGGATTTCACCATGAAGCCAAATGGTGACTTTATTACTGCTACAGAGTTTAATGGCTGTTATAAGAAAAATATGGGGATGGATCAACAACATTGTAGTTACTCCACAATACTGACCTAAATGACAGAGTGAAAAGAAGGAAGCCAGTACTGAATACAACATATTCCATAACATGCATCCTGTTTGCACGAAAGTAAACTTGCAAAAAAAATAATCTAAGAAATAGCTTTTTTTTGTACTGAATAGAAAGCATTATGTTTGGGGCAAATCCAACTGAAGACATCACTGAGTACTACTATTCTTAAGATGGTCGCTGAATCATGTTATGGGTATTCTGGAAATCATTAAGGACTGGGGTCTTTCTATATACTAGCATACCAGTGAGGATTTCCTACACTGGACAACTTGTTACAGCTGTTGACAAGTCATTGATAATAATCTGCCAAATTTTGTCATGTCATTACAAAAGGGGATCATAGCTATATTCAAGAGTTTAACCATTTCAAATTCACGAGATTAACCATTTCTCATGGTTGGTGTCTTGACGTACTTGTCCAAAATCATGTTACATAAAACATTACTTTTCCATCCTTGTATTTATGGCAGTGTAAGTTGTCCTTAAATCCAGGGGCGCAACTTCGGTTTTAGAAGTGGGGGGGGACATCATTTCATTTTTTAAATTATTTCTGTCGGATTAACAGGGCATGGTCGTAAAGCACACCGTTGCCTCATTTTGTATCACATTCCAATAACCAAACTGGGGGGGACAAAAATGCAATTTCAGAATGTGTGGGGGGGGGGGGGGGGCATTTCCCCCCGTCCCCAATGAAAGTTGCGCCCCTGGTTATATCATATAAGAATCGTTACTCCCTGTAAGAATCCTGGATCTAGCTGTCCGTTTTTTGTATAGAGATATCAGAAATGGATTATAACTGCTGGAAATGCTGCTGCAAGGCCAGTAGGAGGCACTCTTTATTTTGGTCTAAAAAATACTGTATATGCCAATGCCCCTGGGCAGTGATTGGGGACATTGCCCTGTGTAAGGTGTTTTCTTTCGGATGGGATGTTAAACGTCTGTCCTGACTCTCTGTCATCACTGAAGATCCCATGGCACTTATCGTAAGAGTAAGGGTGTTAACCCCGGTGTCCTGGCTAAATTCCCAATCTGGTCCTCATACCATCATGGTCAACTAATCATCCCCAACTTCAAAACGGCTCATTCACCCCCCCCCCCCCCTCTGTAACTGTTCCCCGGGTCGTTGCTGAGAATGTGCTCTCAGTCAACTTACCTGGTAAAATAATAACAATTGTTCAGCAGTCTTATGGCTTGGGGTTATTTGTACTTGTATTTACTAAGGATCCCTATTAGCTGCTGCCAAAACAGCAGCTGCTCTTCCCGGTATAAGCTGTTTTGGAGCCTTTTTGTCCCAGACTTGGCGCTCGATACAGCATGCCGTGCGGTGGCAGAGAGAACAGTTTATGACTTGGGTGGCTGGAGTGCTTGACAATTTTTGGGGGCCTTCCTCTCACACCACCTGGTATAGAGGTCCTGGATGGCAGGAACCTCAGCACCATACGCACTACCCAGTTTTTCCTGGATCCACGTTGAATATAATAATTGATGTTGATAGTCTGTTGTTTCCTGCTTGATTTACAGCAAGTTCTCGTTAGATTTTAACAGAGAAAGCATCAAGGTAATGAGTTGATGTTTTCATATGTTTTCTTGCCTTGGATTGGAGACCTACTCTTCTGTGCATAGTTTGTGTAGGATAGACTATTGTGCAACACCCGACGCTATTCTTATAAATGTTTCTGGATATGATGACAACAAATGACATGGTCTACTCGGCTTCTCGATATGATCTGGTAATAAAATATCATGACAAATACCTTTTGTTTCCCTTGTTAGAATGTTTTAACACTGGTGCAGAGGAACAGAATGGTGTACCAATTCATAAAGATCCATCCAAACGCTATGGAGTTTTAAGATAAACCACAAGAAGTGTTTAATGGACAAAATGCTTTAAAACTGCACCAGCTTAAAGAAAGGATCATTGTTTCATTGAATGTTACTATTGGTTCAATTAGATTCCTTCTACGGTTTACTCCCTATTGATGAGATGTATTTGGTTCAATTAGATTCCTTCTACGGTTTACTCCCTATTGATGAGATGTATTTGGTTCAATTAGATTCCTTCTACGGTTTACTCCCTATTGATGAGATGTATTTGGTTTACTCCCTATTGATGAGATGTATTTGGTTCAATTAGATTCCTTCTACGGTTTACTCCCTATTGATGAGATGTATTTGAGAGTTTTTCTATATTTTTTTGAGTTTTTCTGTGTTATAATCGTATGTATATTTTGTTTTCATGTATTTTCATGAGGACCACAATAGAAATACGTGATCATATCAAATGTAGTTGTACTGCCATTGATAAAATATTGTTCAACTATTTTAGCTGAACAACATACCAGTGTTTATGTTTTATTTAGTTATAGTCTTAAAACACTTTTTAGTCTTTTTCAGGCAACTAAAACTACAACAGCCAGTCTAGTTTTAGTCGCAGATATTTGTTGTCACATAATAGTCAGTGCATTTTTTTCTATATATTAACCTGTTGCTTCTACTCGAGATGCTTGCGTCCCAACTAGAGCTCTGGAAATGCAAATGCGCTACGCTAAATGCTAATAGTATTAGTTAAAACTCAAAAGTTCATTAAAATACACATGCAGGGTATCGAATTAAAGCTACACTCGTTGTGAATCCAGGCAACAAGTCAGATTTTTAAAATGCTTTTCGGCGAAAGCATGAGAAGCTATTATCTGATAGCATGTAACACCCAAAAAGACCCACAGGGGACGTAAACAAAATAATTAGCATTTCGGCGTTACACAAACCGCACAATAAAATAGAAAACATTCATTACCTTTCACCATCTTCTTTGTTGGCACTCCTAGATGTCCCATAAACACTATTTGGGTCTTTATTTCGATTAAATCGGTCCATATAAAGCCTAGATATCGTTATACGTAGACTGTGTGATAAACGAAAAAAACATCGTTTCAAAACGTAACGTCATTTTTTTAAATTCAAAAAGTCGACGATAAACTTTCACAAAACACTTCGAAATACGTTTGTAATGCAACTTTAGGTATTAGTAAACGTTAATAAGCGATAAAATTCATCAGGAGGCGATGTAAAGATCATTAGCTGTCCGTCTGGAAAAATGTCCGGCTAGAAACTCAACGAAAATATCAGGTCCTAGACCATAGGAGATACGGTGCCCTGCATGTGCTTGACCAAGAAAAAACTCGAAGGGAAATGACAAGACTCTAGACACCGTGTGGAAGCTGTAGGTACTGCAACCTCAGTCAATTAGTTGTGGTTCACCTTTATCAATGGGTTCAAGTAGCGCATGGATATATTTTCCCATTTTCAGTGATCAGTTTTTCCTGTGCTTTTTCGATGTAAATGCCGTTCTGGTAAAGCCACAGCAGTGATTTAACCAGTTTTATAAACGTCTGAGTGTTTTCTATCCACACAGACTAAGCAAATGCATATACTATATTCCTGGCATGAGTAGCAGGGCGCTGAAATGTTGCGCGATTTTTAACAGAATGTTCAAAAAAGTAGAGGGTCGACTTAAGAGGTTAAATAATGAATATTTAGGCTACTTCTAACTTCCATCATGTGAACATCCAGGTAACCTTGTGTTCAGAGAGTATTCACACCCTTCACTTATTCCACACGTTGTTACTGCCTGAATTCAAAACGGATGAAACAGATGTTTTTCTCTCAGCCTCGATGACAAAGTGACAACATGTTTTTAGACATTTTTGCACATTTATTGAAAATAATAAACAGAAACATCATATTTTACGCAAATGAACTTAATTAGATTTGCCATACCGTAATGAACTTCAGATCAAGCTATTATTTCACTTAATGAACTACTGCCCCTAAAAACCAACTAATCGATATGAGTCAGAAACATGTATTCTAATGTCAAAATTGACTACAAATTGTAATAATAGTGTTGAAAATGTTGGTCAAGAGTCTTGTCTAAAACCTAGTTTGTAACCTGAGTGCATCACAATGAGTTTGGATGTCAACAATTCATGCCCCCTTTTGCCAAGCTCTACATGCAAATCGCTCCGCCGCCCACTCCACTTCCTTTCATTGAATGGGGCTTTGTTGTTTCATCGCCCCCAACACGTGCCAAAGGATCACTGCCATTTGAGATTGAAAAGGTCCTATACGGATTGACCATGCCTTGGCTCTGGTTCGACAATGCATGTTTCCAGCAGGATGAACAGCCAACTATGGATGGCGTGCTCTGCCAAAAGGACCCTAGTACCCTACCATGTGGAATAGGTTGGTCCCTAATGATGGTGAGTATAGCGGTAGCTAGACCATAGATGGCTGTTTATGTATCTTGTTACAGAGCATTCAGAAAGTATTCAGACCCTTTCACTTTTTCTACATGTTGTTACGTTACAGACTTATTCCCAAAATTGATTAAATTTTTTGTTTTTTCTTGAATCAATCTACACACAATCCCCCAGAATGGTCTCTCCAGAGATGTTATATCATTCTATTTCACTTCACATATCATAATATCTGAAGTGATCTAGAAAGGTGAATGTAGCATTTAGATTATTAATGCATGCTATGCTAATGCTAATCATAATATCTGAAGTGATCTAGAAAGGTGAATGCAGCATTTAGATTATTAATGCATGCTATGCTAATGCTAATCATAATATCTGAAGTGATCTAGAAAGGAGAATGCAGCATTTAGATTATTAATGCATGCTATGCTAATGCTAATCATAATATCTGAAGTGATCTAGAAAGGTGAATGCAGCGGTTAGATTATTAATGCATGCTATGCTAATGCTGATCATAATATCTGAAGTGATCTCAACCACACTGCACACTGCCCTAACCCACCTGGACAAGAGGAATACCTATGTGAGAATGCTGTTCATCGACTACAGCTCGGCATTCAACACCATAGTACCCTCCAAGCTCGTCATCAAGCTCGAGACCCTGGGTCTCGACCCCGCCCTGTGCAACTGGGTACTGGACTTCCTGACGGGCCGCCCCCAGGTGGTGAGGGTAGGCAACAACATCTCCTCCCCGCTGATCCTCAACACGGGGGCCCCACAAGGGTGCGTTCTGAGCCCTCTCCTGTACTCCCTGTTCACCCACGACTGCGTGGCCACGCACGCCTCCAACTCAATCATCAAGTTTGCGGACGACACAACAGTGGTAGGCTTGATTACCAACAACGACGAGACGGCCTACAGGGAGGAGGTGAGGGCCCTCGGAGTGTGGTGTCAGGAAAATAACCTCACACTCAACGTCAACAAAACTAAGGAGATGATTGTGGACTTCAGGAAACAGCAGAAGGAACACCCCCCTATCCACATCGATGGAACAGTAGTGGAGAGGGTAGCAAGTTTTAAGTTCCTCGGCATACACATCACAGACAAACTGAATTGGTCCACTCACACTGACAGCGTCGTGAAGAAGGCGCAGCAGCGCCTCTTCAACCTCAGGAGGCTGAAGAAATTCGGCTTGTCACCAAAAGCACTCACAAACTTCTACAGATGCACAATCGAGAGCATCCTGGCGGGCTGTATCACCGCCTGGTACGGCAACTGCTCCGCCCTCAACCGTAAGGCTCTCCAGAGGGTAGTGAGGTCTGCACAACGCATCACCGGGGGCAAACTACCTGCCCTCCAGGACACCTACACCACCCGATGTTACAGGAAGGCCATAAAGATCATCAAGGACATCAACCACCTGAACCACTGCCTGTTCACCCCGCTATCATCCAGAAGGCGAGGTCAGTACAGGTGCATCAAAGCTGGGACTGAGAGACTGAAAAACAGCTTCTATCTCAAGGCTATCAGACTGTTAAACAGCCACCATTGAGTGGCTGCTGCCAACACACTGTCATTGACACTGACCCAACTCCAGCCACTTTAATAATGGGAATTGATGGGAAATGATGTAAATATATCACTAGCCACTTTAAACAATGCTACCTTATATAATGTTACTTACCCTACATTATTCATCTCATATGCATACGTATATACTGTACTCTACATCATCGACTGCATCCTTATGTAATACATGTATCACTAGCCACTTTAACTATGCCACTTTGTTTACTTTGTCTACATACTCATCTCATATGTATATACTGTACTCGATACCATCTACTGTATGCTGCTCTGTATCATCACTCACTCATATATCCTTATGTACATATTCTTTATCCCCTTACACTGTGTATAAGACAGTAGTTTTAGAATTGTTAGTTAGATTACTTGTTGGTTATCACTGCATTGTCGGAACTAGAAGCACAAGCATTTCGCTACACTCGCATTAACATCTGCTAACCATGTGTATGTGACAAATAAAAATTTGATTTGATTTGATTTGATTTGATCTAGAAAGGTGAATGCAGCGTTTAGATTATTAATGCATGCTATGCAATGCTAATCATAACCACCGTTGAGGCTGTAGTCATTGCTCTGTGTGTGTGTTTGTTTACTTGTTTGTTTGTTTGTCTTTGGGTGGCTTCTTTAAAAATCTTGTCTGTTACAGTATGTAAATACTTGAAACTCATCGGCAAAAGCGTCAAGCTCAAAATTGAACAATTTCATTGACTGAATTCAATAAATCTGCATTGACCAGCTCCAGAACCAGTCATTATGTTGAGGATGAGTCAAACTTGACTGGTCACAAGTGTTTATTTTTCCCCCCATTTGATTGACCAGATAGCGAGAACTGGCTCTCTTTTTTTCACATTTCACACAGATGAGCAAAATCAATCAATAAAAAGTACAAGCAGGGTGCAGAAATGAAACAAACACTGACGAGGTAATAACACAGTCCGTTATCAGCTACATTATCAACGTTGCGTAATCACTATGAAACAGTATAATAATACATACAACTGAAAGGCAGAAGAAGCACATCTAAGAACCAAATAATGTACAACACAACGCCAACACTAAAACATGTACATAACTGTATTGTTGTGTAAAGTGTTGATGCATTGTACATGACAAGGTGATTTCTACTGTCACAGCTCATCTATAATCCCTTTATGATATGATTTGTCTGAGCACAACTCTCTCACAAGGCATAGTAGGGCTATTTCACTGGATCTACTCTGCAGCATAAATCAGACCGGGACCACAGGAGCGATGACTATACTAGATATAGATGTTATATTCAGCTAAGCCCTCCAAAATCTGATTGTATTTCTTTAGGAAAAGACACTGCCCATTGCCAGGTATTATAGGTGAGCATGGATTTATTAAGGGAAGAGTTGAACCCAACCCAGGAGTTATTTAACTTCTCCTTCCAGTCAGTGAAGGACTTCGTCACATACAGGCGAGCGCAGGCCTTTCCATCCTTTACGAAGAGCTGCAGACTGGCATCATAGCCGTTATTATCAGCAGGATTCTCTCTGTTGGCATCATGAAACTTAAAACCTCTCCAGATCTCCTTCCCCACAGTGGATGAGCATGATACTTTCCTGAAGCCTGACCTAGAGGGTTGAGGGGTACTGAGGTGTTGCCAGTGTCTCTACCAGGCAAGACACAGTGTAGCTCACTCCTACTGGGGTTCCCGAGTGGCACAAAGGACTAAGGCACAATGCATGGTTATAGTGCATTCAGATTGCAAATTAACTTCTAAAGCACTGCATCTCAGTGCTGAGGCATCACTACAGACCTTGGTTCAATTCCAGGCTGTATCACATCCGTCTGTGATTGGGAGTCCCATACGCACAATTGGCCCAGTGTTAGGGTTTGGTCGGGGTGGGGCTGTCATTGTAAATAAGAATTTGTTCTTAACTGACTTGCCTAGTTAAATAAAAATAAATCAACTCTATCACCATCACTATCCTTATGAAACACCACCATTACATCCTGGTCCAAAAGCCTCTTGGGGATCCAGATGATCCTGGCTTTTACTTCTTGCGTAGTTTTAAAATATGAAGTCGTCATTCTCCATCCTATCATTCAGAATTTAAATGACACAAAGCCTTGGTGGTTTACCTGAGTCCCGTGGAGCGTGTGGAGTACTGTACAGTTGGAGGTTCACCTGACTCAGAACTGTACAGTTGGTGGTTTACCTGACTCAGTACTGTACAGTTGTTTACCTGACTCAGTACAGTTGGTGGTTTACCTGACTCAGTACTGTACAGTTGGTTACCTGACTCAGTACTGTACAGTTGGAGGTTCACCTGACTCAGTACTGTACAGTTGGTGGTTTACCTGACTCAGTACTGTACAGTTGTTTACCTGACTCAGTACAGTTGGTGGTTTACCTGACTCAGTACTGTACAGTTGGTGGTTTACCTGACTCAGTACTGTACAGTTGTTTACCTGACTCAGTACAGTTGGTGGTTTACCTGACTCAGTACTGTACAGTTGGTTACCTGACTCAGTAGTGTACAGTTGGTGGTTTACCTGACTCAGTACTGTACAGTTGGAGGTTCACCTGACTCAGTACTGTACAGTTGGAGGTTCACCTGACTCAGTACTGTACAGTTGGTGGTTCACCTGACTCAGAACTGTACAGTTGTTTACCTGACTCAGTACTGTACAGTTGTTTACCTGACTCAGTAGTGTACAGTTGGTGGTTTACCTGACTCAGTACTGTACAGTTGGTTACCTGACTCAGTACTGTACAGTGGTTTACCTGACTCAGTCCTGTACATTTGCCAGTAAAAGTGTCAGACCAGGTGTCCTGCTTCAAACTTTTTTTCATTAATCACTTCTTTATATGGAGTTTCACCTCCGGTAAAGGTTGAGGGCATTTGAATTTCTCTTAGGAGGTTGACATCCACGCAGTATGTATAGCTTGGATCACAGCTTCTCCCTCCTGTACTCATCTGGGTGATAATGCTGTGTGATGTAGACTTCACTAAGTGCTGACTGAACTCTGACCCTGTTACTCTGTAGTCATCTGGGTGATAATGCTGTGTGATGTAGACTTCACTAAGTGCTGACTGAACTCTGACCCTGTTACTCTGTAGTCATCTGGGTGATAATGCTGTGTGATGTAGACCTCACTAAGTGCTGACTGAACTCTGACCCTGTTACTCTGTAGTCATCTGGGTGATAATGCTGTGTGATGTAGACCTCACTAAGTGCTGACTGAACTCTGACCCTGTTACTCTGTAGTCATCTGGGTGATAATGCTGTGTGATGTAGACCTCACTAAGTGCTGACTGAACTCTGACCCTGTTACTCTGTACTCATCTGGGTGATAATGCTGTGTGATGTAGACCTCACTAAGTGCTGACTGAACTCTGACCCTGTTACTCTGTAGTCATCTGGGTGATAATGCTGTGTGATGTAGACTTCACTAAGTGCTGACTGAACTCTGACCCTGTTACTCTGTACTCATCTGGGTGATAATGCTGTGTGATGTAGACCTCACTAAGTGCTGACTGAACTCTGACCCTGTTACTCTGTAGTCATCTGGGTGATAATGCTGTGTGATGTAGACCTCACTAAGTGCTGACTGAACTCTGACCCTGTTACTCTGTAGTCATCTGGGTGATAATGCTGTGTGATGTAGACCTCACTAAGTGCTGACTGAACTCTGACCCTGTTACTCTGTAGTCATCTGGGTGATAATGCTGTGTGATGTAGACCTCACTAAGTGCTGACTGAACTCTGACCCTGTAGTCATCTGGGTGATAATGCTGTGTGATGTAGACCGCACTAAGTGCTGACTGAACTCTGACCCTGTTACTCTGTAGTCATCTGGGTGATAATGCTGTGTGATGTAGACCTCACTAAGTGCTGACTGAACTCTGACCCTGTTACTCTGTAGTCATCTGGGTGATAATGCTGTGTGATGTAGACCTCACTAAGTGCTGACTGAACTCTGACCCTGTTACTCTGTAGTCATCTGGGTGATAATGCTGTGTGATGTAGACCTCACTAAGTGCTGACTGAACTCTGACCCTGTAGTCATCTGGGTGATAATGCTGTGTGATGTAGACCTCACTAAGTGCTGACTGAACTCTGACCCTGTTACTATGTAGTCATCTGGGTGATAATGCTGTGTGATGAGACCTCACTAAGTGCTGACTGAACTCTGACCCTGTTACTCTGTCTGAACTCCTCGATGTCGCCATGAGGTGAAGAACATTCCAGTGACATCTTCAGGATGTAACGTTATTGTGATTTCTATTTCCTCCTGCAGAAATCCCTAGTGGGGAATAACTTCCTCTTTCAGTGGACAAATGATCTAGTGAGGAGTATCTTCCTCTTTCAGGGGACAAATTATCTAGTGAGGAGTAACTTCCTCTTTCAGGTGACAAATGATCTAGTGAGGAGTAACTTCCTCTTTCAGGGGACAAATGATCTAGTGAGGAGTAACTTCCTCTTTCAGGGGACAAATTATCTAGTGAGTGGTAACTTCCTCTTAAAGGGGACACATTCCCTAGTGAGTGGTAACTTCCTCTTAAAGGGGACACATTCCCTAGTGAGGAGTAACTTCCTCTTAAAGGGGACACATTCCCTAGTGACTAGTAACTTCCTCTTAAAGGGGACACATTCCCTTGTGAGTGGTAACTTCCTCTTAAAGGGGACACATTCCCTAGTGAGGAGTAACTTCCTCTTAAAGGGGACACATTCCCTAGTGAGTGGTAACTTCCTCTTTCAGGGGACACATTCCCTAGTGACTGGTAACTTCCTCTTAAAGGGGACACATTCCCTAGTGAGTGGTAACTTCCTCTTAAAGGGGACACATTCCCTAGTGACTAGTAACTTCCTCTTAAAGGGGACACATTCCCTAGTGAGTAGTAACTTCCTCTTAAAGGGGACACATTCCCTAGTGAGTGGTAACTTCCTCTTAAAGGGGACACATTCCCTAGTGAGTGGTAACTTCCTCTTAAAGGGGACACATTCCCTAGTGAGGAGTAACTTCCTCTTAAAGGGGACACATTCCCTAGTGAGTGGTAAGTTCCTCTTAAAGGGGACACATTCCCTAGTGAGTGGTAACTTCCTCTTAAAGGGGACACATTCCCTAGTGAGTGGTAACTTCCTCTTAAAGGGGACACATTCCCTAGTGAGTGGTAACTTCCTCTTTCAGGGGACACATTCCCTAGTGACTAGTAACTTCCTCTTAAAGGGGACACATTCCCTAGTGAGTGGTAACTTCCTCTTTCAGGGGACAAGTTTTCTAGTGAGGAGTAACTTCCTCTTTCAGGGGACAAATGTTCAAGTGAGGAGTAACTTCAGCTTTCTGGCAACAGAAAAGGTAACAGAAGGGATCTTTCAGGGCAATAATGTCCATATAAATAAATGCCATAGTCTCCCCTAGTTGGATCAAAATCCATTTTCATGTTGCCATTGTTTTCAACATTCATGTCGTTGGCTAGCCACTGGAGCCTCATCAGTTCATGTTGCCATTGTTTTCAACATTCATGTCGTTGGCTAGCCACTGGAGCCTCATCAGTTCATGTTGCCATTGTTTTCAACATTCATGTCGTTGGCTAGCCACTGGAGCCTCATCAGTTCATGTTGCCATTGTTTTCAACATTCATGTCGTTGGTTAGCCACTGGAGCCTCATCAGTTCATGTTGCCATTGTTTTCAACATTCATGTCGTTGGCCACTGGAGCCTCATCAGCCACTGGAGCCTCATCAGTTCATGTTGCCATTGTTTTCAACATTCATGTTGTTGGCTAGCCACTGGAGCCTCATCAGTTCATGTTGCCATTGTTTTCAACATTCATGTCGTTGGCTAGCCACTGGAGCCTCATCAGTTCATGTTGTGGAGAGGCGTGGCCAAACTCTGTCTTTGAGATCATTTATTGAGGTAATGGTTACAGTGTATTGGCATTTATAGGGCATAATGAGGCCAGAGACAAAAGCAGGATGAAACAACCTAGGAAACTTTGCCCACTTATGGCCAACCTAAGTCAGAGCAACAATTGTGTCAATGTTTGTACCTTCAGGAATGTTTACATTTTTTATCTGTCATTTATTTCTAGTGTTTGACAATACATTAAACGTGTTCAGGAACATAGTTAAACCACTAGATATGAAACTGTTAGGTCTAAAAAAAAAATGAAATTATGTTATGTTCTTAGGTTTAAAACGTATTCATGCAGTCCTGTGTGTGTGTTTGTGTTTGTGTACAGTATATTTGACATTTCGCAGATGGTTCCATCCTTCATAATACCTTACATTAATATGAAAACTGACTGACTATGGACATTAGTCAACGATCAGCGTGACCGGCTAACATTATCTCATCCTTCCACTCAGACCATCTTCTAAGTGCTCAAGATTATTTGGTTTTCACAGCTTTTTATTGTGTTTTCACTTCAATTTCCTCAATAGTTTATTGAGGACAGATTCTTTATATTTTTCTTTTGACACTCTGCACAGATTAGCAATTCAAATCCATCAATATAAAGGACAAGCAGGGTGCAGAAATGATAAACAAAAATGGACGGAGACAATTACACAATTAGATATCAATGATAATATCAATGACATATGTAATCAATACGAAACAGGATGAAAACTCCCATAGATAATAGTCCATTAATAATAAGCAGAGGATGGGCATGTAAGAACCTGGCTAAACACAATGGACAAAAGCATGTAACTGTAAAAAGTTGTGTGCTTTAAATTGCTGATGTATGTACCTCCCAAGGTGGAGTGCGTGCCTTTTCACCCCCAGATTTCTCCAGCATGAATCGGGCCTGGACCCCAGGAGACATGGGCATACTAGACCTGTACACATAGACGTCATACTCAGGTATATCTTTCCAATCTGAGCGGCTTTCCTCAGAAAACTTCACAGCCCATTGCCATTGGGAGGTATTATATTCATTGCTGTTGTTTTTTTCTGAAGAGTAAAACCCAACCCAGGAGTTATTAAACTTCTCCTTCCAGTCAGTGAAGGAATTTTTCACATACAGGCGAGCGCAGGCCTTTCCATCCTTTACGAAGAGCTGCGAAGAGGCTTATAGCCGCTTATATAAACAGGAATCTCTCTGTTGGCATCATGAATCTCAGGACTCCTATGTATTTCCTCCCAAGATGTGTTGTAATTCCCGCATAATTGAAAAGGACACATTGATTTGTGCGGATGAAACCTGGCCTGGTGACCAGAGTTGAGGGGAACTGAGGTGTCAAAGGAACCAGAGGCACCATCTATGACTGAGGAAAAGTCTAGCATGTCCGTACTGTCATTGTTCTTATAAAGCGCCCAAATCACACCCTTGTCCAAAAGCCTCCTGGGGATACCACTGAAGGTAATCCTGGCACCTCCTCTATTTGTGGTTTTCACCGCAAGCTTTATCGATTTAGTTTCATCATCCTCGCTCGCTGGTCACCATAGCATCTCCCACCTGTAGCACACGCTCCAGCAGGTATATCTCTCTAGTCACCCCCAAAACCAATTCTTTCTTTGGCCGCCTCTCCTTCCAGTTCTCTGCTGCCAATGACTGGAACGAACTACAAAAATCTCTTAAATTGGAAACACTTCTCTCCCTCACTAGCTTTAAACACCAACTGTCAGAGCATCTTACAGATTACTGCACCTGTACATAGCCCACCTATAATTTAGCCCAAACAACTACCTCTTTCCTAACTGTATTTAATTTATTTATTTATTTTGCTCCTTTGCACCCCATTATTTTTATTTCTACTTTGCACATTCTTCCATTGCAATACTACCATTCCAGTGTTTTACTTGCTATATTGTATTTACTTTGCCACCATGGCCTTTTTTGCCTTTACCTCCCTTCTCACCTAATTTGCTCACATTGTATATAGACTTGTTTTTTTTTTTTACTGTATTATTGACTGTATGTTTGTTTTACTCCATGTGTAACTCTGTGTCGTTGTATGTGTCGAACTGCTTTGCTTTATCTTGGCCAGGTCGCAATTGTAAATGAGAACTTGTTCTCAACTTGCTTACCTGGTTAAATAAAGGTGAAATAAAATAAATAAAAAAAAAAATCCTGCATGTGATGCTGGCTTTCCATGGTAATAAACACTTGCTGTATGAATGAGACCTTGGGACGTGTCAAGTACAATGCAATTGCCAAAAGAAGTGCCAGCCCAGGTGTGTGTCCCCAGATGTTCTCCACACTGTTGTCGTTGATCTCTACATTGTGTATACGTTGAATTACATCTCGTGTAATGGTTGGGAGAACTTGGATTTGTGTTAAGAGGCTGAAACTGACAGGGTATGTATTGTCTGGATCATAGACACTTCCTCTGTTTTCATTTGGTGGGTAATGCTGAGTGATGTAGACCTCATCTACTATGAACTGATTGGATCCTTCCTCCCTAACTCTGATAATGACTCTGTCCCTGTTTCTCTCAGGTAACCATGAGTTGTAGAAGCTTTGAGTGACATAATCAGGAAGTGCCGTAGCGCCATTATAGTTGTAATTTCCATCAATATTCCCTAATGAGTAGTAACTACCACTTTCAGAGGGCAGAAAAGGTAATGGGCGGGGTCTGTCAGCGTTTCCATAGAAATTAAAGCCATAGTCTCCCCTAGTTGGGTTGAAATTGAGTCTCATGTTGCCGTTGTTGTCAGTGTGAATGTTGTTGGCTAGCCAGTGGAGCAGCATCAGGCCAGGAAAAGTGTGGCCAAACTCTATGCCCCTGAGGTCATGTATTGAAATAAGGGTTTGTTTGATATTGGATACTGAATCCAGAGACATAAACAGGATGAAACAACCTAGGAAGCCCTTTCAACCCATGGCCAACCTAAGACAAACATTTGCATCTTTAGTAAAAACTGGACACATTCATTCAGAAATAGATTCCCATTTCTAGTGGTTGGCAATAAGATAAATATTTTCAGCATCCAAAAAACAAAATATTGCCCTTGAACAGCAATGACAGGGGTTCACAGGATGACAGAAAATACAAAAGATCAGATGATAACAAAGCAAGTACTCTATCATGTAGGAATGATCTTCCTTTACGTGCAATCAGTGAAAGCATTGCCATGTTTATCTCTCAATACAAGAAGGATGATGCAAGTGAAGTGTAGTCTAGTGCTGTATGTTGGTTCTCTTTGAATGCAGTAGGTAATCATTGTTAAAGTCATTACTTAATGGTTTGAGTTCATACAGAAATATACATTTATAAATATATATATATATATACAGTGGGGAGAACAAGTATTTGATACACTGCCGATTCTGCAGGGTTTCCTACTTACAAAGCAGGTAGAGGTCTGTCATTTTTATCATAGGTACACTTCAACTGTGAGAGACGGAATCTGAAACAAAAATCCAGAAAATCATATTGATTGATTTTTAAGTAATTAATTAGCATTTTATTGCATGACATACGTATTTGATACATCAGAAAAGCATAACTTAATATTTGGTACAGAAACCTTTGTTTGCAATTACAGAGATCATACGTTTCCTGAAGTTCTTGACCAGGTTTGCATACACTGCAGCAGGGATTTTGACCCATTCCTCCATACAGACCTTCTCCAGATCCTTCAGGTTTCGGGGCTGTCTCTGGGCTCCCTCCAAAGATTTTCTATTGGGTTCAGGTCTGGAGACTGGCTAGGCCACTCCATTACCTTGAGATGCTTCTTACGGAGCCACTCCTTAGTTGCCCTGGCTGTGTGTTTCAGGTCGTTGTCATGCTGGAAGACCCAGCCACGACCCATCTTCAATGCTCTTACTGAGGGAAGGAGGTTGTTGGCCAAGATCTCGCAATACATGGCCCCATCCATCCTCCCCTCAATACGGTGCAGTCATCCTGTCCCCTTTGCAGAAAAGCATCCGCAAAGAATGATGTTTCCACCTCCATGCTTCACGGTTGGGATGGTGTTCTTGGGGTTGTACTCATCCTTCGTCTTCCTCCAAACACGGCGAGTGGAGTTTAGACCAAAAAGCTCTATTTTTTTCTCATCAGACCACATGACCTTCTCCCATTCCTCCTCTGGGTCATCCAGATGGTCATTGGCAAACTTCAGTCGGGCCTGGACATGCGCTGGCTTGAGCAGGGGGACCTTGCGTGCGCTGCAGGATTTTAATCCATTGAAGGCGTAGTGTGTTACTAATGGTTTTCTTTGAGACTGTGGTCCCAGTTCTCTTCAGGTCATTGACCAGGTCGTGCCATGTAGTTCTGGGCTGATCACTCACCTTCCTCATGATCATTGATGCCCCATGAGGTGAGATCTTGCATGCGGCCTCAGACCGAGGGTGACTGACGGTCATCTTGAACTTCTTCCATTTTCTAATAATTGTGCCAACAGTTGTTGCCTTCTCACGAAGATGCTTGCCTATTGTATTAAATCGGCAGTGTATCAAATACTTGTTCTCCCCACTGTATAAATACACTGACTGCACAAGAGGCAGGCCTTCCGGTTTCTCATTTTCCTGAATAAAAAATCCCCATGTTCAGACAATGTGTGATTTTATGTGATAATAAAGATATTCTACTCTTAATATTTCACATTGTCAGCATAATTTAAATCTAACATTAATTTGCATGAGACAAAGTCCACTAAAAGTTCTAGAGCTGCACCATGGAATTTTTTATTTTATTTTTTATTTTGCCTTCATTTAACCAGGTAGGCAAGTTGAGAACAAGTCCTCATTTACAATTGCGACCTGGCCAAGATAAAGCAAAGCAGTTTGACACATACAACAACACAGAGTTACACATGGAGTAAAACAGACATACAGTCAATAATATGGTAGAAAAATAAGTTTATATACAATTTGAGCAAGTGAGGTGAGATAAGGGAGGTAAAGGCAAAAAAAGGCCATGGTGGCGAAGTAAATACAATATAGCAAGTAAAACACTGGAATGGTTGATTTGCAGTGGAAGAATGTGCAAAGTAGAGATAGAAATAATGGGGTGCAAAGGAGCAAAATAAAAATAAATACAGTAGGGAAAGAGGTAGTTGTTTGGGCTAAATTATAGATGGGCTATGTACAGGTGCAGTAATCTGTGAGTTGCTCTGACAGCTGATGCTTAAAGCTAGTGAGGGAGATAAGTGTTTCCAGTTTCAGAGATTTTTGTAGTTCTTTCCAGTCATTGGCAGCAGAGAACTGGAAGGAGAGGCGGCTAAAGGAAGAATTGGTTTTGGGGGTGAACAGAGAGATATACCTGCTGGAGCGCGTGCTACAGGTGGGTGCTGCTATGGTGACCAACGAGCTGAGGTAAGGGGGGACTTTACCTAGCAGGGTCTTGTAGATGAACTGGAGCCAGTGGGGTTGGCGACGAGTATGAAGTGAGGGCCAGCCAACGAGAGCATACAGGTCGCAGTGGTGGGTAATATATGGGGCTTTGGGGACAAAACGGATGGCACTGTGATAGACTGCATCCAATTTATTGAGTAGGGTATTGGAGGCTATTTTTTAAATGACATCGCCGAAGTCGAGGATTGGTAGGATGGTCAGTTTTACAAGGGTATGTTTGGCATCATGAGTGAAGGATGCTTTGTTGCGAAATAGGAAGCCAATTCTAGATTTAACTTTGGATTGGAGTTGTTTGATATGAGTATGGAAGGAGAGTTTACAGTCTAACCAGACACCTAGGTATTTGTAGTTGTCCACATATTCTAAGTCAGAGCCGTCCAGAGTAGTGATGTTGGACAGGCGGGCAGGTGCAGGCAGCGATCGGTTGAAGAGCATTCATTTAGTTTTACTTGTATTTAAGAGCAATTGGAGGCCACGGAAGGAGAGATGGATCAGAGACTCACCAGCAGCAAGAGCGAAATCATTGATGTATACAGAGAAGAGAGTCGGTCCTAGAATTGAACCCTGTGTTACAACAGACCCTCCGATTTGACACACCAACCTCTATCAGAGAAGTAGTTGGTGAACCAGGCGAGGCAATCATTTGAGAAACCAAGGCTGTCAATTCTGCCGATGAGGATGTGGTGACTGACAGAGTCGAAAGCCTTGGCCAGGTCAATGAATACGGCTGCACAGTATTGTTTCTTATCGATGGTGGTTAAGATATCGTTTAGGACCTTGAGTGTGGCTTAGGTGCACCTATGACCAGCTCTGAAACCAGATGGCATAGCGGAGAAGATATGGTGGGATTCAAAATGTCAGTAATCTGTTTGTTGACTTGGCTTTTGAAGACCTTAGAAAGGCAGGGTAGGATAGATTTAGGTCTGTAGCAGTTTGGGTCAAGAGTGTCCCCCCCTTTGAAGAGGGGGATGACCGCAGCTGCTTTCCAATCGTTGGGAATCTCAGACATCACGAAAGAGAGGTTGAACAGGCGGGTAATAGGGGTGGCAACAATTTCGGCAGATCATTTTAGAAAGAAAGGGTCCAGATTGTCTAGCCCGGCTGATTTGTAGGGGTCCAGATTTTGCAGCTCTTTCAGAACATCAACTCACTGGATTTGGGAGAAGGCGAAATGGGGAAGGCTTGGGCGAGGTGCTGTAGGTGTGCAGTGTTGTTGACCGAGGTAGCCAGGTGGAAATGAAATTGTCAATTATGGTGGTTTTATCAGTGGGGACAGTGTTTCCTATATTCACTGCAGTGGGTAGCTGGGAGTAGGTGTTCTTATTCTCCATGGACTTTACAGTGTCCCATAACGTTTTTGAGTTTGTGTTGCAGGAAGCAAATTTCTGCATGAAAAAGCTAGCCTTGGCTTTTCTAACTGCCTGTGTATATTGTTCTAGCTTTCCTGAAAAGTTGCATATCATGGGGGCTGTTCGATGCTAATGCAGAACGCCATAGGATGTTTTTGTGTTGGTTAAAGGACATTCAGGTCTGGAGAGAACCAAGGGCTATATCTGTTAATGGTTCTACATTTTTGAATGGGGCATGCTTATTTAAGATGGTGAGGAAGTCATAAAAAAAATAACCAGGCATCCTCTACTGACGGGATGAGATCAACATCCTTCCAGAATACCACTTTAGGGTGGTACCTGGTAGGTTCATTGATAATTTGTGTCAGATTGAGGGCATCAAGCTTCGATTGTAGGATGGCTGGGGTGTTAAGCATGTTCCAGTTTAGGTCGCCTAGCAACACAAGCGCTGAAGATAAATGGGGGGCAATCAGTTCACATATGATGTCCAGAGCACAGCTGGGGGCAGAGGGTGGTCTATAGCAGGCGGCAACGGTGAGAGACTTGTTTTTAGAGAGGTGGATTTTTAAAGTAGAAGTTCAAATTGTTTGGGTACAGACCTGGATAGTAGGACAGAACTCTGAAGGCTATATTTGCAGTAGATTGCAACACCGCCCCCTTTGGCCGTTCCATCTTGTCTGAAAATGTTGTAGTTAGGGATGAAAATGGTGGTCTTCCTAAGCCAGGATTCAGACACGGCTAGAACATCCGGGTTGGCAGAGTGTGCTAAAGCAGTGAATAAAACAAACTTAGGGAGGAGGCTTCTAATGTTAACATGCATGAGACCAAGGCTATTACGGTTACAGAAGTCATCAAAAGAGAGCCCCTGAGGAATAGGAGTGGAGCTAGGCACTGCAGGTCCTGGATTCACCTCTACATCACCAGAGGAACAGAGGAGGAGTAGGATAAGGGTACGGCTAAAAGCTATGAGAATTGTTCGTCTAGAACAGAGAGTAAAAGGAGGTTTCTGGGGGCGATAAAATAGCTTCAAGGTATAATGTACAGACAAAGGTATGGTCGGATGTGAATACAGTGGAGGTAAACCTAGGTATTGAGTGATGATGAGGGAGATATTGTCTCTAGAAACATCATTGAAACCAGGTGATGTCATCGCATGTGTGGGTGGTGGAACTGAAAGGTTGGATAAGTTATAGTGATCAGGGCTAGAGGCTCTACAGTGCAATAAGCCAATAAACACTAACCAGAACAGCAATTGACAAGGCATATTGACATTAAGCAGCTCCCCGCCGGTATGTTCTGGTCTGAGTTGCGTTGTACAAAACTGTCAATATATTTTCGAGCTAAAGGATAGCTGATGACCACAAACCGTGGTTAGCTGAATACTAAAGTTAGCCAGTAAACTGGCTAGCTTCTGGCTAACTTCTGGCTAGCTTCTGTTTAGCTTCTGGTTAGCTTCTGGCTAGCTTCTGGTTAGCTTCTGGATAGCTTCTGGCTAGCTTCTGGTTAGCTTCTGGTTAGCTTCTGGTTAGCTTCAATTGTGCATTTCAGATTTGGGCTAAATAATACTGCGGGTTGCAGAAGAGTGTTTTGAAGTTGAGTTTTTGGAAAAGAAAATATATAAAAGATAAGCGAAGAAAGGTGTAAAATATATATATATATATATATATATATATATATATATATATATATATATATATATACGGGACACGACAAGGCGAGGACAAAGGACGCCTGACTGCTATGCCATCTTGGGAGACAATGCATCTTGACTGGCTGTATCACCTCTTGGTATGGCAAACGCACCGTTCTTGACCACAAAGCGCTACAGACGGTGTTGCGGACATCCCAGCGCTTCACCAGGGTCGAGCTCCCTGCCATCCAGGACCACTATATCAAGCGGTGTCGGAGGAAAGCCCAAAAAATTGCCAAAGACTCCAGCCACCCAAGTCATAGACCCTACGCTCCTCTCAATTTACATCAATAACATAGCTCAGGCAGGAAGTTCTCTCATCCATTTACATGCAGATGATACAGTCTTATACTCAGCTGGCCCGGACCGGGTTTTTGTGTTAAAAGCTCTACAGCAAAGCTTTCTTACTGTCAAACTAGCTTTCTCTACTGAACACTACCAAAACAAAGGTAATGTAATTACTACCTCTGAGGGTTTAGAGCTGGGTTTCCCTTTGTAGTCCTTAATAGTTTGCAAGCCCTGCCACATTGGATGAGCATCAGAGCCGGTGTAGTAGGATTTAATCTTAGTCCTGTATTGACGCTTTGCCTGTTCGATGGTTCGTCTGAAGGCATAGGATTTCTTATAAGTGTCCGGATTAGTGTCCCACTCCTTGAAAGCGGCAGCTCTAAACTTTAGCTCGGTGCGGATGTTGCCTGTAATCCATGGCTTCTGGTTGGGATACGTACGTACAGTCACTCGACCGCATCGATGCACTTATTGATGAAGCCGATGACGCATCCGCGTCATCTGACAACTTCCATTTTGAGCGAGTCACTGGTACTTCTTGCTTTAGATTTTGTTTGTAAGCAGGAATCAGGAGGATGGAATTATGGTCAGATTTGCCAAATGGAGGGTGAGGGAGGGCTTTGTACGCATCTCTGTGTGTGGAGTAAAGGTGGTCTAGAGTTTTTTTTCCCTCTGGTTGCACATGTGACATGCTGGTAGAAATGAGGTTAAACAGATTTATGTTTGCCTGCATTATATTCCCTGCCACTACGACATCACACCTGGCCAGACCCACCTGCTCACACCCTCATCTTCAGCTCCGCATCACTCTCATCACTCTCCACCACCTTGCCTCAAACTTCACCATTTTGTTTCTCTCCATCGCCAACGCACTTTCAACATTTAGATAATAAGCATCTGACCTTTCCCATTGAATACTTGGCTTCTCAACAAAAACGTGTTTGGCGGATTCTGTTGTGTTATGTGACGTTGTGGTGAAAATCCACCGATCTCAGCAAAGATGGTTGGTGAACACTGCCCCTACACACACTACAAATGTAGGTTCCAATAGTCATACAGTCAATCACAGATAAAGCCATAGCCCATACACTTAATCTCACAGTCAAATGCCCCAAAAATTTGCCAATGCATTTGTTTAATCTAGATTAGACAATTGGCCTCCTCTCCAGCTGCTCAGTCTCTATTATTAAAGGCCTACAACTTGTCCAAAACACTGCAGCTGGGGTTTTAACCACCACTAGAATCCCTCCAGTTTTATCTGCACTGGGCTGGTTGCCTGTGAAGTATCAGTCTGATTTTTAAGATCTTACACTTAACTTTTAAAGTACTGCATGACCTTGCCCCCTCTTATCTGACAGACATGCTTGTTCCATACAACCCAGTAAGGGTGCTCCACTCCCAAGGAGCTGGTCTGCCTGCCAGTGTCGGTCGGTGACGTTTATGATGATGGACACTCTGTTTTTCATGAGAATGGCCTTAATTCTATTACAGCATATTGGATGACTGTCATTCATATTCCATTCACTCAGGTTAATGTAACATTGATAGGTTTAGGCTACTACTGTACATGATACTCACATTTTCCCTTTACCCATCATGAGGTTGCTACAACCTAGCCTATGAATGAAAGTTTACAATGTAGGCACAAACAGGTTGAGAGAATAATTTGAATTGACAGACAGTGATACATTCAATAATGCCTTGCTCACTCTTGCCTGCATCTAGCCAATCTATGGTGTAATAATTAGTCCAACAGTTGCAAACAATAGTTTCAATTGGACAAATTCAGGTATGTTTATCCCCGTTTTGTTCCATTTGCTTCTGTTAAATAAACATTTTCAACAGAATCGGCAGAATGAATACACCCCTGATCACACGTAAACACAGGTCACTTTCATCACTGTATTCCTTCTCTCATCTATGCGCTCTCCGTCTCTCACCTTTTCCCTTCCTTTGTGGACTTCAATGCACAACACATCAGATGTATGTGACCAGGCGAAAACACCTTTCCAAGCCAAACCATATCATAACCGCTACACACAGCCTATATCGTTGTTACCATATTAGCTAAACCATTTGTCATAGTCATTATTGTTAAGAGAACAATACGTAGCAGTTTAGCACTTACACCGGTGAGCCATAATTGCAATAAATGAGTCAAACCAAAAGCTTAACTTGACTTGGAAGAGTTCCAGTGTTGTGTTGGATAGGCATAGCCAGCTAGCTAACAACATACAGGAAGTCAAGTCCTTTTTTTCACCTGACCTAGAATTTGTTACAGTCAAATGCCGACGGCATTATCTAAAAAGAGAATTCTCTTAGATTATAATCACAACCGTGGTGTGGCCAAAACAACATACAGGAACTCAAGTCCTTCTGTTCACCTGATTTAGAATTCCTCACAATCAAATGTAGACCGCATTATCTACCAAGGGAATTCTCTTCGATTATAATCACAGCCGCATTTATTGTAGCTTAGGATTTTAACAAGGCTAATCTGAAAACAAGGGTCCCTTAATTTGATCAGCATATCGAATGCGCGTCCCGGACTTGCAAAATTCTGGATCATTGTTACACTAACTTCCATGGCGCATACAAAGCCCGCCCTCGCCCTACTTTCGGCAAATCTGACTACGAGTCACGAAAGTCAGAAATAGTGATAAAATTAATCAGTTACCTTTGAAGAGCTTCATATGGTTGCAGTCACAAGAGTCCCAGCTACACAATAAATGTTTGTTTTGTTCGATAAAGTCCCTCTTTATATCCCAGAAACTCTGTTTTGTTGGCGCGTTTTGTTCAGTAATCCACTGGCTCAAAGGAGGTCAAAACATGCAGACGAATACATCCTAATAGTACAAGGGGAAGTTTGTCGAAACATGTCCAACGATGTTTATAATTAATCCTCAGGTTGTCAATTCTCTAAATAATGGATAATATTTCAACCGGACAATAGCGTATTCAATAGAAAGGAAAAACAACGAAGGGCGCACACTCGGTCACGTGCGCAAATCAGCACTGCATGATTCTACAGTCCACTGACAGAAAGGTCTCATTCTTCTTCATTCTTCAGAAAACAAGCCTGAGAAAATGTCTAAAGACTGTTGGCATCTAGTGGAAGCCATAGGAACTGTAATCTGGGTCCTAACCCATTAGATACTCTATAGGCATTCAATTGAATGCCCACATAAAAAAAATCCCACTTCCTGGATGGATTTGTTCGCCTGCCATATCAGTTCTATTATACTCACAGAACTTATTGTAACAGTTTTGGAAACTCTAGAGTGTTTTCTATCCAAATTGACCAATTATATGCATATCCTAGCTTCTGGGCCTGAGTAACAGGCAGTTTACTTTGGGCACGCTTCTGATCCAGCCGTCAAAATACTGCCCCCAAGCCATAAGAAGCGTTAACATCTGCATGTGACCAATCACATTTCATTTGACTTGACAGTAGACAATAACTGGCACTTCAGTTTTGTAATTCATTGGAATCTAATGCCATCTGAGGGTACAAGAAAGCTGGAGAACAAGGACGCCCAACTGGAAGTGAATGACATTAAGTTATTCACCTGATTGTATTTGAAATCTTTACAGTTGGTCCTATGCCAGGAAAGAAGCATTTGAGTAAAGTAGCCAGAAAGATGGTGCTGACTTATCCGAAGGCATTCCAAGATGTTATCGAAGGTGAAATTGTTGGAAGTGGACACGACTCCCTCACTAAGTAGCTGCAGTGCCGAGTTGATAACTTGAAGCGAGGGAACACCCCCATTTCCCTAAGAAGACAGTCAAGTGAGTCTGAGGATCCACAACAATCCAAGAGGATATGCCTGGATTCTTACGGCTGTATCAACTGGCAGCCAGGACGGCTACCAGCCAATGAAACTACAGACACACAGAAACATGCACAAGAAGAACTAAAAAATATGTCTTTGCTTCTGTTTTTGTACAACAAGAGTTTTGAAAAGAAATGGCAGCAACTTTCTACTCCCAGAGGAAAGACAGCATTTGTGGTATGGAGACCTCTGACATTGCCAAAGAATGTATGAGAATGCCATGGCGAGCAAATGTGTGAGAATTGTGTTCTACTTCAAAATCTCTCCCTTGTGAGTGGAGGAGCAAGATTGCCAAGACACTGTTAGATATAGAAACAGTCAAAGAGAAGCCAGCAGCCAACCTACCTGGGTCTGTTTTTCTGCTACTTAACTTTTTTGTTGAAAAAGTGAACAAGATGTTCCTCAACTTTGATAAAACTTGCCTTCCATCGGAAAGTTACTATGCAAAGCTGCCAAGCACACTATGCATCGTTGTTTGTGGAAATACATTTTCTGCGTTTTCACTTTACAAACCCAAGCGAAATCAGCAGTTTTCCCAAAGTGTATTATTTTGGAAACACATACATTTTACTTTAGTACACTGAAAAGTTTAAAATAATTGGGTTTATTTTTAACACACTTACACACTTAAATATATTCCTAATTTAAACTAGTAGCTTATTTTAAGTGTAAGGCTATTTGTAATCCTGTATTTAAAGGTATTGAGACCGGTCCTGCATAACAGTAAAGCAGGACAAGTGGAATAGGAATGAGACAAAAGAACCAATTTAAAGTGTTTTAAATTAAATAAGCAAGGCGTTTCATTTCCAAATTAGCAAGTCGATTTACCTCTCTGACCATTTAAGGGAAATAAAATCAACAGTAAACCAATATGCTAATATCTAAGGAACAAAAAGAAGAGAAGCTATACTGAAGAGGATAGGAGTCCTAATCCTGTCAGGTTGTTGTGTGAGGTCCCAAGCTTCGAACGACATTAGGCACATGGTGTTGTAACTTTGACAACAAGCTTTTGGTTTACCGCATTGAATTGGTAGCTCTTTGAACTGAAGCGGGCATCAGAGTTTGTCATTTTTATTTTTTTAAATACTATTTTAATACTATATAGTATCCTAATGTACAACATAAGTGGTCCCGAAATAATACAAGTATACAGCTTTTATCGCTTGGGTAACAACGTGTCAGACCTGTGTGTGTGAGGGGGATAGAATGGGAGTTTGAGGGAGAGGGATGGAACAAAAGAGGGAGATGAAGTGGGTGAGGTTGCAGGAGGTAATGAGAGAGATCGGTAGAGAGAGGAAGAGTTTGAATGAAAGACAAGGGGAGACATGTTCTACCACTATTTGTCTGTTATTACCGGGAGTTGTCCTCAGACTGCTGAAAACTTAACATAAATTACCCCTCTGACCTGGCAGCAACACTGGAGTTCCTGCAGAGGTATGAATTCATCCCTTATTGCCCACTATAATTTCATTTGAAGTGACTGACTGTATAGGTCTTCCAGGATTTCTTTGTAGCACTTGGGAAAGTGGCGTGTAAATGTTATATTGCACACCTGTTGCAATAGGCATTAATTTCTTTGTACACGTTATAACTAACTCTTGTCTGGTGTTGTAACCTAGGATGCTTTACTGATAACTACATCTTTCAATTTTCAAAACAGAACCACACCAGTCCTCTGTTGGCCAATAGAAATGTAGCATTTCAGGATACACTTTCTATGCACTCAGTATACTTTCTGATGAAAAAACATTGTGAAACATTGCTGTTCCACAGTTACTTTAACTGTATCATTGACATTTTTCTAATATTGCATGACAAACATCCAACATGTAGCCCTGTAAATTAGATAAATGGATTTTTGCAGGTACATTTTTTGTTAGTCAACAAATGAAATGATTGTATCTGAAGGGGAAGAGGACCACTGCTAGTGATTAAGACACACTAGTATAGAATTACATTATTTATATTATTTCATCCAACGCAGGTGCCTATTCAAAATCAACCCAGATGAGGTGTCCAAAGTGGAGAATAATTCAAGAAAGCAGCATGCAATCAATCCAAAAGATATTTCTCGGATCTCACTGATTGCAAACTATAAATGGATGGAGTAGCCTTTTTGCACTAGGATCGACAAATCTTGTCCTACACACATCTCCCCCCCCCCCGATATAGTTGTGGCTTAGGATGACAGAATAATAACTTCGCCTGAATTTTCGAAGCAAAATGTTTTAAAAAAACGGATATTTGCTGCTTTAATTGAATTTCCTATCCGTAAATATCAAGTGTATAGTTCCAGAAATGTTTATACACTGATATGACCTGATTCCCCTCTTTTTAACACATCTCTCCCTTTCTACCAATTGACCTCTCTGACATGCCTCTGGACGTGTATTGAATGACTTAATATACATAATAAATCTTGTAAAAATATATGAGGATATCCCTGTCTAATGTCTGTTATTTTGTTTGTTTTTTTGCTGGAGAATTCTTTATTTTCACATCCAATAATAGTTGAGAGTAGGTTTTTTGTAATCTTATCATAATTATCTGTTTTCTAGCTTTATTTTGACATCAATTAGGAGTTGTGTCTGTTTTTTAGTTGACCAATTCTCTCTTTTCACAACTGATACCAGTTGAATTGAGAGTAGTTTTTCTTTGTAATATAATGACAATCATTTTTGTTCTAGCTATATTTTGGCATCAATTTAAGGAGTAATGTCTGTTTTTTCGCTTCACAATTCTGTAGTTTCACAACTGATGCCAGTTAAAATTAGAGTAGTTTTTTGTAATATAATCTGTGTTCTAGCTATATTTTGTCAGCTAAGGAGTTATTTAGGCTTTTTAACTGAACAATTCTTTATTTTACCAATGTCAGCAACAAAAAAAGAGAGGTAAAAATAGGAGTTCATGTCGTAAAATTGCAGTAATATGCTTTATTTGATTGAAAGTAAATAACAGTTTTAATACAGATTATTTACATACATTTTTAGTCTGTAGTTTTACAGTCTATTTCTGGCACCTGTGCTGCCAGACTTTTACCATAAATGAGCAGGATTTTTTTTATGTATAACCTCTTACATGTAACCTAATATAATATTAACTGTAGATCTATAACCTCTCACGTTTTAAATCAGATTTTACTACTTGCGTCAGTTACTTGATGTTTAATAGACTTCCATGTAGTCATGGCTCACATGGGGACTGTGAAGAGACCTTTCGTGACATGTGTTGTGGGGTATGCAGTCAGAGCTGTGTGCTAGTAGGTTAGACAGACAGCTCGGTGCATTCAACATGCCAATACCTCGCATAAAAACGTAGTGAACCTGTCACGCCAGCTGAGGCGTGGGTACCCGTCGAGTCAGCTGGGGTGCTGGAACCTGACAGATTGGTTGAGGCAAGGGAGCCTGGCGATCCGGCTGAGGCATGAGGCTGAGGCAGGGAAGCCTGGCGATCTGTTTGAGGTATGAGAGCATGTAGCAGTTCCAGGACCCGACGTCATTACTCTGACTCAAAAAAAAAAAAAAAAAAAAAACACTCCCTTGATGCTTCAGGTGATGTGTTATTCTGTAACGAGTGCGTTGAGAGTCGGGAAGCAAGTTCAGGGAGTAAGTGTTTTAATAAATAAAATGAAAAACACAAATGCACCGACATGAAAACAGAGTAAATAACACCTGAGGAAAGAACCAAGGGGAGTGACAGATATAGGGAAGATAGTCAAGGGGGTGATGGAGTCCTGAGGCACAGAGATGATGGTGACCTAGAGGCCGGAGAGAGAGTATATGTGACATATGGGCAGTGTGTGTTTCCAGGGTCCTGAAAAGGCTGCATTTCATACCATAATCAACTGCGTTAAATCTAAAACCAGCATCTGGTCTTCAAAATATCCCGATCAGCGCTGTCTGAAATAAGCACTTTGGATCATGGTTTTAAGGACACACCTCAAATATTTCCACCCCGCCCATCTGAAAGCAAGCAAGCTCATATAAAACAGGTAAATTGCCGAACCTGACGTTAGGGCTGGAAAATGTCAGTGTGACAGTTTTTACATGACGAAATTGCACAGTATCACGCATGTGACACTAGCGTCGCCTTAACGCCAGCCGGAAATAGAGCCCCAAGAGTGAGGTAGATTCCCACAGCGGTATCTGCTAGGCCTGCATTCCATGTGGTTGAAACCAGAATTGAAGTTGGTAAGCGAGAGCGGTTTGTGGAGCTTGTGATGAGGGTGCTTAAAGCCACACTTCTTCGTGTTAAGCATTTCAGCCGCACTCTTAAGGAATGGACGAAGCAGTGTGATGACATGTTGAAGTTGGCAAGCCAGCAGGGCTGGTAGAGCTTGTGATGATGATACTTAAAGATGATGATACTTACCTTATTTTTGTGAATACCTTTCAAGACTGGGCCACACACCAAAACGTTAGCAATGGAGCAAATTGAACTTGACATACTAAAATCAAATCAATCAAATGTATTTATAAAGCCCTTCTTACATCAGCTGATGTCACAAAGTGCTGAAAAAAAGCCCAGATATTCTGCTTCTTAGACTTGCTTTCAATGCGAATGTCAGATCTATAACTCAAATCAAATCAAATGTATTTATGTAGCCCTTTGTACATAAACTGATATCTCAAAGTGCTGCACAGAAACCCAGCATAAAACCCCAAACAGCAAGCAATGCAGGTGTAGAGGCACGGTGGCTAGGAAAAAACTCCCTAGAAAGGTCAGAACCTAGGAAGAAACCTAGGAAGAAATCTAGAGAGGAACCAGGCTATGAGGGGTGGCCAGTCCTCTTCTGGCTGTGCCGGGTGGAGATTATAACAGAACATGGTGAAATGTTCATAAATGACCAGCATGGTCAAATAATAATAATCACAGTGGTTGTCGAGGGTGCAACAGGTCAACACCTCAGGAGTAAAACATCTGTAGTTCTCATGTAATGACTCAGTGACAGAATGACAGTTCATCAGAGTGGCCAGCGCTCAGGCTCTTTATAACATGATGGCAAATGCATCACTCTGATTGGTGTGTGCCCACATCCACATCTGATGCGTATTTCCAACAGAATTACAGTGTGTCGATAAACGAAACACACAAAGTGGAAAGGGTTAAAAAACGTTTATGTTCTGAGAGATATGAGGAAACACAAGTTTAATAAAAAGAGAGAGGTAGACTACTAAAATAATGAAACTGCTCTTGATTGGTAGAAGGAGAATAATATTTATATTGCAGATTTGTAAAGCAGAGAAGAAGTTTTACTCTAAGTTTAACTTGTTGTGTTCAAAATAGCTGATTTGTGTCAAAGGTCACAGTGTTTAAATACATTTGAATAAAATGTTGAAAGTCACAGCTTAAAGTGAAACTGACACTGTTTTAACTACTTATAAAACAGATATAAAATAAACAGACAATCAGTAAAAAATATCAAAGTTTATGCCTCAAAACCAACTTTATAAGATTTATTTTTTTCGGTTCAAAATTCCACTACAAAGAGTCGGGTATAGTTGGCAGAATAAATGGATGCAGTCAATGCATGATTAATATAATTTAATAATTTAATTTAATTTTAATTTAATAATTCATATAATTTGCCAATTCAATGCTAATCTAATAAAATTAGAAGTTGCCAGAATAAATGGATGCTTTAAGTAATATAATTCACCAATTCAATGCTAGGTAATATAATAAAAATTGCTATATGGTTCTTGATACAAGCTCGTACATTGTTTGCTGCCTGAAGCTCAATATCTCAATATCTTTTGACAAATACAGGTGAAAGTAAGGCGGGCATCTTATCACAATGAGACCAGCAAGGCCAATGATCACAGGCTATCGTATCTATGTCTATATTTATTTAGCAAGATAAAAACACGGAACCGTGTTGTAACTAGATAGCTAGTTAGTGGGGAGGGGGAGGGGTGTAAATGTCATCGCTTGAACGAGTGCTTGGTATGGCAACAGCGCCGGCCTCGATCACATGGCGCTACAGAGGGTGATGAGGACACCCCAGTACACCTCTATATTAGGCTGTGTGAAAGGAAGGCCCGGGAAAATCGTTAAAGACTCCAGCCACCCAAGCCATAGACTGTCATCTCTGCTTCAGCAGGGCAAGCGGTACCAGTGCATCAAGTATAACAGCAACAGGCTCCTGAAAAAGCTTCTATACCCAAGCCATAAGACTGATATATAGCTCACATAATGGACTATACGGGACTATCTGAGCTGAACCTTATATTTTATTTTGCACTGGGGTGTATGCACACTCACAGGACTCTACACACTCACACATACTGACACTCCAACACACACACATATATATACTGACTCTGCACATCATTTACTGCTACTTGGTTTATCATATCCTGGTGCCTTACCCTTATACATACAGTACCTTCGGAAAGTATTCAGACCCATTGACTTTGTCAACGTTTTGTTACGTTACAGCCTTATTCTAAAATGTATCAAATAAAATAAAAAATCCCTCATCAATCTACACCCAATACCCCATGATGACAAAGCAAAAAACTGTTTTTTTCAAGAGATATAGTACTAAAACACTTGAGCGTCTCTCTTGATCCTAGGTCCTGGGAGAGTTGTGCAGACTCAGGACAACTGAGCTTTGAAGGAATACGCAGATTTAAAGAGGAGTCCGTAATTTGCTTTCTAATAATCATAATCTTTTCCTCAAAGAAGTTCATGAATTGCAAATTTTGTTTGCAAATAATAAACAACAACAATAAAATACATTGGTAAATGCGACTCCTTACTCAGTACTTTGTTGAAGCCCCTTTGGCAGTGATTACAACCTCAAGTCTTCTTGGGTATGACGTTACAAGCTTGGCACACCTGTATTTGGGGCGTTTCTCCCATTCTTCTCTACAGATCCTCTCGAGCTCTGTCAGGTTGAACGGGGGAGCGTTGCTGCACAGCTAATTTCAGGTCTCTCCAGAGATGTTCAGACAAAAAAACAAAAAAATGCCACTCCTGCAATGTCTTGGCTGTGTGTTTAAGGTAGTTGTCCTGTTGGAAGGTGAACCGTCAACCCATACTGAGGTCCTGAGAGCTCTGGAGACGGTTTTCCTCAAGGATCTCTCTGTACTTTGCTCCGTTCATCTTTCCCTCAAGCCTGACTAGTCTCCTAGTACCTGCCGCTGAAAAACATACCCGCATCATGATGCTGCCACCACCCTGCTTCATCTTAGGGATATTGTGTGGCAAACATGTCTAAATCCTGTTTTTGCTTTGTCATTATGTGCTATTGTATGTAGATTGATGAGGAAAATGTAGTGTTTCATCCATTTTAGAATAAGGCTGTAACGTAACAAAATGTGGAAAAAGGGAAGGGGTCTGAATACTTCCCGAATGCACTGTATCTACCTCTACCACTACATTACAGTGGGGCAAAAAGTATTTAGTCAGCTACCAATTGTGCAAGTTCTCCCACTTGAAAAGATGAGAGAGGCCTGTAATTTTCATCATAGGTACACTTCAACTGTGACAGACAAAATGAGAAAGAAAAATCCAGAAAATCACATTGTAGGATTTTTAATGAATTTATTTGCAAACTATGGTGGAAAATAACTATTTGGTCAATAACAAAGGTTTATCTCAATACTTTGTTATATACCCTTTGTTGGCAATGACAGAGGTCAATCGTTTTCTGTAAGTCTTCACAAGGTTTTCACACACTGTTGCTGGTATTTTGGCCCATTCCTCCATGCAGATCTCCTCTAGAGCAGTGATGTTTTGGGGCTGTTGCTGGGAAACATGGACTTTCAACTCCCTCCAAAGATTTTCTATGGGGTTGAGATCTGGAGACTGGCTAGGCCACTCCAGGACCTTGAAATGCTTCTTACGAAGCCACTCCTTTGTTGCCTGGGCGGTGTGTTTGGGATCATTGTCATGCTGAAAGACCTTGCACAATTGGTGGCTGACTAAATACTGCCCCACTGTATCCCTACACATTGAATATAACTGACCCTTCTTACTTTCTCGTGTTCTTACGTGAAACTTTAAAGCAGCTTCGTTGCAGGCGTCATTTGGTTAGCTAGCTATAAATAATTGTGTCTCACTTCTGAACTTCAACGACTGTTATGGATAGTTAGCATATCAAATGTATTTGTCACATCAGTGAAAAAAAATATTTACCAAATTAACCAAAGTAAAAAATAATCAGAAGTTACACAATAAAATAACAATAGCGAGGCTATATACAGGGTGTACCGGTACCGAATCAGTATGAGGGGGTACAGATTACTTGAGTTGATATGTACATGTAGATAGGGGTGAAGTGACTATTCATGATAATAAACAGCGAGTAGCAGTGTACAAAACAAATGGGGGGGGGGGGGGTCAATGTAAATAGTCCGGTGGCCAATTGATTAATTGTTAAGCAGTCTTATGGCTTGGGGGTAGAAGCTGGAGCCTATTGGTCCAATACTTGGTGCTCCGGTACCAATTGCCGTGCGGCTGCAGAGAAAACAGTCTATGACTTGGGTGACTGGAGTCTATGACAATTTTATGGGCTTTCCTCTGACACCACCTAGTGTATAGGTCCTGGATGGCAGGAAGCTTGGCCCCAGTGATGTACTGTGTCGTTTGCACTACCCTCTGTAGCGCCTTACAGTCAGACGTCGAGCAGTTGCCATACCAGGCGATGATGCAACGTCAGGACGCTCTCCGTGGTGCAGCTATAGAAACTTTTGTTGTGCCCTCTTCACGATTGTCTTGACCATGATAGTTTGAAACTCTCGACCCGCTCCACTGCAGCCCCGTCAATGAGAATGGGAAACCATTTTTCATGTAGTCCACGATCAGCTCCTTTGCCTTGCTCACATTAAGTGAGAGGATGTTGTCCTGACACCACACTGCCAGTTCTCTGACCTCCTCCCTATACGCCGTCTCATCGTTGTCGATGATGAGGCCTCCCACTGTTGTGTCATCGGTAAACTTGATGATGGTGTTGGAGTCGTGTTTGGCCACGCAGTCGTGGGTGACCAGGGAGTACAGGAGGGAACTAATACACACCCCTGAGGGGCCCCTATGTAGAGGATCATAATGACAGAGGATCCAGGAAGTCCATGATCCAGTTGCAGAGGGAGGTGTTTAGTCCCAGGGTCCTTAGCTTAGTAATGAACTTCGTGGGCACTATGGTGTTGAACGCTGAGCTGTAGTCAATGAACAACATTCTCACATAGGTGTTGCTTTTGTCCAGGTGGGGAAGGGCAGTATGGAGAGTGATTGAGATGGCTTCATCTGTGGATCTGTTGGGGCGGTATGCAAACTGGAGTGGGTCTAGGGTATCCGGAAGGATGCTGTTGATGTGAGCCATGACCAGCCTTTCAAAGCACTTCATGGCTACTGATGTGAGTGATACGGGCGGTAATAATTTCAGGCAGGTTACCTTTGCTTCCTTGGGCACAGGGACGATGGTGGTCTGCTTGAAACACATAGGTATTACAGACACGATCAGGGAGAGATTGAAATTGTCAGTGAAGAAGACACTTTCCAGTTGGTCCATGCATGCTTTGAGTGCACATCCTGGTAATCTGTCTGGCTCCGCGGCTTTGTGAATGTTGACCTGTTTAAAGGTCTTGCTCACATTGGCTACCGAGAGCGTAATCACACAGTCATCCAGAACAGCTGGTGCTCTCGTGCATGCTTCAAATCAAAGTTCAAATTAACGTTTGTCACGTACGCCAAATAGTGAAATACTTTACAGTTCAATTTTTAAGTATATAGAAGGTATTAGGTGAACAATAGCTAAGTAAAGAAATAAAAACAACAGTGAAAAATAACAGTAGCGAGGCTATATACAGTAGCGGGGCTATAACAGTGGTGAAGCTATATACAGGCACCGGTTAGTCGGGCTGATTGAGGTAGTATGTACATGACTGTATAGTTTAAAGTGAATACGAATACAGTTGAAGTCGGAAGTTTACATACACTTAGGTTGGAGTCATCAAAACACGTTTTTCAACCACTCCACAAATATCTTGTTAACAAACTATAGTTTTGGCAAGTCGGTGAGGACATCTACTTTGTGCATGACTGTCACGATCGTCGTAAGGAGCGGACCAAAATGCAGCATGGTATGTGTTCATGATGATTTTTTTATTAAAGAAAGTACTGAACACTGAATACAAACTATACAAAAACAATAAATGAATAACGACCGTGAAGCTAAAATGAGAACTGTGCTGACACAAGCTACTAACAAAGACAATCACCCACAAACAAACAGTGCAACCCAGGTTACCTAAGTATAATTCTCAATCAGAGACAGCTAATGTCATCTGCCTCTGATTGAGAACCATACTAGGCCGAAACATAGAAATCCCAAAATCATAGCCGCTCAGCAAGGAAGCCACTGCTACAAAACCGCCATAAAAAAGCTAGACTACGGTTTGCAACTGCACATGGGGATAAACTCGTACTTTTTGGAGAAATGTCCTCTGGTCTGATGAAACTGTTTGGCCATAATGAGCATCGTTATGTTTGGAGGAAAAATGCTGAGGCTTGCAAGCAGAAGAACACCATCCCAACTGTGAAGCACGGGGGTGGCAGCATCATGTTGTGGGGGTGCTTTGCTGCAGGAGGAACTGGTGCACTTCACAAAATAGATGGCATCATGAGGCGGGAAAATTATGTGGATAGATTGAAACAACATCCCAAGACATCAGTGAGGAAGTTAAAGCTTAGTCGCAAATGGGTCTTCCAAATAGACAATGACCCCAAGCATACTTCCAAAGATGTAGTAAAATGGCTTAAGGACAACAAAGTCAAGGTATTGGGGTGACCATCCCAAAGCCCTGACCTCAATCCTATAGAACATTTGTGGGCAGAACTGAAACAGCGTGTGTGAAAAAGGAAGCCTACAAACCTGACTCAGTTACACCAGCTCTGTCAGGAGGAATGGGCCAAAATTCACCCAACTTATCGTGGGAAGCTTGTGGAAGGCAACCCAAAATATTTGACCCATGTTTAACGATTTAAAGGCAATGCTACCAAATACTAATTGAGTGTATGTAAACTTTTGACCCACTGAGAGTGTGATGAAAGAACTAAAAGCTTAAATAAATCCTTCTCTCTACTATTATTCTGACATTTCACATTCTTAAAATAAAGTGGTGATCCTAACTGACCTAAGACAGGGATTTTTAGTACGATTCAATGTCAAGAATTGTGAAAAACTGAGTTGAAATGTATTTGGCTAAAGGTGTATGTAAACTTCCAACTTCAACTGTATATATACATATATTTTTACAGCTAGAACACACTGTTTCTTACTCTTACATTCTCTCACATTATCTCTACCTAGTGTGTGTGTGAGTGAACGACCAGTATATTTGATGAGAGCTCAGGATCTGATCTACGCTGCTTTGCCCATCAATGGGGCTCTGGAAAAGACCTCACCTCCACCCTCACCTCTTACCTGATCACCAACGGTTGTCGATGAGGAGACCAAAATTTGGTAGGTTTAGTCAAACGTCAACATAGTATCTGTTTGTGTGTCAGATATCACCTATCCTAACTGCCATTGGTAATAGAACAGTGACTATGTGTGTACGTGTTCACAGAAATATACTGTACAGTTTGTGGAGCCAGCACATGGAGACTAGCAAGATGATGTGACGATGTCCAGACTGACAGAAAGGCTTGATACTGATGTCTCTGAATGGAGACAGACCTGGCACTCTGACAGACAGGCTGGATACTGATGTCTCTGAATGGAGAGAGACCTGGCACTCTGACAGACAGATACTGATGTCTCTGAATGTAGAGAGACCTGACACTCTGACAGACAGATACTGATGTCTCTGAATGTAGAGAGACCTGACACTCTGACAGACAGGCTTGATACTGATGTCTCTGAATGGAGAGAGACCTGGTACTCTGACAGACAGATACTGATGTCTCTGAATGGAGACAGACCTGGCACTCTGACAGACAGATACTGATGTCTCTGAATGTAGAGAGACCTGGCACTCTGACAGACAGGCTTGATACTGATGTCTCTGAATGGAGAGAGACCTGGTACTCTGACAGACAGATACTGATGTCTCTGAATGGAGACAGACCTGGCACTCTGACAGACAGGCTGGATACTGATGTCTCTGAATGGAGAGAGACCTGGCACTCTGACAGACATATACTGATGTCTCTGAATGTAGAGAGACCTGGCACTCTGACAGACAGGCTTGATACTGATGTCTCTGAATGGAGAGAGACCTGGCACTCTGACAGACAGGCTGGATACTGATGTCTCTGAATGGAGAGAGACCTGGCACTCTGACAGACAGATACTGATGTCTCTGAATGGAGAGAGACCTGGTACTCTGACAGACAGATACTGATGTCTCTGAATGTAGAGAGACCTGGCACTCTGACAGACAGGCTTGATACTGATGTCTCTGAATGGAGAGAGACCTGGTACTCTGACAGACAGGCTTGATACTGATGTCTCTGAATGGAGAGAGACCTGCCACTCTGACAGACAGGCTTGATACTGATGTCTCTGAATGGAGAGAGACCTGGTACTCTGACAGACAGGCTTGCTACTGATGCCTCTGAATGGAGAGAGACCTGCCACTCTGACAGACAGGCTTGATACTGATGTCTCTGAATGGAGAGAGACCTGGCACTCTGACAGACAGGCTTGATACTGATGTCTCTGTTTGGAGAGAGACCTGGCATGAAGACGAGAAGGAGGATCAGAGGTAACATTTTTTTATTTCGCATCTGGTTTTATTGATTACATAAATCATTTATATAAAATATAAAACCATCTATAACGACGCTTTCGTCAACAATGCTTTATGATAGAAACAAGCTGTAAAATGTGTCCCTGATGCATATGGAACGTTTGTGGATTGGCTCTATGCACCATTCAGAAGCTGAGCTACATCCCTCTGTAGCCGAGGAGCAGTTGATTAGTGCAATGTTAGGCGAGGGAGCGCAGAAAAATAAATAATTAAACAACATAATTTTTCAATCAAAGTTTATACTGACAGATCGAATATAATTATAGAATATGTGCATACAGTGCACCATCTGCCTATATACCCACACATCTCGTCTCAAGAACATTTCTTATTTTTAATTCCCACAAATACCAAGTTAGGCTGATCTAATATCAATGTAGTCCATTGTCTCTGTGAATGGTGAATGATAATTCTTCATTATTTACCAGTGAAGCGTGCATTCTGCCAATCACTCGATCTCAATCAGTTTTCATGGAAACACGCATTTAGATCTTCTTAAATTACTGTTTTGTGAACAAATTAAAGATGATGGTGTTAACAAACCTATTGGATTCTGGACCAATGGAATGTGTTCGCATTCAGTGAAGTACTCAGATCCATCCTCATTGCAGAGAAGAAACTAACGTGCATGGTTGTGGTGTAGATCTTGGCTGGAGCAAGGCAAGAACAGAACTTACATTTTAGCAGATGCTCTTACCCAGAGCATTATACTGGTCCCCTGTAGGAATCAAAACCACAACCCTGGCAGTGCAAGCGCAATGCTCTACCAACTGAGCCACATGGGACCTCTAACCTGAAAGACTTTGGTTGCAAGTTGATGGTTTAACGAGATATCAGCTGTGGGTGTGAATTTATGGCATATTGATGGTTTAACGAGATATCAGCTGTGTGGGTGAATTTATGGCATATTGATGGTTTAACGAGATATCAGCTGTGGGTGAATTTATGGCATATTGATGGTTTAACGAGATATCAGCTGTGGGTGAATTTATGGCATATTGATGGTTTAACGAGATATCAGCTGTGGGTGAATTTATGGCATATTGATGGTTTAACGAGATATCAGCTGTGTGGGTGAATTTATGGCATATTGATGGTTTAACGAGATATCAGCTGTGGGTGAATTTATGGCATATTGATGGTTTAACGAGATATCAGCTGTGTGGGTGAATTTATGGCATATTGATGGTTTAACGGGATATCAGCTGTGGGTGAATTTATGGCATATTGATGGTTTAACGAGATATCAGCTGTGCGGGTGAATTTATGGCATATTGATGTTTATTTTATTTCTTTTTTTAGTTCTTTTTGTTTTACCCCTTTTTCCCCCACAATTGCGTGGTATCCAATTGTTTAGTAGCTACTATCTTGTCTCATCACTACAACTCCCATACGGGCTCGGTTGAGACGAAGATTGAAAGTCATGCGTCCTCCGATACACAACCCAACCAAGCCGCACTGCTTCTTAACACAGTGCGCATCCAACCCTGAAGCCAGCCGCACCAATGTGTCGGAGGAAACACTGTGCACCTGGCAACCTTGGTTAGCGTGCACTGCGCCCGGCCCGCCACAGGAGTCGCTGGTGCGCGATGAGACAAGGATATCCCTACCGGCCAAGTCCTCCCTAACCCGGACGACACTAGACCAATTGTGCGTCGCCCCACGGACCTCCCGGTAGCGGCCGGTTGCAACAGAGCCTGGGCGCGAACCCAGAATCTCTGGTGGCAGAGCTGGCGCTGCAGTACAGCGCCCCTAACCACTGCACCGCCCGGGAGGCCTGCATATTGATGGTTTAACGAGATATCAGCTGTGCGGGTGAATTTAGCGCATATACGAGACATTGCTGGTGATAATAAGGAAGCTGCTTATTAAGGCAGAATTTCTAGGCAGGATGTCAAAATTGGAATGTCTCAATCCCATGCACAGTTGAAGTCGGAAATTAACTTACACTTAGGTTGGAGTCATTAAACTTGTTTTTCAACCACACGACAAATTTCTTGTTAACAAACTATAGCTTTGGCAAGTCGGTTAGGACATCTACTTTGTGCATGACACAAGTAATATTTTCAACAATTGTTTACAGACAGAATATTTCACTTATCATTCACTGTCTCACAATTCCAGTGAGTCAGATGTTTACATACACTAAATTGACTGATAGTTGTAGACCTCCACAAGTCTGGTTCATCCTTGGGAGCAATTTCCAAACGCCTGATGGTACCACGTTCATCTGTACAAACAATAGTACGCAAGTATAAACACCATGGGACCATGCAGCCGTTATACCGCTCAGGAAGGAGACGCCTTCTGTCTCCTAGAGATGAACGCACTTTGGTGTGAAAAGCGCAAATCCTTCCCAGAACAACAGCAAAGGACCTTGTGAAGATGCTGGAGGAAACAGGTACAAAAGTATTTATAACCACAGTAAAATGAGTCCTATATCAACATAACCTGAAAGGCTGCTCAGCAAGGTCTTCCTTGCCACTGCCCCAAAGCCGCCATAAAAATGCCAGACTACGGTTTGCAACTGCACATGCGGACAAAGATCGTACTTTTTGGAGAAATGTCCTCTGGTCTGATGAAACAAAAATAGAACTGTTTGGCCATAATGACCATCGTTATGTTTGGAGGAATAAGGGGGAGGCTTGCAAAGCAAAAGAACACCATCCACGGGGTGGCAGCATCATGTTGTGAGGGTGCTTTGCTGCAGGAGGGACTGGTGCACTTCACAAAATAGATGGCATCATGAGGTAGGGAAATTATGTGGATATATTAAAGCAACATCTCAAGACATCAGTCAAGAAGTTAAAACTTGGTCGCAAATGGGTCTTCAAATGTACAATGACCCCAAGCATACTTCCAAAGTTGTGGCAAAGTGGCTTAATGACCACAAAGTCAAGGTATTGGAGTGGCCATCAAAAATCCCTGACCCCAGTCCTATAGAACATTTATGGGCAGAACTGAAAAAGCGTGTGCGAGCAAGGAGGCCTACAAACCTGATTCAGTTACACCAGCTCTATCAGGAGGAATGGCCCAAATTCACCCAACTTATGTGGGAAGCTTGTGGAAGGCTACCCGAAATGTTTGACTCAAGTTAAACAATTTAAAGGCATTGCTATTAAATACTAATTGAGTGTATGTAAACTTCTGACCCACTGGGAATGTGATGAAAAAAATATTTCTCTCTACTATTATTCTGACATTTCACATTCTTAAAATAATGTGGTGTTCCTAACCTACCTAAAATAGGGAATTTTTACTAAGATTAAATGTCAGGAATTGTGAAAAACTGAGTTTAAATGTCTTTGGCTAAGGTGTATGTAAACTTCCGAATTCAACTGTAGGTCAGTGTTATCCGGGATCCCGTCCCATAACTATTTTAATTTTCAACTTGAATGGTGTAAGTACGTCCCAAGGATCCCGTTGGACGCAATAGCTAGCTAGCAGGCGATCTCATCCTGCTTATTAGCTATTTAGAGATGAACAACTAAACTACCTAACCATCGATTCAGCAATGTGTCAATTGTGAAGACCCTAAACGTTTTTAAATCATAAATTGGTGAACATAGTAGCCAGCTAAAGAGATCTAACAAATAGTTTTTACTTCCATTTTGTTTTCAGGGACTAAAGTGTGCAACTGATCACGTTTCACTCGTTGGGTTGGCGGCCCGACTCATTTGGAGGTAAAACATATTAACAACATCTGATAGGAAAAAGTAGGAAATGCAGCCAGCTGTGTTCTATTCAATCTAGGTTTTCTAGCCAGCCAAGTTATTTATGACTTCTGTTGATGAGTCTGTTTTGCTAGCTGTAATTTTCTCCTGTCCATATTGTGTTGCACCGTTGGTGTTACTAGTTAAAAGGCTGAATTATTCGACTCTTAACGTAAACAACTTGACCAAAAATAAAGAAATATGCAAAACTCTTTACAAAACGACTGCACATTATCTTAATAAAGGTAGTTGTGGCTTCAGCAACTTGAACCAGCACTGAAATTTGAGCAGTGAGGTTCATTTCTCCCCACTTGGACATCCCACCCTGCAGATGTTGCCCTTTCCTGCAGTCTAATGTTCAAATCGCCCTCTAGTGGTCTAATGGGTGGAATGTTACTAATATTTTTTATATTTTCATAAGGAAAGAAACTGCACTCAAACTATATTTTGGTATTTGTTTCATTAGTCCATTGTTGACATAGTCCCAAAATGTTTTGCTTGTCAGCAATCAAGTTTTCAAGATCCAGAAATCATCCCCTGTATGATACATTTTCCATCATATTGTTGTGGCAGATATTTGGGTGAGCTGTTATATCTTCTCAAGGGTTATGTTGTTGTTCTGTGATGTCATGCATTTCATAGACTCCTGTTATCATTGCACCCTAACACAAGGCCAATGTGTTCTGGAACTGTTGCTTGTATAAAATAACTAAAAAGAAGAAAAGAAAAAGAAAAGAAGAAGAAGAAGATTGTATTACCACCTCCCACTATATAAGGGACGTGGAACCATTTACTCTGGGAGCTGACTGCGATCAGAGACGGATCTACCTTGCACCTGCTCTTATGCATTAAAGATTTTTCTATTATACAATTAGATAGTCTCTGCCTTAAAACGTACGATAATTATTCTGGTCTGTGTCAACTTAATTCATTAATAGGTACTGAGGAGATCGATTCTGTTACTTGCTATTCGTGTCAGATATTTCTATTTTGGGATAGTTGTTTTCTGAATTGCTACAGTGGCTACAAACAGCTCGGGGGAATGTGAATACGCTATCACCTGCCTGTGAATCCAACCCAAATGGAAGTAACCTACTAAGGTAGGTGCATTTGGAGGCACCTGCCTGTGAATCGCATCCCAAATGGAAGTAACCTACTAAGGTAGGTGCATTTGGAGGCAGCTGCCTGTGGATTGGTTAAATATTAACAGTAGGCTACATCAATATTACTTCCCATTCATGCAAAGTGTCAAAACGATTGCTCAGCACTGGGCGCTAATTGGTGATGCTCAGAGACTAAGCAATGCTGCTCAGACCACTGTGCTACGGTACAGCAGTTCTCAATGCTCTAGCAAGCCTTAAGAATACATGATGGTATGAGCACATGCTTCATTTGAGCCAGATCTTCCCAGATCAGGATCCTGCACCTTTCTGGGGGGGTTTTCCCCAGAAACTATTGATCCGGTACTTCTCCTGGCATGAAAAAAATCATTAACTGTTTGCAATGTAAACATTGTAATAAAAGCTATGGGAGTAATTCAACTCATCTGTGAAAACAGTGCCTAATATTGTAAGAATGTTTTTTTAATTATTTTGTTTAACTAGGCAAGTCAGTTAAGAACAAATTCTTATTTTCAATGACAGCCTAGGAACAGTGGGTTAACTGCCTTGTTCAGGGGTAGAACGACAGATTTGTACCTTCTCAGGTCGGGGGTTTGAACTTGCAACCTTCCGGTTACTAGTCCAACGCTCTAACCACTAGGGTACCCTACTAGGCTACCCTGCTGCCCCAATTGATTTGTGTTGGGCTGGACCAGGCTGCTGATTCGCACAACATTGTAGCCAGTATAGACCAACAAGTGGCCATTGCTGTGGTGAGAGAATAACACTTGTAATCTCTGTCACAGAACTAGAATGAGATTCACTTTTCTATGATCTCTCTCTCTCTCTCTCTCTCTCTCTCTCTCTCTCTCTGCTCTGATAGACATGAGCCTGCACCACTCATCTCTCCAGTGTTGCTCTTCATAATTGATGTCCTTATAGAATCATAGCTGCGGGGGAAGGGTTCTGGAGGTGCTGCAGCACCCCAGATTAATTGAAATGCATTTGCCAAATTTATAGAATAACTGCTGTCTGTTCAGAAATAAATTCTAATCATTCCCGAATACGACCACCAGAAGGAGGCCTATATTTAGCCACAGAGGATCAATAGTTTATTTATTTTTTAAATAGCCCAGCTCTGGATTGTGTATAGCCCAATAACAAGGCATGCCAACAGTTCAGAATTTGCGGCAAATCTGTCAGTGACCAGCATACAACCAAAACAGGCCTTTCCCAATATTTCAAATAGAAATCGCGGAAAAACACAGATCCTGCTGAAAAGAGAAGACTGATCTGTCTGTAGCCTACCATGTTATCAACTTCCAAATAGACCTTTTTGAGCAAACAGCATTTTTTTTTTAAACAAAGTGAAACAAACAATATAAGTTTTTGGCAAGAGGGCATCGGCCATCACAGGGTGAGTGCGCTGTGCATCACAGGGTGAGTGAGCTGTGCATCACAGGGTGAGTGAGCTGTGCATCACAGGGTGAGTGAGCTGTGCATCACAGGGTGAGTGAGCTGTGCATCACAGGGTGAGTGAGCTGTGCATCACAGGGTGAGTGAGCTGTACATCATTGGGTGAGTGAGCTGTGCATCACAGGGTGAGTGAGCTGTGCATCACAGGGTGAGTGAGCTGTACATCATTGGGTGAGTGAGCTGTGCGTCACAGGGTGAGTGAGCTGTGCATCACAGGGTGAGTGAGCTGTGCATCACAGGGTGAGTGAGCTGTACATCACAGGGTGAGTGAGCTGTACATCACAGGGTGAGTGAGCTGTGCATCACAGGGTGAGTGAGCTGTGCATCACAGGGTGAGTGAGCTGTGTGTCATAGGGTGAGTGAGCTGTGCATCACAGGGTGAGTGAAACTGACTCACCCAACGCGTGTTTCCACTCAACTACAGTAGGTCTAGGCTATTGATCTCCAATTTATTGATCTCCAATTCTCAGTGTCAAAGTATAGCCTGTCATTTCGATAATTTGTGCGGTATTAAAAAAAGATTGTGCTAAATTCTCAAGTCATATCATTTCTTTTAGAATTGCATGGAATTTACAAAAGGCCATATTTTTCCTGAACCCTAGGCAACAGCAACTTTCCCCCACGTGTGCAATTTATCCAAGCGCCTCTCTCTACTCTACTGCACTCTGCCAGCAATGACCATGCATTCAATGCCTTATTATAAAAATAAATCATGCGTTCCTCAGAGCCCCCCAGGTGATCCCCTCTTGGGCTCACTTTTTGTTCGTAGGTACGATAATGTACAGTATAGCTTCCAGCTGCCCACTGGCAGAGAGGCTAAATATAACAATGTTCCTCCTGTTACAAAAATGGGTCATATTAAGATCCGTCATCTGTACATCCAGAATGTTGAATAAAATATCCATCTGAACTTACTCTGCCTGTTGTCCCCTTTGTCATTATGCCGATGGAAATTTGAGACAAAATATCCACAGGAAAGAATTGTGGATATCCTCTCTATACGAGCCATGTTACAAGTCCCACCAAGTGTGTTAACCTTACTGTCTCGTCCCGGGTTCGCTTCCCCGTCCCGCTGTGTACTACAGAGAGAGACATACTTAAATCTGTCATGCATTTTATATTTGCAACTCGCAGGGGTTTACAGGTTTCTACAACACCCGACTCCTCAATTTCTTTTATAATGGTTAGTAATTTATTTTCCTCAAAATACCTTCCCAATTTCGAGCCAAAACATCAGCAATTATACTGGTATACATTAGTGATAAGACTATGTACTCTCTCTCTCTCTCCTAAATTGTTCCTCTGAAGAGGCAGCAGATTAAGGGGGTTGGGTTCATCTCGGCCAGGCGTGCGTGTAGGCATGTTTAGTACCAGGTTGATTTCATTCCATTTGGAACCGGGATCCCTCCTACACGTGAGCCACGTGCTCCGCTCTGTCGGTGTAGTCGGCTCAAAACAAAAGGACTTGATTCAGCAGGTGTGGTAATGAGTAGGATTCTGTGTTTTCACATGCTCTGTTGGCGTAGTCGGCTCAAAACAAAAGGACTTGATTCAGCAGGTGTGGTAATGAGTAGGATTCTGTGTTTTCACATGCTCTGTTGGCGTAGTCGGCTCAAAACAAAAGGGACTTAATTCAGCAGGTGTGGTAATGAGTAGGATTCTGTGTTTTCACATGCAAAAGTGTTTGCTTTTTATTTTTATTTTTTAAACACACTTTATCTGCCTTCTCACTGTCTGACAAACACCTCTCTAGCTCTGTCACCTTTCACTGCAGATGCGGAAGTGCGACATTGCCGGATGCGATGGAGAGACCCAGAAATCTATAGCTTGTCTTAAACTGACAGATTTTTTATTTAGATGTGTTATTATGCTAATTTGATTTCGCAAAGGGCGCAGACATCAACTCTATACTTTAACGGAGGGGTAGACAACCCTGTTCCTAGAGTGATGCAGGTACTGCAGGATTTGTCACAACTAGACACGACACCTGACCAACTGAGCTAATTAATCAGTTCAGTGAATGCCTAAATAACAACACACCTGGTCTTCCAGATTTGTTAAATCAAAAACATGAAGTGCCTGCAGGACCAGGGTTGCTTACCCCTGCTCTTACATCTCTCCCCCCTTTTTCTCTCACCAGGCAGGGTAGAGACATGCCCCTTCCCCTCAGCTCCTCTACACCTGCATGCTTCTGGGAGAGCGACAGTCCTGTAGGTCCAACCCGAACCCTAGTGCAATGGTTCCAAACTCCAGTCCTCCAGTACCCCCAACAGTGGTTCCCAACTCCAGTCCTCCAGTACCCCCAACAGTGGTTCCAAACTCCAGTCCTTCAGTACCCCCAACAGTAGTTCCAAACTCCAGTCCTCCAGTACCCCCAACAGTGGTTCCCAACTCCAGTCCTCCAGTACCCCCAACAGTGGTTCCAAACTCCAGTCCTTCAGTACCCCCAACAGTAGTTCCCAACTCCAGTCCTCCAGTACCCCGAACAGTGGTTCCCAACTCCAGTCCTCCAACAGTGGTTCCCAACTCCAGTCCTCCAACAGTGATTCCCAACTCCAGTCCTCCAGTACCCCGAATAGTGATTCCCAACTCCAGTCCTCCAGTACCCCGAACAGTGGTTCCCAACTCCAGTCCTCCAACAGTGGTTCCCAACTCCAGTCCTCCAACAGTGGTTCCCAACTCCAGTCCTCCAACAGTGATTCCCAACTCCAGTCCTCCAGTACCCCGAACAGTGGTTCCCAACTCCAGTCCTCCAGTCCTCCAACAGTGGTTCCCAACTCCAGTCCTCCAGTACCCCGAACAGTGATTCCCAACTCCAGTCCTCCAGTACCCAAGAACAGTGGTTCCCAACTCCAGTCCTCCAGTACCCCGAACAGTGGTTCCCAACTCCAGTCCTCCAACAGTGATTCCCAACTCCAGTCCTCCTGTACCCCGAACAGTGGTTGCCAACTCCAGTCCTCCAGTACCCCGAATAGTGATTCCCAACTCCAGTCCTAAAACAGCGGTTCCCAACTCCAGTCCTCCAACAGCGGTTCCCAACTCCAGTCCTCCAACAGCGGTTCCAAACTCCAGTCCTCCAACAGTGGTTCCCAACTCCAGTCCTCCAGTACCCCGAATAGTGATTCCCAACTCCAGTCCTCCAGTACCCCGAACAGTGGTTCCCAACTCCAGTCCTCCAACAGCGGTTCCCAACTCCAGTCCTCCAACAGCGGTTCCCAACTCCAGTCCTCCAACAGCGGTTCCCAACTCCAGTCCTCCAACAGCGGTTCCCAACTCCAGTCCTCCAACAGTGGTTCCCAACTCCAGTCCTCCAACAGCGGTTCCCAACTCCAGTCCTCCAACAGCGGTTCCAAACTCCAGTCCTCCAGTACCCCGAACAGTGATTCCCAACTCCAGTCCTCCAGTACCCCGAATAGTGATTCCCAACTCCAGTCCTCCAGTGATTCCCAACTCCAGTCCTCCAGTACCCCGTCCTCCAACAGTGGTTCCCAACTCCAGTCCTCCCAACAGTGGTTCCCAACTCCAGTCCCTCCAACAGTGGTTCCCAACTCCAGTCCTCCCTCCAACAGTGGTTCCCAACTCCAGTCCTCCAGTACCCCGAACAGTGGTTCCCAACTCCAGTCCTCCAGTCCAGTGGTTCCCAACAGTGGTTCCCAACAGTGGTTCCCACTCCAGTCAGTGGTTCCAGTCCTACCCCGAACAGTGATTCCCAACTCCAGTCCTCCCACAGTGGTTCCCAACTCCACCCAAGAACAGTGGTTCCCAACTCCAGTCCAACAGTGGTTCCAGTCCTCCAGTACCCCGAACAGTGGTTCCCAACTCCAGTCCTCCAACAGTGATTCCCAACTCCAGTCCTCCAGTACCCCGAACAGTGGTTGCCAACTCCAGTCCTCCAGTACCCCGAACAGTGGTTCCCAACTCCAGTCCTCCAACAGTGATTCCCAACTCCAGTCCTCCAGTACCCCGAATAGTGATTCCCAACTCCAGTCCTAAAACAGCGGTTCCCAACTCCAGTCCTCCAACAGCGGTTCCCAACTCCAGTCCTCCAACAGCGGTTCCAAACTCCAGTCCTCCAACAGTGGTTCCCAACTCCAGTCCTCCAGTACTCCAGTCCTCCAATAGTGATTCCCAACTCCAGTCCTCCAGTACCCCGAACAGTGGTTCCCAACTCCAGTCCTCCAACAGCGGTTCCCAACTCCAGTCCTCCAACAGCGGTTCCCAACTCCAGTCCTCCAACAGCGGTTCCCAACTCCAGTCCTCCAACAGTGGTTCCCAACTCCAGTCCTCCAACAGCGGTTCCCAACTCCAGTCCTCCAACAGCGGTTCCAAACTCCAGTCCTCCAGTCCCAACTCCAGTCCCGAACAGTGATTCCCAACTCCAGTCCTCCAGTACCCCGAATAGTGATTCCCAACTCCAGTCCTCCAGTACCCCAACTCCAACAGTGGTTCCCAACTCCAGTCCTCCAGTTCCCAACTCCAGTCCTCCGAACAGTGGTTCCCAACTCCAGTCCTCCAACAGTTCCCAACTCCATTCCCAACGAATAGTGATTCCAGTCCTCCAGTACCCCGAACAGTGGTTCTCAACTCCAGTCCTCCAGTTCCCAACCCAGTCCTCCAACAGTGGTTCCAAACTCCAGTCCTCCAGTCCTCCAGTCCTCCAACAGCGGTTCCCAACTCCAGTCCTCCAACAGTGGTTCCCAACTCCAGTCCTCCAGTTCCCAACCCCGAACAGTGGTTCCAACTCCAGTCCTCCAACAGTGGTTCCCAACTCCAGTCCTCCAGCGGTTCCCAACTCCAGTCCTCCAACAGTGGTTCCCAACTCCAGTCCTCCAGTACCAGTCCCAACAGTGGTTCCCAACTCCAGTCCTCCAGTCCAGTCCTCCAACAGTGGTTCCCAACTCCAGTCCTCCAGTACCCAGAACAGTGGTTCCCAACTCCAGTCCTCCAGTTCCCAACTCCAGTCCTCCAGTACCCCAGTGGAACAGTGGTTCCCAACTCCAGTCCACCAACAGTGGTTCCCTCCAACTCCAGTCCTCCTCCAACAGTCCTGTTCCCAACTCCAGTCCTCCAGTCCCCAACAGTGGTTCCCAACTCCAGTCCTCCAGTCCTCCAACAGTGGTTCCCAACTCCAGTCCTCCAGTACCCAGTCCACCAACAGTGGTTCCCAACTCCAGTCCTCCAGTAGTGATTCCCAACTCCAGAACAGTGGTTCCCAACTCCAGTCCTCCCAGTGGTTCCCAACTCCAGTCCTCCGAACAGTGGTTCCCAACTCCAGTCCTCCAACAGTGATTCCCAACTCCAGTCCTCCAGTACCCCGAACAGTGGTTCCCAACTCCAGTCCTCCAGTACCCCGAACAGTGGTTCCCAACTCCAGTCCTCCAACAGTGATTCCCAACTCCAGTCCTCCAGTACCCCGAACAGTGATTCCCAACTCCAGTCCTCCAACAGCGGTTCCCAACTCCAGTCCTCCAACAGCGGTTCCCAACTCCAGTCCTCCAACAGCGGTTCCAAACTCCAGTCCTCCAACAGTGGTTCCCAACTCCAGTCCTCCAGTACCCCGAATAGTGGTTCCCAACTCCAGTCCTCCAGTACCCCCAACAGTGGTTCCCAACTCCAGTCCTCCAACAGTGGTTCCCAACTCCAGTCCTCCAACAGCGGTTCCAAACTCCAGTCCTCCAACAGCGGTTCCAAACTCCAGTCCTCCAGTACCCCCAACAGTGGTTCCCAACTCCAGTCCTCCAGTACCCCCAACAGTGGTTCCCAACTCCAGTCCTCCAACAGTGGTTCCCAACTCCAGTCCTCCAACAGCGGTTCCAAACGCCAGTCCTCCAACAGTGGTTCCCAACTCCAGTCCTCCTCCAACAGTGGTTCCCAACTCCAGTCCTCCAGTCCTCCAGTGGTTCCCAACTCCAGTCCTCCAGTACCCCCAACAGTGGTTCCAGTCCTCCAGTACCCCCAACAGTGGTTCCCAACTCCACAGTCCTCCAGTGGAAAAACATACGTGATCATAACTCACTGAGGGCCTGATGATTAGTTTACACGTTGAATCAGGTGTGGTTTTCCAGGAAAATGTCTCAAATATTTAATGACAACAGATGGTCAGTCTGTCCCTCCATGTGGTAGCTCTTCTCATGCTAATATCTCTTCGACAGTGTGTGTGTGTGTGTCTTCTCTCAATACAGTGCGTTATCTTGACCACACAGGAAACACTATAGAGAACACACAATCCCTTTAATTGAATTAACTTATTTGAAACGTTTTTTTTAAAATTAATTTAGCAGACATTGTTTTGCAGAGCAACTTAAGTGCCTTACTCAAAGGAAAGCCAGATTTTTTTTACCTAATCAGCTTGGGGACTTAAACCAGCAACCTTTCAGTTACTGACCCAACATGCTTAACTACTAGGTTACCTGCCACCCTTAAATTAACACATATTGCAATTGGCCTTTCTGTACCTCTTGTAGTCAATCACATTTATAATGCATAGTGCATTATCCAAAAGTTCAAGAGGGTATAGAGGGTTCTTTTTTTTAAAGAAGATTTTACTTGCAATGAGTGTGATGTGGTTGTGTACCTACTGTAGTTGAAAGCACTTCCAGCTCTGGAGAAGAATAGCAAAATGACTGAAAGGTTAAGCGTAAATGTAGACAAGGCAGTTGTTTTACAGTCAAATGGAGCAGTTAGAGATATGGATACAGTGGTTGTTTTTTTCATTTGTATCTCATTGATTTGATTTTAATAATGTTTTTAGATCTGCATTTCAGTACGATTCATTTGACACAAATAAATAATAGTTTTGGTTTGCTCAGCAAAGTGGCAACAAACTTTGCTCCCACCTACTGTTCTGTTTGAGCCCACCTCCTTGCCATTGTGTGTGTGTGTGTGTGTGTGTGTGTGCGTGGGGGGTGGGTATGTGTGTGTGTGTGTGTGTGTGTGTCTCCTTGCTTGTGAGGTTAAAATGAGCTGCTGGGTGTTTGTAGCGCTCTCCTCGGTACACAAAGAGCTCAACAGAGGCAAAATGGCTGCTGTAGAAATTACAATGTAATAACTGCTAACACAGAACTAAAAATTATTTGAATGGAAATATTGCAGTGTCCTGTATACTAATTCCAATTGTCATTATTTATGAAGAATAGCAGGGTAATCATGAATCCAAAACTTTTTCAAAACAACTTTCCTTTTTACTTTCTATCAATGTAGTATACACAGATCAGGAGAACCAATCAGATTCTCAGCCTATATTTTGAACATAAATAAATCACATTTTATTTTTCTTCACACAATCGCTGGAGATATATTATTTGATATTAACTTTCTGACCTAGGTCATTCTATAAATCTGTTTCGCTTGTCTCTAGTCAGTCTTGTTGCTATGGACGTTGCTAGCGATGGACCATTCCCCTTTAAGTCTGTCCTCAGTATAATATGCTATAATGCGGAGACAGACGGACGAGACAGAAAAAAACTATTCATGTCGTTCAGAAAGTATTCAGAACCCTTGACCTTTTCTAAATTTTGTTACGTTACAGCCGTATTCTAAAAATAGATTAAATTCCCTCATCAATCTACACACAATACCCCATAAAGACAAAGCAAAAACTGTTTAGACATTTTATGCAAATGTTTAAAAAATAAAAAGCTGAAATATAAGACCCTTTACTCAGCACTTTGTTGAAGCACTTTTGGCTTTTATTACAGCCTAGAGTCTTGTTGTGTATGCTGCCTCAAGCTTGGCACACCTGTATTTGTGGAGTTTCTCCCATGCTTCTCTGCAAATCCTCTCAAATTCTGTCAGGTTGAACGGGGAGCGTCGCTGCACAGCTATTTTCAAGTCTCTCCAGAGATGTTCGATCCGGTTCAAGTCCGGGCTCTGGCTGGGCCACTCCAGGACAGTAAGAGTCTTGTCTCAAAGCCACTCCTGAGTTGTGTTGACTGTGCTTAGAGTTGTTGTCCTGTTGAAAGGTTAACCTTCACCCAAGTCTGAGGTCCTGAGCTCTCTGGAGGAGATTTTCAGCAAGGATCTCTCTGTATTTGCGCTGTTCATCTTTCCCTCGATCCTGACTAGTCTCCCAGTCCCTGCCGCCGAAAAACATCACCACAGCATGATGCTGCCACCACCATGCTTCACCGTAGGGATGGTGTCAGGTTTCCTACAGACGTGACACTTGGCATTCAGGCCAAAGCGTTCAATATTGGTTTCATCAGACCAGAGAATCTTGTTTATCATAGTCAGAGTCTTTAGGTGTCTTTTGGCAAACTCCAAGCGGGCTGTAATGTGTCTTTTACTGAGGGGTGGCTTCCGTCTGGCCACTCTACCATACAGGCCTGATTGGTGGAGTCCTGCTGAGATGGTTGTCCTTCTGGAAGGTTCTCCCATCTCCACAGAGGAACTCTGGAGCTCTGTCAGGGTGGCCATTGGGTTCTTTGTCACCTCCCTGACCAAGGCCCTTCTCCCCCATTTGCTCAGTTTGGCAGGAAGGCCAGCTCCAGGAAGAGTCTTTGTGGTTCCAAACTTCTTCAATTTAAGAATGATGGAGGCCACTGTGTTCTTGCAACATAAATGTTTTGGTACCTTATATAGACAGTCTTTCCAAATTATGTCTAATCAATTTAATTTAGCACAGGTGGACTCCAATCAAGTTGTAGAAACATCAAGGATTATCAATGGAAACAGGGTGCACCTGAGCTCAATTTCGAGTCTCATAGCAAAGGGTCTGAATATGTAAATAAGGTATTTAATTATATATATTTTTTATACATTTGCTAAAATTTCTAAAAACCTGTTTTCACTTTGTCATTATCAGGTATTGTGTGTAGTTTGATGAGGATATCAATTTAAGAATAAGGCTGAAACGTAGAAAAATGTGGAAAAAGTAAAGGTGTCTGACTACTTTCCGAATGCACATCACTCGTTTGCGACGTTGCCGTTTGTTATCAATGTTCTACAGCTTTGATGGTCGAAGGTAGAAAGAGGTCGAATGACTGTTTAGTCTAAATTACCCTATAGGGCTTGGAAATGCTAAAGTAGGCATTTTGTAGGAAACAACTGTCACGCCCTGACCATAGAGAGCCATTGTTTCTCTATGGTGTAGTAGGTCAGGGCTTGACTAGGGGGTGATCTAGTATATCTATGTCTATGTTGTGTTCTAGTTTATTTTTCTATGTTGGTGTTTTGTATGATTCCCAATTAGATGTAGCTGGTAATCGTTCTCTAATTGGGGATCATATTTAAGTAGTTATTTTTCCCACCTGTGTTTTGTGGGATCTTGTTTATGTGTAGTTGCCTGTTAGCAGTCCGTTGTCTTCACGTTTTGTTCATTCTTTATTGTTTTTGTGCGTTTCAGTTAATAAATATGTGGACACCATATGACACTGCACCTTGGTCCGATAATTCTTAAGACGAACGTGACAAGAACTTCATTACTGTGTTGTCAAAATTAATTTAGACAGATAGCAATATGGTCATTAGCTAGCAAATTTTGTGAAATATTGATAGCAATGCTAAAGCTAACTAGCTAAAATCGCTGTTCTCAATATTACCTAGCTAATGTAATACTGCAATACTGTCAACATGGTGACATCAACATGACGACAAAAGGTGTTCTTACTAATTATTTGCGTTCTTTAAAAAATGTAATCATATTTTCACACCACACTAATAAACTGTCTTCATTAGTGCCCATCAATTTGAAACAAGTTGTTCGAGAGGAAGAGAATGAGGATGAGGATGCATTGTGTAAAATGATAGGTTGGACATCAATCTCTAAAAGGTGCACTATGCAGAAATCACTCCTCCATTTCTTGGCTGCTAAAATTCTAATAGATCATCTCATTCCAGTTTATGTGGCAAAACAGTATAGTATATTGTAGAGAGCCATTTGTACCATCTAAACCACTGTGATATATATTTTCCACAAACAAAAATATTGTATTTTCAGGTGTTTGAAACTGGTGTACAAAACCGAAATTAAAATGTATAATTTAAGAATGTGTAGCATGGAAAAGCCCAGATAGATATTCTGCTTCTTAGACTTGCTTTCAATGCGAATGTCAGAGCTATAACTCAAATCAAATCTAATTTATTTATATAGCCCTTCGTACATCAGCTGATATCTCAAAGTGGTGTACAGAAACCCAGCCTAAAATCCCAAACAGCAAGCAATGCAGGTGTAGAAGCACAGTGGCTAGGAAAAACTCCCTAGAAAGGCCAAAACCTAGGAAGAAACCTAGATAGGAACCAGGCTATGAGGGGTTGCCAATCCTCCTCTGGCTGTGCCGGGTGGAGATTATAACAGAACATGGCCAAGATGTTCAAATGTTCATAAATGACCAGCATGGTCAAATAATAATAATCACAGGCAGAACAGTGGAAACTGGAACAGCTGCACGGCCAGGTGGACTGGGGACAGCAAGGAGTCATAATGCCAGGTAGTCCTGAGGCATGGTCCTAGGGCTCAGGTCCTCAGAGAGAGAGAGAGAAAGAAAGAGAGAAAGAGAGAATTAGAGAGAGCATACTTAATGCAAATCCATTTATAACATTTTTGACATGCATTTTTCTGGAATTTTTTTTGGTTATTATTCTGTCTCTCACTGTTCAAATAAACCTACCATTAAAATTATAGACTGATCATCTCTTTGTCAGTGGGCAAACGTACAAAATCAGCAGGGGATCAAATTGTTTTTTTCCCTCACTGTATGTATGTATGTATGTATGTATGTATGTATATATATAGTGACAACATGCAACCCATGAATAGTCTACAACTCCCACAACAACGGGATGATCAAATTAGATAAGGCAGCTGTATAGTCTACAACAACAGAAAGAAGTTTGATTATTTTCAGGCATCTACAGAAGGAAGATCTACATAAAGAAGATCTACATAAAGAAGATCTACATAAAGAAGATCTACATAAAGAAGATCTACATAAAGAAGATCTACATAAAGAAGATCTACAGAAAGAAGATCTACATAAAGAAGATCTACATAAATAAGATCTACAGAAAGAAGATCTACATAAAGAAGATCTACATAAAGAAGATCTACAGAAAGAAGATCTACATAAAGAAGATCTACAGAAAGAAGATCTACAGAAAGAAGATCTACATAAAGAAGATCTACATAAAGAAGATCTACAGAAAGAAGATCTACATAAAGAAGATCTACATAAAGAAGATCTACAGAAAGAAGATCTACATAAAGAAGATCTACAGAAAGAAGATCTACAGAAAGAAGATCTACATAAAGAAGAAAGAAGATCTACATAAAGAAGATCTACAGAAAGAAGATCTACATAAAGAAGAAAGAAGATCTACATAAAGAAGAAAGAAGATCTACATAAAGAAGATCTACAGAAAGAAGATCTACATAAAGAAGAAAGAAGATCTACATAAAGAAGAAAGAAGATCTACATAAAGAAGATCTACAGAAA